>NW_028182076.1:0-66078 GCF_051167445.1 Perissodus microlepis | reverse complement strand
TTTGACATTAAAATGTGTTCAAACAAGTACAAGATATTTACAATAAGCAGACCTCAGTGCAAGAAAGAGTCTTTCCAACACTGAAAAAGCACAGAGGCCAACTTTGACATTAAAATGTGCAAAAACAAGTACAAGATATTTACAATAAGCAGACCTCAGTGCAAGAAAGAGTCTTTCCAACACTGAAAAAGCACAGAGGCCAACTTTGACATTAAAATGTGCAAAAACAAGTACAAGATATTTACAATAAGCAGACCTCAGTGCAAGAAAGAGTCTTTCCAACACTGAAAAAGCACAAAGGCCAACTTTGACATTAAAATGTGCAAAAACAAGTACAAGATATTTACAATAAGCAGACCTCAGTGCAAGAAAGACTCTTTCCAACACTGAAAAGCACAAAGACCAACTTTGACATTAAAATGTGCAAAAACAAGTACAAGATATTTACAATAAGCAGACCTCAGTGCAAGAAAGACTCTTTCCACCACTGAAAAAGCACAAAGGCCAACTTTGACATTAAAATGTGCAAAAACAAGTACAAGATATTTACAATAAGCAGACCTCAGTGCAAGAAAGAGTCTTTCCAACACTGAAAAGCACAAAGACCAACTTTGACATTAAAATGTGCAAAAACAAGTACAAGATATTTACAATAAGCAGACCTCAGTACAAGAAAGAGTCTTTCCAACACTGAAAAAGCACAGAGGCCAACTTTGACATTAAAAGGTGTAAAAACAAGTACAAGATATTTACAATAAGCAGACCTCAGTGCAAGAAAGACTCTTTCCAACACTGAAAAAGCACAGAGGCCAACTTTGACATTAAAAGATGTAAAAACAAGTACAAGATATTTACAATAAGCAGACCTCAGTACAAGAAAGACTCTTTCCAACACTGAAAAGCACAAAGACCAACTTTGACATTAAAATGTGCAAAAACAAGTACAAGATATTTACAATAAGCAGACCTCAGTACAAGAAAGAGTCTTTCCAACACTGAAAAAGCACAGAGGCCAACTTTGACATTAAAAGGTGTAAAAACAAGTACAAGATATTTACAATAAGCAGACCTCAGTGCAAGAAAGACTCTTTCCAACACTGAAAAAGCACAGAGGCCAACTTTGACATTAAAATGTGCAAAAAAAAGTACAATATATTTACAATAAGCAGACCTCAGTGCAAGAAAGACTCTTTCCAACACTGAAAAAGCACAAAGGCCAACTTTGACATTAAAATGTGCAAAAACAAGTACAATATATTTACAATAAGCAGACCTCAGTGCAAGAAAGAGTCTTTCCAACACTGAAAAAGCACAGAGGCCAACTTTGACATTAAAAGGTGTAAAAACAAGTACAAGATATTTACAATAAGCAGACCTCAGTGCAAGAAAGAGTCTTTCCAACACTGAAAAAGCACAGAGGCCAACTTTGACATTAAAATGTGCAAAAACAAGTACAATATATTTACAATAAGCAGACCTCAGTGCAAGAAAGACTCTTTCCAACACTGAAAAAGCACAAAGGCCAACTTTGACATTAAAATGTGCAAAAACAAGTACAAGATATTTACAATAAGCAGACCTCAGTGCAAGAAAGACTCTTTCCAACACTGAAAAAGCACAGAGGCCAACTTTGACATTAAAATGTGTTCAAACAAGTACAAGATATTTACAATAAGCAGACCTCAGTGCAAGAAAGAGTCTTTCCAACACTGAAAAAGCACAGAGGCCAACTTTGACATTAAAATGTGCAAAAACAAGTACAAGATATTTACAATAAGCAGACCTCAGTGCAAGAAAGACTCTTTCCAACACTGAAAAAGCACAGAGGCCAACTTTGACATTAAAATGTGTTCAAACAAGTACAAGATATTTACAATAAGCAGACCTCAGTGCAAGAAAGAGTCTTTCCAACACTGAAAAAGCACAGAGGCCAACTTTGACATTAAAATGTGCAAAAACAAGTACAAGATATTTACAATAAGCAGACCTCAGTGCAAGAAAGACTCTTTCCAACACTGAAAAAGCACAGAGGCCAACTTTGACATTAAAATGTGTTCAAACAAGTACAAGATATTTACAATAAGCAGACCTCAGTGCAAGAAAGAGTCTTTCCAACACTGAAAAAGCACAGAGGCCAACTTTGACATTAAAATGTGCAAAAACAAGTACAAGATATTTACAATAAGCAGACCTCAGTGCAAGAAAGAGTCTTTCCAACACTGAAAAAGCACAGAGGCCAACTTTGACATTAAAATGTGCAAAAACAAGTACAAGATATTTACAATAAGCAGACCTCAGTGCAAGAAAGACTCTTTCCAACACTGAAAAAGCACAAAGGCCAACTTTGACATTAAAATGTGCAAAAACAAGTACAAGATATTTACAATAAGCAGACCTCAGTGCAAGAAAGACTCTTTCCAACACTGAAAAGCACAAAGACCAACTTTGACATTAAAATGTGCAAAAACAAGTACAATATATTTACAATAAGCAGACCTCAGTGCAAGAAAGACTCTTTCCACCACTGAAAAAGCACAAAGGCCAACTTTGACATTAAAATGTGCAAAAACAAGTACAAGATATTTACAATAAGCAGACCTCAGTGCAAGAAAGAGTCTTTCCAACACTGAAAAGCACAAAGACCAACTTTGACATTAAAATGTGCAAAAACAAGTACAAGATATTTACAATAAGCAGACCTCAGTACAAGAAAGAGTCTTTCCAACACTGAAAAAGCACAGAGGCCAACTTTGACATTAAAAGGTGTAAAAACAAGTACAAGATATTTACAATAAGCAGACCTCAGTGCAAGAAAGACTCTTTCCAACACTGAAAAAGCACAGAGGCCAACTTTGACATTAAAAGATGTAAAAACAAGTACAAGATATTTACAATAAGCAGACCTCAGTACAAGAAAGACTCTTTCCAACACTGAAAAGCACAAAGACCAACTTTGACATTAAAATGTGCAAAAACAAGTACAAGATATTTACAATAAGCAGACCTCAGTACAAGAAAGAGTCTTTCCAACACTGAAAAAGCACAGAGGCCAACTTTGACATTAAAAGATGTAAAAACAAGTACAAGATATTTACAATAAGCAGACCTCAGTACAAGAAAGACTCTTTCCAACACTGAAAAGCACAAAGACCAACTTTGACATTAAAATGTGCAAAAACAAGTACAAGATATTTACAATAAGCAGACCTCAGTACAAGAAAGAGTCTTTCCAACACTGAAAAGCACAAAGACCAACTTTGACATTAAAATGTGCAAAAACAAGTACAAGATATTTACAATAAGCAGACCTCAGTACAAGAAAGACTCTTTCCAACACTGAAAAGCACAAAGACCAACTTTGACATTAAAATGTGCAAAAACAAGTACAAGATATTTACAATAAGCAGACCTCAGTGCAAGAAAGAGTCTTTCCAACACTGAAAAAGCACAGAAGCCAACTTTGACATTAAAAGGTGTAAAAACAAGTACAAGATATTTACAATAAGCAGACCTCAGTGCAAGAAAGAGTCTTTCCAACACCGAAAAAGCACAGAGGCCAACTTTGACATTAAAAGATGTAAAAACAAGTACAAGATATTTACAATAAGCAGACCTCAGTGCAAGAAAGAGTCTTTCCACCACTGAAAAGCACAGAGGCCAACTTTGACATTAAAATGTGTTCATACAAGTACAAGATATTGACAATAAGCAGACCTCAGTGCAAGAAAGACTCTTTCCAACACTGAAAAGCACAAAGACCAACTTTGACATTAAAATGTGCAAAACAAGTACAAGATATTTACAATAAGCAGACCTCAGTGCAAGAAAGAGTCTTTCCAACACTGAAAAAGCACAGAGGCCAACTTTGACATTAAAAGGTGTTCAAACAAGTACAAGATATTTACAATAAGCAGACCTCAGTGCAAGAAAGACTCTTTCCAACACTGAAAAAGCACAGAGGCCAACTTTGACATTAAAAGGTGTTCAAACAAGTACAAGATATTTACAATAAGCAGACCTCAGTGCAAGAAAGACTCTTTCCAACACTGAAAAAGCACAGAGGCCAACTTTGACATTAAAAGGTGTTCAAACAAGTACAAGATATTTACAATAAGCAGACCTCAGTGCAAGAAAGACTCTTTCCAACACTGAAAAAGCACAGAGGCCAACTTTGACATTAAAAGGTGTTCAAACAAGTACAAGATATTTACAATAAGCAGACCTCAGTGCAAGAAAGACTCTTTCCAAAACTGAAAAAGCACAAAGGCCAACTTTGACATTAAAATGTGCAAAAACAAGTACAATATATTTACAATAAGCAGACCTCAGTGCAAGAAAGAGTCTTTCCAACACTGAAAAAGCACAAAGGCCAACTTTGACATTAAAACAAGTACAAGATATTTACAATAAGCAGACCTCAGTGCAAGAAAGAGTCTTTCCACCACTGAAAAGCACAAAGGCCAACTTTGACATTAAAAGATGTAAAAACAAGTACAAGATATTTACAATAAGCAGACCTCAGTGCAAGAAAGACTCTTTCCAACACTGAAAAAGCACAAAGGCCAACTTTGACATTAAAATGTGTTCAAACAAGTACAAGATATTTACAATAAGCAGACCTCAGTGCAAGAAAGAGTCTTTCCAACACTGAAAAGCACAAAGGCCAACTTTGACATTAAAACAAGTACAAGATATTTACAATAAGCAGACCTCAGTGCAAGAAAGAGTCTTTCCACCACTGAAAAGCACAAAGACCAACTTTGACATTAAAATGTGTTCATACAAGTACAAGATATTTACAATAAGCAGACCTCAGTGCAAGAAAGACTCTTTCAACCACTGAAAAAGCACAAAGGCCAACTTTGACATTAAAATGTGTTCAAACAAGTACAAGATATTTACAATAAGCAGACCTCAGTGCAAGAAAGACTCTTTCAACCACTGAAAAAGCACAAAGGCCAACTTTGACATTAAAATGTGTTCAAACAAGTACAAGATATTTACAATAAGCAGACCTCAGTGCAAGAAAGACTCTTTCAACCACTGAAAAAGCACAAAGGCCAACTTTGACATTAAAATGTGTTCAAACAAGTACAAGATATTTACAATAAGCAGACCTCAGTGCAAGAAAGAGTCTTTCCACCACTGAAAAGCACAAAGACCAACTTTGACATTAAAATGTGTTCATACAAGTACAAGATATTTACAATAAGCAGACCTCAGTGCAAGAAAGACTCTTTCAACCACTGAAAAAGCACAGAGGCCAACTTTGACATTAAAATGTGTTCAAACAAGTACAAGATATTTACAATAAGCAGACCTCAGTGCAAGAAAGAGTCTTTCCAACACTGAAAAGCACAAAGGCCAACTTTGACATTAAAACAAGTACAAGATATTTACAATGAGCAGACCTCAGTGTAAGAAAGAGTCTTTCCAACACTGAAAAGCACAAAGGCCAACTTTGACATTAAAACAAGTACAAGATATTTACAATAAGCAGACCTCAATGCAAGAAAGAGTCTTTCCAACACTGAAAAAGCACAAAGGCCAACTTTGACATTAAAAGGTGTTCAAACAAGTACAAGATATTTACAATAAGCAGACCTCAGTGCAAGAAAGAGTCTTTCCAACACTGAAAAAGCACAGAAGCCAACTTTGACATTAAAAGGTGTAAAAACAAGTACAAGATATTTACAATAAGCAGACCTCAGTGCAAGAAAGAGTCTTTCCACCACTGAAAAGCACAGAGGCCAACTTTGACATTAAAATGTGTTCATACAAGTACAAGATATTTACAATAAGCAGACCTCAGTGCAAGAAAGAGTCTTTCAACCACTGAAAAGCACAAAGGCCAACTTTGACATTAAAAGGTGTTCATACAAGTACAAGATATTTACAATAAGCAGACCTCAGTGCAAGAAAGACTCTTTCCAACACCGAAAAAGCACAAAGGCCAACTTTGACATTAAAATGTGTTCAAACAAGTACAAGATATTTACAATAAGCAGACCTCAGTGCAAGAAAGACTCTTTCCAACACCGAAAAAGCACAAAGGCCAACTTTGACATTAAAATGTGTTCATACAAGTACAAGATATTTACAATAAGCAGACCTCAGTGCAAGAAAGAGTCTTTCAACCACTGAAAAAGCACAAAGGCCAACTTTGACATTAAAATGTGTTCAAACAAGTACAAGATATTTACAATAAGCAGACCTCAGTGCAAGAAAGAGTCTTTCCAACACTGAAAAAGCACAAAGGCCAACTTTGACATTAAAACAAGTACAAGATATTTACAATAAGCAGACCTCAGTGCAAGAAAGAGTCTT
Organism: Perissodus microlepis; assembly: GCF_051167445.1. Classification (NCBI taxonomy): domain Eukaryota; kingdom Metazoa; phylum Chordata; class Actinopteri; order Cichliformes; family Cichlidae; genus Perissodus; species Perissodus microlepis. The sequence continues at coordinate 59,751 of NW_028182076.1, read as the reverse complement.
TCCAACACTGAAAAAGCACAAAGGCCAACTTTGACATTAAAATGTGCAAAAACAAGTACAAGATATTTACAATAAGCAGACCTCAGTGCAAGAAAGAGTCTTTCCAACACTGAAAAAGCACAGAAGCCAACTTTGACATTAAAAGGTGTAAAAACAAGTACAAGATATTTACAATAAGCAGACCTCAGTGCAAGAAAGAGTCTTTCCACCACTGAAAAGCACAGAGGCCAACTTTGACATTAAAATGTGTTCATACAAGTACAAGATATTTACAATAAGCAGACCTCAGTGCAAGAAAGAGTCTTTCCAACACTGAAAAAGCACAGAGGCCAACTTTGACATTAAAAGGTGTAAAAACAAGTACAAGATATTTACAATAAGCAGACCTCAGTGCAAGAAAGACTCTTTCCAACACTGAAAAAGCACAAAGGCCAACTTTGACATTAAAACAAGTACAAGATATTTACAATAAGCAGACCTCAGTGCAAGAAAGAGTCTTTCCAACACTGAAAAAGCACAAAGGCCAACTTTGACATTAAAAGGTGTTCAAACAAGTACAAGATATTTACAATAAGCAGACCTCAGTGCAAGAAAGAGTCTTTCCAACACTGAAAAAGCACAGAAGCCAACTTTGACATTAAAAGGTGTAAAAACAAGTACAAGATATTTACAATAAGCAGACCTCAGTGCAAGAAAGAGTCTTTCCACCACTGAAAAGCACAGAGGCCAACTTTGACATTAAAATGTGTTCATACAAGTACAAGATATTTACAATAAGCAGACCTCAGTGCAAGAAAGACTCTTTCCAACACCGAAAAAGCACAAAGGCCAACTTTGACATTAAAATGTGTTCAAACAAGTACAAGATATTTACAATAAGCAGACCTCAGTGCAAGAAAGACTCTTTCCAACACCGAAAAAGCACAAAGGCCAACTTTGACATTAAAATGTGTTCATACAAGTACAAGATATTTACAATAAGCAGACCTCAGTGCAAGAAAGAGTCTTTCAACCACTGAAAAAGCACAAAGGCCAACTTTGACATTAAAATGTGTTCAAACAAGTACAAGATATTTACAATAAGCAGACCTCAGTGCAAGAAAGAGTCTTTCCAACACTGAAAAAGCACAAAGGCCAACTTTGACATTAAAACAAGTACAAGATATTTACAATAAGCAGACCTCAGTGCAAGAAAGAGTCTTTCCAACACTGAAAAAGCACAAAGGCCAACTTTGACATTAAAAGGTGTTCAAACAAGTACAAGATATTTACAATAAGCAGACCTCAGTGCAAGAAAGAGTCTTTCCAACACTGAAAAAGCACAGAAGCCAACTTTGACATTAAAAGGTGTAAAAACAAGTACAAGATATTTACAATAAGCAGACCTCAGTGCAAGAAAGAGTCTTTCCACCACTGAAAAGCACAGAGGCCAACTTTGACATTAAAATGTGTTCATACAAGTACAAGATATTTACAATAAGCAGACCTCAGTGCAAGAAAGAGTCTTTCAACCACTGAAAAGCACAGAGGCCAACTTTGACATTAAAATGTGTTCATACAAGTACAAGATATTTACAATAAGCAGACCTCAGTGCAAGAAAGACTCTTTCCAACACTGAAAAAGCACAAAGGCCAACTTTGACATTAAAATGTGTTCAAACAAGTACAAGATATTTACAATAAGCAGACCTCAGTGCAAGAAAGACTCTTTCCAACACCGAAAAAGCACAAAGGCCAACTTTGACATTAAAATGTGTTCAAACAAGTACAAGATATTTACAATAAGCAGACCTCAGTGCAAGAAAGAGTCTTTCAACCACTGAAAAAGCACAAAGGCCAACTTTGACATTAAAATGTGTTCAAACAAGTACAAGATATTTACAATAAGCAGACCTCAGTGCAAGAAAGAGTCTTTCCAACACTGAAAAAGCACAAAGGCCAACTTTGACATTAAAACAAGTACAAGATATTTACAATAAGCAGACCTCAGTGCAAGAAAGAGTCTTTCCAACACTGAAAAAGCACAGAAGCCAACTTTGACATTAAAAGGTGTAAAAACAAGTACAAGATATTTACAATAAGCAGACCTCAGTGCAAGAAAGAGTCTTTCCACCACTGAAAAGCACAGAGGCCAACTTTGACATTAAAATGTGTTCATACAAGTACAAGATATTTACAATAAGCAGACCTCAGTGCAAGAAAGAGTCTTTCCACCACTGAAAAGCACAGAGGCCAACTTTGACATTAAAATGTGTTCATACAAGTACAAGATATTTACAATAAGCAGACCTCAGTGCAAGAAAGAGTCTTTCCAACACTGAAAAAGCACAGAAGCCAACTTTGACATTAAAAGGTGTAAAAACAAGTACAAGATATTTACAATAAGCAGACCTCAGTGCAAGAAAGAGTCTTTCCACCACTGAAAAGCACAGAGGCCAACTTTGACATTAAAATGTGTTCATACAAGTACAAGATATTTACAATAAGCAGACCTCAGTGCAAGAAAGACTCTTTCCAACACTGAAAAAACACAGAAGCCAACTTTGACATTAAAAGGTGTAAAAACAAGTACAAGATATTTACAATAAGCAGACCTCAGTGCAAGAAAGACTCTTTCCAACACTGAAAAAGCACAGAAGCCAACTTTGACATTAAAAGGTGTAAAAACAAGTACAAGATATTTACAATAAGCAGACCTCAGTGCAAGAAAGAGTCTTTCCAACACTGAAAAAGCACAGAAGCCAACTTTGACATTAAAAGGTGTAAAAACAAGTACAAGATATTTACAATAAGCAGACCTCAGTGCAAGAAAGACTCTTTCCAACACTGAAAAGCACAAAGGCCAACTTTGACATTAAAATGTGCAAAAACAAGTACAGGATATTTACAATAAGCAGACCTCAGTGCAAGAAAGAGTCTTTCCAACACTGAAAAAGCACAAAGGCCAACTTTGACATTAAAATGTGCAAAAACAAGTACAAGATATTTACAATAAGCAGACCTCAGTGCAAGAAAGAGTCTTTCCACCACTGAAAAGCACAGAGGCCAACTTTGACATTAAAATGTGTTCATACAAGTACAAGATATTTACAATAAGCAGACCTCAGTGCAAGAAAGAGTCTTTCAACCACTGAAAAGCACAGAGGCCAACTTTGACATTAAAATGTGTTCATACAAGTACAAGATATTTACAATAAGCAGACCTCAGTGCAAGAAAGAGTCTTTCCACCACTGAAAAGCACAGAGGCCAACTTTGACATTAAAATGTGTTCATACAAGTACAAGATATTTACAATAAGCAGACCTCAGTGCAAGAAAGACTCTTTCCAACACTGAAAAGAACAAAGACCAACTTTGACATTAAAATGTGCAAAACAAGTACAAGATATTTACAATAAGCAGACCTCAGTGCAAGAAAGACTCTTTCCAACACTGAAAAAGCACAGAAGCCAACTTTGACATTAAAAGGTGTAAAAACAAGTACAAGATATTTACAATAAGCAGACCTCAGTGCAAGAAAGAGTCTTTCCAACACTGAAAAAGCACAGAAGCCAACTTTGACATTAAAAGGTGTAAAAACAAGTACAAGATATTTACAATAAGCAGACCTCAGTGCAAGAAAGACTCTTTCCAACACTGAAAAGAACAAAGACCAACTTTGACATTAAAATGTGCAAAACAAGTACAAGATATTTACAATAAGCAGACCTCAGTGCAAGAAAGACTCTTTCCAACACTGAAAAAGAACAGAAGCCAACTTTGACATTAAAAGGTGTAAAAACAAGTACAAGATATTTACAATAAGCAGACCTCAGTGCAAGAAAGAGTCTTTCCAACACTGAAAAAGCACAGAAGCCAACTTTGACATTAAAAGGTGTAAAAACAAGTACAAGATATTTACAATAAGCAGACCTCAGTGCAAGAAAGAGTCTTTCCAACACTGAAAAAGCACAGAAGCCAACTTTGACATTAAAAGGTGTAAAAACAAGTACAAGATATTTACAATAAGCAGACCTCAGTGTAAGAAAGACTCTTTCCAACACCGAAAAAGCACAAAGGCCAACTTTGACATTAAAATGTGTTCAAACAAGTACAAGATATTTACAATAAGCAGACCTCAGTGCAAGAAAGACTCTTTCCAACACCGAAAAAGCACAAAGGCCAACTTTGACATTAAAATGTGTTCATACAAGTACAAGATATTTACAATAAGCAGACCTCAGTGCAAGAAAGAGTCTTTCCACCACTGAAAAAGCACAAAGGCCAACTTTGACATTAAAATGTGTTCAAACAAGTACAAGATATTTACAATAAGCAGACCTCAGTGCAAGAAAGAGTCTTTCCAACACTGAAAAGCACAAAGGCCAACTTTGACATTAAAACAAGTACAAGATATTTACAATAAGCAGACCTCAGTGCAAGAAAGAGTCTTTCCAACACTGAAAAAGCACAAAGGCCAACTTTGACATTAAAATGTGCAAAAACAAGTACAAGATATTTACAATAAGCAGACCTCAGTGCAAGAAAGACTCTTTCCAACACTGAAAAGCACAAAGGCCAACTTTGACATTAAAATGTGTTTAAACAAGTACAAGATATTTACAATAAGCAGACCTCAGTGCAAGAAAGACTCTTTCCAACACCGAAAAAGCACAAAGGCCAACTTTGACATTAAAATGTGCAAAAACAAGTACAAGATATTTACAATAAGCAGACCTCAGTGCAAGAAAGACTCTTTCCAACACTGAAAAGCACAAAGGCCAACTTTGACATTAAAATGTGCAAAAACAAGTACAATATATTTACAATAAGCAGACCTCAGTGCAAGAAAGACTCTTTCCAACACTGAAAAGCACAGAGGCCAACTTTGACATTAAAATGTGCAAAAACAAGTACAATATATTTACAATAAGCAGACCTCAGTGCAAGAAAGACTCTTTCCAACACTGAAAAGCACAAAGGCCAACTTTGACATTAAAATGTGCAAAAACAAGTACAATATATTTACAATAAGCAGACCTCAGTGCAAGAAAGACTCTTTCCAACACTGAAAAGCACAAAGGCCAACTTTGACATTAAAATGTGCAAAAACAAGTACAAGATATTTACAATAAGCAGACCTCAGTGCAAGAAAGACTCTTTCCAACACTGAAAAGCACAGAGGCCAACTTTGACATTAAAATGTGCAAAAACAAGTACAATATATTTACAATAAGCAGACCTCAGTGCAAGAAAGACTCTTTCCAACACTGAAAAAGCACAGAGGCCAACTTTGACATTAAAAGGTGTTCAAACAAGTACAATATATTTACAATAAGCAGACCTCAGTGCAAGAAAGACTCTTTCCAACACTGAAAAAGCACAGAGGCCAACTTTGACATTAAAAGGTGTTCAAACAAGTACAAGATATTTACAATAAGCAGACCTCAGTGCAAGAAAGACTCTTTCCAACACTGAAAAAGCACAGAGGCCAACTTTGACATTAAAATGTGCAAAAACAAGTACAATATATTTACAATAAGCAGACCTCAGTGCAAGAAAGACTCTTTCCACCACTGAAAAAGCACAAAGACAACTTTGACATTAAAATGTTTTCAAACAAGTACAAGATATTTACAATAAGCAGACCTCAGTGCAAGAAAGAGTCTTTCCAACACTGAAAAAGCACAAAGACCAACTTTGACATTAAAATGTGCAAAAACAAGTACAAGATATTTACAATAAGCAGACCTCAGTGCAAGAAAGAGTCTTTCCAACACTGAAAAAGCACAAAGGCCAACTTTGACATTAAAATGTGCAAAAACAAGTACAATATATTTACAATAAGCAGACCTCAGTGCAAGAAAGACTCTTTCCAACACTGAAAAAGCACAGAGGCCAACTTTGACATTAAAAGGTGTTCAAACAAGTACAAGATATTTACAATAAGCAGACCTCAGTGCAAGAAAGACTCTTTCCAACACTGAAAAAGCACAGAGGCCAACTTTGACATTAAAATGTGCAAAAACAAGTACAATATATTTACAATAAGCAGACCTCAGTGCAAGAAAGACTCTTTCCAACACTGAAAAAGCACAGAGGCCAACTTTGACATTAAAAGGTGTTCAAACAAGTACAAGATATTTACAATAAGCAGACCTCAGTGCAAGAAAGACTCTTTCCAACACTGAAAAAGCACAGAGGCCAACTTTGACATTAAAATGTGCAAAAACAAGTACAATATATTTACAATAAGCAGACCTCAGTGCAAGAAAGAGTCTTTCCAACACTAAAAAAGCACAGAGGCCAACTTTGACATTAAAAGGTGTTCAAACAAGTACAAGATATTTACAATAAGCAGACCTCAGTGCAAGAAAGACTCTTTCCAAAACTGAAAAAGCACAAAGGCCAACTTTGACATTAAAATGTGCAAAAACAAGTACAATATATTTACAATAAGCAGACCTCAGTGCAAGAAAGAGTCTTTCCAACACTGAAAAAGCACAGAGGCCAACTTTGACATTAAAAGGTGTAAAAACAAGTACAAGATATTTACAATAAGCAGACCTCAGTGCAAGAAAGACTCTTTCCAACACTGAAAAAGCACAAAGGCCAACTTTGACATTAAAATGTGCAAAAACAAGTACAAGATATTTACAATAAGCAGACCTCAGTGCAAGAAAGACTCTTTCCAACACTGAAAAGCACAAAGACCAACTTTGACATTAAAATGTGCAAAAACAAGTACAAGATATTTACAATAAGCAGACCTCAGTGCAAGAAAGACTCTTTCCAACACTGAAAAAGCACAAAGGCCAACTTTGACATTAAAAGGTGTAAAAACAAGTACAAGATATTTACAATAAGCAGACCTCAGTGCAAGAAAGAGTCTTTCCAACACTGAAAAAGCACAAAGGCCAACTTTGACATTAAAACAAGTACAAGATATTTACAATAAGCAGACCTCAGTGCAAGAAAGAGTCTTTCCAACACTGAAAAAGCACAAAGGCCAACTTTGACATTAAAACAAGTACAAGATATTTACAATAAGCAGACCTCAGTGCAAGAAAGACTCTTTCCAACACCGAAAAAGCACAAAGGCCAACTTTGACATTAAAATGTGCAAAAACAAGTACAAGATATTTACAATAAGCAGACCTCAGTGCAAGAAAGACTCTTTCCAACACCGAAAAAGCACAAAGGCCAACTTTGACATTAAAATGTGCAAAAACAAGTACAAGATATTTACAATAAGCAGACCTCAGTGCAAGAAAGACTCTTTCCAACACTGAAAAAGCACAAAGGCCAACTTTGACATTAAAAGGTGTTCAAACAAGTACAAGATATTTACAATAAGCAGACCTCAGTGCAAGAAAGACTCTTTCCAACACAGAAAAAGCACAGAGGCCAACTTTGACATTAAAAGGTGTAAAAACAAGTACAAGATATTTACAATAAGCAGACCTCAGTGCAAGAAAGACTCTTTCCAACACTGAAAAAGCACAGAGGCCAACTTTGACATTAAAATGTGCAAAAACAAGTACAAGATATTTACAATAAGCAGACCTCAGTGCAAGAAAGACTCTTTCCAACACTGAAAAGCACAAAGACCAACTTTGACATTAAAATGTGCAAAAACAAGTACAAGATATTTACAATAAGTAGACCTCAGTGCAAGAAAGAGTCTTTCCAACACTGAAAAGCACAAAGACCAACTTTGACATTAAAATGTGCAAAAACAAGTACAAGATATTTACAATAAGCAGACCTCAGTGCAAGAAAGACTCTTTCCAACACTGAAAAGCACAAAGGCCAACTTTGACATTAAAATGTGTTCATACAAGTACAAGATATTTACAATAAGCAGACCTCAGTGCAAGAAAGACTCTTTCCAACACTGAAAAGCACAAAGGCCAACTTTGACATTAAAAGGTGTTCAAACAAGTACAAGATATTTACAATAAGCAGACCTCAGTGCAAGAAAGACTCTTTCCACCACTGAAAAAGCACAAAGACAACTTTTACATTAAAAGGTGTTCAAACAAGTACAAGATATTTACAATAAGCAGACCTCAGTGCAAGAAAGAGTCTTTCCAACACTGAAAAAGCACAGAATCCAACTTTGACATTAAAAGGTGTAAAAACAAGTACAAGATATTTACAATAAGCAGACCTCAGTGCAAGAAAGAGTCTTTCCAACACTGAAAAAGCACAGAATCCAACTTTGACATTAAAAGGTGTAAAAACAAGTACAAGATATTTACAATAAGCAGACCTCAGTGCAAGAAAGAGTCTTTCCAACACTGAAAAAGCAAAAAGACCAACTTTCACATTAAAATGTGCAAAAACAAGTACAAGATATTTACAATAAGCAGACCTCAGTGCAAGAAAGAGTCTTTCCAACACTGAAAAAGCACAAAGGCCAACTTTGACATTAAAATGTGCAAAAACAAGTACAAGATATTTACAATAAGCAGACCTCAGTGCAAGAAAGACTCTTTCCAACACTGAAAAAGCACAGAGGCCAACTTTGACATTAAAAGGTGTTCAAACAAGTACAAGATATTTACAATAAGCAGACCTCAGTGCAAGAAAGACTCTTTCCAACACTGAAAAAGCACAGAGGCCAACTTTGACATTAAAATGTGCAAAAACAAGTACAATATATTTACAATAAGCAGACCTCAGTGCAAGAAAGACTCTTTCCAACACTGAAAAAGCACAGAGGCCAACTTTGACATTAAAAGGTGTTCAAACAAGTACAAGATATTTACAATAAGCAGACCTCAGTGCAAGAAAGACTCTTTCCAACACTGAAAAAGCACAGAGGCCAACTTTGACATTAAAATGTGCAAAAACAAGTACAATATATTTACAATAAGCAGACCTCAGTGCAAGAAAGACTCTTTCCACCACTGAAAAAGCACAAAGACAACTTTGACATTAAAATGTTTTCAAACAAGTACAAGATATTTACAATAAGCAGACCTCAGTGCAAGAAAGAGTCTTTCCAACACTGAAAAAGCACAAAGACCAACTTTGACATTAAAATGTGCAAAAACAAGTACAAGATATTTACAATAAGCAGACCTCAGTGCAAGAAAGAGTCTTTCCAACACTGAAAAAGCACAAAGGCCAACTTTGACATTAAAATGTGCAAAAACAAGTACAATATATTTACAATAAGCAGACCTCAGTGCAAGAAAGACTCTTTCCAACACTGAAAAAGCACAGAGGCCAACTTTGACATTAAAAGGTGTTCAAACAAGTACAAGATATTTACAATAAGCAGACCTCAGTGCAAGAAAGACTCTTTCCAACACTGAAAAAGCACAGAGGCCAACTTTGACATTAAAATGTGCAAAAACAAGTACAATATATTTACAATAAGCAGACCTCAGTGCAAGAAAGACTCTTTCCAACACTGAAAAAGCACAGAGGCCAACTTTGACATTAAAAGGTGTTCAAACAAGTACAAGATATTTACAATAAGCAGACCTCAGTGCAAGAAAGACTCTTTCCAACACTGAAAAAGCACAGAGGCCAACTTTGACATTAAAATGTGCAAAAACAAGTACAATATATTTACAATAAGCAGACCTCAGTGCAAGAAAGAGTCTTTCCAACACTAAAAAAGCACAGAGGCCAACTTTGACATTAAAAGGTGTTCAAACAAGTACAAGATATTTACAATAAGCAGACCTCAGTGCAAGAAAGACTCTTTCCAAAACTGAAAAAGCACAAAGGCCAACTTTGACATTAAAATGTGCAAAAACAAGTACAATATATTTACAATAAGCAGACCTCAGTGCAAGAAAGAGTCTTTCCAACACTGAAAAAGCACAGAGGCCAACTTTGACATTAAAAGGTGTAAAAACAAGTACAAGATATTTACAATAAGCAGACCTCAGTGCAAGAAAGACTCTTTCCAACACTGAAAAAGCACAAAGGCCAACTTTGACATTAAAAGGTGTAAAAACAAGTACAAGATATTTACAATAAGCAGACCTCAGTGCAAGAAAGAGTCTTTCCACCACTGAAAAAGCACAAAGGCCAACTTTGACATTAAAAGGTGTAAAAACAAGTACAAGATATTTACAATAAGCAGACCTCAGTGCAAGAAAGACTCTTTCCAACACTGAAAAAGCACAAAGGCCAACTTTGACATTAAAATGTGCAAAAACAAGTACAAGATATTTACAATAAGCAGACCTCAGTGCAAGAAAGACTCTTTCCAACACTGAAAAGCACAAAGACCAACTTTGACATTAAAATGTGCAAAAACAAGTACAAGATATTTACAATAAGCAGACCTCAGTGCAAGAAAGACTCTTTCCAACACTGAAAAAGCACAAAGGCCAACTTTGACATTAAAAGGTGTAAAAACAAGTACAAGATATTTACAATAAGCAGACCTCAGTGCAAGAAAGAGTCTTTCCAACACTGAAAAAGCACAAAGGCCAACTTTGACATTAAAACAAGTACAAGATATTTACAATAAGCAGACCTCAGTGCAAGAAAGAGTCTTTCCAACACTGAAAAAGCACAAAGGCCAACTTTGACATTAAAACAAGTACAAGATATTTACAATAAGCAGACCTCAGTGCAAGAAAGACTCTTTCCAACACCGAAAAAGCACAAAGGCCAACTTTGACATTAAAATGTGCAAAAACAAGTACAAGATATTTACAATAAGCAGACCTCAGTGCAAGAAAGACTCTTTCCAACACTGAAAAGCACAGAGGCCAACTTTGACATTAAAAGGTGCAAAAACAAGTACAAGATATTTACAATAAGCAGACCTCAGTGCAAGAAAGACTCTTTCCAACACTGAAAAAGCACAAAGGCCAACTTTGACATTAAAAGGTGTTCAAACAAGTACAAGATATTTACAATAAGCAGACCTCAGTGCAAGAAAGACTCTTTCCAACACAGAAAAAGCACAAAGGCCAACTTTGACATTAAAAGGTGTAAAAACAAGTACAAGATATTTACAATAAGCAGACCTCAGTGCAAGAAAGACTCTTTCCAACACTGAAAAAGCACAGAGGCCAACTTTGACATTAAAATGTGCAAAAACAAGTACAAGATATTTACAATAAGCAGACCTCAGTGCAAGAAAGACTCTTTCCAACACTGAAAAGCACAAAGACCAACTTTGACATTAAAATGTGCAAAAACAAGTACAAGATATTTACAATAAGTAGACCTCAGTGCAAGAAAGAGTCTTTCCAACACTGAAAAGCACAAAGACCAACTTTGACATTAAAATGTGCAAAAACAAGTACAAGATATTTACAATAAGCAGACCTCAGTGCAAGAAAGACTCTTTCCAACACTGAAAAGCACAAAGGCCAACTTTGACATTAAAAGGTGTTCAAACAAGTACAAGATATTTACAATAAGCAGACCTCAGTGCAAGAAAGACTCTTTCCACCACTGAAAAAGCACAAAGACAACTTTTACATTAAAAGGTGTTCAAACAAGTACAAGATATTTACAATAAGCAGACCTCAGTGCAAGAAAGAGTCTTTCCAACACTGAAAAAGCACAGAATCCAACTTTGACATTAAAAGGTGTAAAAACAAGTACAAGATATTTACAATAAGCAGACCTCAGTGCAAGAAAGACTCTTTCCACCACTGAAAAAGCACAAAGAAAACTTTGACATTAAAATGTGCAAAAACAAGTACAAGATATTTACAATAAGCAGACCTCAGTGCAAGAAAGAGTCTTTCCAACACTGAAAAAGCACAGAATCCAACTTTGACATTAAAAGGTGTAAAAACAAGTACAAGATATTTACAATAAGCAGACCTCAGTGCAAGAAAGAGTCTTTCCACCACTGAAAAGCACAAAGGCCAACTTTGACATTAAAATGTGTTCATACAAGTACAAGATATTTACAATAAGCAGACCTCAATGCAAGAAAGAGTCTTTCAACCACTGAAAAGCACAGAGGCCAACTTTGACATTAAAATGTGTTCATACAAGTACAAGATATTTACAATAAGCAGACCTCAGTGCAAGAAAGAGTCTTTCAAACACTGAAAAAGCACAAAGGCCAACTTTGACATTAAAATGTGTTCAAACAAGTACAAGATATTTACAATAAGCAGACCTCAGTGCAAGAAAGAGTCTTTCCAACACTGAAAAAGCACAAAGGCCAACTTTGACATTAAAATGTGCAAAAACAAGTACAAGATATTTACAATAAGCAGACCTCAGTGCAAGAAAGAGTCTTTCCAACACTGAAAAAGCACAAAGGCCAACTTTGACATTAAAATGTGCAAAAACAAGTACAAGATATTTACAATAAGCAGACCTCAGTGCAAGAAAGAGTCTTTCAAACACTGAAAAAGCACAAAGGCCAACTTTGACATTAAAATGTGTTCAAACAAGTACAAGATATTTACAATAAGCAGACCTCAGTGCAAGAAAGACTCTTTCCAACACTGAAAAAGCACAAAGGCCAACTTTGACATTAAAATGTGCAAAAACAAGTACAAGATATTTACAATAAGCAGACCTCAGTGCAAGAAAGACTCTTTCCAACACTGAAAAGCACAAAGACCAACTTTGACATTAAAATGTGCAAAACAAGTACAAGATATTTACAATAAGCAGACCTCAGTGCATGAAAGAGTCTTTCCAACACTGAAAAAGGACAAAGGCCAACTTTGACATTAAAAGGTGTAAAAACAAGTACAAGATATTTACAATAAGCAGACCTCAGTGCAAGAAAGACTCTTTCCAACACTGAAAAAGCACAAAGGCCAACTTTGACATTAAAATGTGCAAAAACAAGTACAAGATATTTACAATAAGCAGACCTCAGTGCAAGAAAGACTCTTTCCAACACTGAAAAAGCACAAAGGCCAACTTTGACATTAAAATGTGCAAAAACAAGTACAAGATATTTACAATAAGCAGACCTCAGTGCAAGAAAGACTCTTTCCAACACTGAAAAAGCACAAAGGCCAACTTTGACATTAAAATGTGCAAAAACAAGTACAAGATATTTACAATAAGCAGACCTCAGTGCAAGAAAGAGTCTTTCCAACACTGAAAAGCACAAAGGCCAACTTTGACATTAAAATGTGCAAAAACAAGTACAAGATATTTACAATAAGCAGACCTCAGTGCAAGAAAGAGTCTTTCCACCACTGAAAAAGCACAGAATCCAACTTTGACATTAAAAGGTGTAAAAACAAGTACAAGATATTTACAATAAGCAGACCTCAGTGCAAGAAAGACTCTTTCCAACACTGAAAAAGCACAAAGGCCAACTTTGACATTAAAAAGTGTTCAAACAAGTACAAGATATTTACAATAAGCAGACCTCAGTGCAAGAAAGAGTCTTTCCACCACTGAAAAAGCACAGAGGCCAACTTTGACATTAAAAGGTGTAAAAACAAGTACAAGATATTTACAATAAGCAGACCTCAGTGCAAGAAAGACTCTTTCCACCACTGAAAAAGCACAGAGGCCAACTTTGACATTAAAAGGTATAAAAACAAGTACAAGATATTTACAATAAGCAGACCTCAGTGCAAGAAAGACTCTTTCCAACACTGAAAAAGCACAAAGGCCAACTTTGACATTAAAATGTGCAAAAACAAGTACAAGATATTTACAATAAGCAGACCTCAGTGCAAGAAAGACTCTTTCCAACACTGAAAAAGCACAAAGGCCAACTTTGACATTAAAATGTGCAAAAACAAGTACAATATATTTACAATAAGCAGACCTCAGTGCAAGAAAGAGTCTTTCCACCACTGAAAAAGCACAAAGGCCAACTTTGACATTAAAATGTGCAAAAACAAGTACAAGATATTTACAATAAGCAGACCTCAGTGCAAGAAAGACTCTTTCCAACACTGAAAAAGCACAAAGGCCAACTTTGACATTAAAATGTGCAAAAACAAGTACAAGATATTTACAATAAGCAGACCTCAGTGCAAGAAAGAGTCTTTCCAACACTGAAAAGCACAAAGACCAACTTTGACATTAAAATGTGCAAAACAAGTACAAGATATTTACAATAAGCAGACCTCAGTGCAAGAAAGAGTCTTTCCAACACTGAAAAAGCACAAAGGCCAACTTTGACATTAAAATGTGCAAAAACAAGTACAAGATATTTACAATAAGCAGACCTCAGTGCAAGAAAGACTCTTTCCAACACTGAAAAAGCACAGAGGCCAACTTTGAAATTAAAAGGTGTAAAAACAAGTACAAGATATTTACAATAAGCAGACCTCAGTGCAAGAAAGACTCTTTCCAACACTGAAAAAGCACAGAGGCCAACTTTGACATTAAAATGTGCAAAAACAAGTACAAGATATTTACAATAAGCAGACCTCAGTGCAAGAAAGAGTCTTTCCAACACTGAAAAGCACAAAGGCCAACTTTGACATTAAAAAGTGTTCAAACAAGTACAAGATATTTACAATAAGCAGACCTCAGTGCAAGAAAGACTCTTTCCAACACTGAAAAGCACAAAGGCCAACTTTGACATTAAAAAGTGTTCAAACAAGTACAAGATATTTACAATAAGCAGACCTCAGTGCAAGAAAGACTCTTTCCAACACTGAAAAGCACAAAGACCAACTTTGACATTAAAATGTGCAAAACAAGTACAAGATATTTACAATAAGCAGACCTCAGTGCAAGAAAGAGTCTTTCCACCACTGAAAAAGCACAGAGGCCAACTTTGACATTAAAAGGTGTAAAAACAAGTACAAGATATTTACAATAAGCAGACCTCAATGCAAGAAAGACTCTTTCCAACACTGAAAAGCACAAAGGCCAACTTTGACATTAAAAAGTGTTCAAACAAGTACAAGATATTTACAATAAGCAGACCTCAGTGCAAGAAAGACTCTTTCCAACACTGAAAAGCACAAAGACCAACTTTGACATTAAAATGTGCAAAACAAGTACAAGATATTTACAATAAGCAGACCTCAGTGCAAGAAAGACTCTTTCCAACACTGAAAAAGCACAAAGGCCAACTTTGACATTAAAATGTGCAAAAACAAGTACAAGATATTTACAATAAGCAGACCTCAGTGCAAGAAAGAGTCTTTCCAACACTGAAAAAGCACAGAGACCAACTTTGACATTAAAAGATGTAAAAACAAGTACAAGATATTTACAATAAGCAGACCTCAGTGCAAGAAAGACTCTTTCAACCACTGAAAAGCACAGAGGCCAACTTTGACATTAAAATGTGTTCAAACAAGTACAAGATATTTACAATAAGCAGACCTCAGTGCAAGAAAGAGTCTTTCCACCACTGAAAAAGCACAGAGGCCAACTTTGACATTAAAATGTGCAAAAACAAGTACAAGATATTTACAATAAGCAGACCTCAGTGCAAGAAAGACTCTTTCCACCACTGAAAAAGCACAGAGGCCAACTTTGACATTAAAATGTGCAAAAACAAGTACAAGATATTTACAATAAGCAGACCTCAGTGCAAGAAAGAGTCTTTCAACCACTGAAAAAGCACAAAGGCCAACTTTGACATTAAAAGATGTAAAAACAAGTACAAGATATTTACAATAAGCAGACCTCAGTGCAAGAAAGACTCTTTCAACCACTGAAAAGCACAAAGGCCAACTTTGACATTAAAATGTGTTCAAACAAGTACATGATATTTACAATAAGCAGACCTCAGTGCATGAAAGAGTCTTTCCAACACTGAAAAGCACAAAGGCCAACTTTGACATTAAAATGTGTTCAAACAAGTACAAGATATTTACAATAAGCAGACCTCAGTGCAAGAAAGAGTCTTTCCAACACTGAAAAAGCACAGAGGCCAACTTTGACATTAAAATGTGTTCAAACAAGTACAAGATATTTACAATAAGCAGACCTCAGTGCAAGAAAGAGTCTTTCCAACACTGAAAAGCACAAAGGCCAACTTTGACATTAAAATGTGCAAAAACAAGTACAAGATATTTACAATAAGCAGACCTCAGTGCAAGAAAGAGTCTTTCCAACACTGAAAAAGCACAGAGGCCAACTTTGACATTAAAATGTGTTCAAACAAGTACAAGATATTTACAATAAGCAGACCTCAGTGCAAGAAAGAGTCTTTCCAACACTGAAAAAGCACAAAGGCCAACTTTGACATTAAAATGTGTTCAAACAAGTACAAGATATTTACAATAAGCAGACCTCAGTGCATGAAAGAGTCTTTCCACCACTGAAAAAGCACAAAGGCCAACTTTGACATTAAAATGTGTTCAAACAAGTACAAGATATTTACAATAAGCAGACCTCAGTGCAAGAAAGACTCTTTCCAACACTGAAAAGCACAAAGGCCAACTTTGACATTAAAATGTGCAAAAACAAGTACAAGATATTTACAATAAGCAGACCTCAGTGCAAGAAAGAGTCTTTCCAACACTGAAAAGCACAAAGACCAACTTTGACATTAAAATGTGCAAAAACAAGTACAAGATATTTACAATAAGCAGACCTCAGTGCAAGAAAGAGTCTTTCCAACACTGAAAAAGCACAAAGGCCAACTTTGACATTAAAACAAGTACAAGATATTTACAATAAGCAGACCTCAGTGCAAGAAAGACTCTTTCCAACACTGAAAAGCACAAAGGCCAACTTTGACATTAAAATGTGCAAAAACAAGTACAAGATATTTACAATAAGCAGACCTCAGTGCAAGAAAGAGTCTTTCCAACACTGAAAAGCACAAAGACCAACTTTGACATTAAAATGTGCAAAAACAAGTACAAGATATTTACAATAAGCAGACCTCAGTGCGAGAAAGCGAGGTGGGGAGGGGGTACTCACCTTCCACGTCACTGACACGCATCAGCATCCAGTTCTTCATGAGAAGAGGGGGAGGATGAGAGGGCGATGTACTCACCTTTACTGACACACTCGGTATCAGTGTCCCACGCTTCATCAGAAGAGATGGCGCTCAGGAGACTGTCATCAAGGATCCTGATGACTTCAGAAAGGTCTCGTTCTTGGGACGTTCAACAATGTAGTCAAGACAGCCTGTAAGGAAACAAAGTTTAAAATAACAGTAGGAATGTAGTAAACACCCAGTGCTAAAGCTACAGGCTACATTCATATCAGACTGAATGACACTTTACTTGTTCATGTGAGAAGAAAACAAGAATTCAACTATGTCCACAATCATTAAGTGAAGCATCCAAATCTCTGCCAAGGCAGCTCACTCTGTGCACACTACACTTTTAAGGTAACAGTATTGTATTTTGTACACATTCGTTTTGTTTATTTGTTCTTTTTAAACCTTTATGCAAACACTACGTTGGAGTAGGTAATGGATAATAGGTACTGATGTGTAAAGAACTGGACATGAATAGCATACTACAGTAAATTCATAAATAACTTCGCAGCTCATTCCCGTACTTTTTTTTATTCTTTCATTAACGATGTAAAATATAAAGCAACATTTAATCTCCCCATGTACCAATTCCATGTCCTAAATATTGCTAATACAAAAAAGGCAGTAGAACTCCAAGCACAATTTTAAAAATAAAACACATTTTTGTAACAGTTTGACTTCATGATTATTTTTGACTATGATTGATGTTTTCAATATTCTTTTTTATATATATATTTTTTTTTTTATCATCACATATGTAGCTGGGAAAAAGTTATAGTTTATTTAAATGAAGCCTTTGATCCAGAGAAGAAAATGATGTCAGGACCTACAGGGGATCTGGTGTGTTTACTCCTATATGTTCTACCATTGTGAGGAGATACTGTTACCATAGAAACCGATAAACACATATACATATGTATATTTGGGGGAGGGGGGCATTTTACGAATTTTAAGCTAATTTTAACCATTTCATTGGAAAAAAGTGTCAAATTTGAGGGCTTCAAATCAAAGTAAAACCTTTTTTCACATTCATACACCAGTCGTAATAAATTCTACACCTCTCCTGGAAAATTTAAAGCATAAAAGCAATTTGCCAGGAAAAGTCTTGGAACACACTTATTTTGATCACATTAAAACGTGATATTCACACTGGAACCTGTAAAATTATTATAGTCATCTAGTGACTCTTGAAATAATTGAAGAAATTTTGAAATGTACCAGGTGTCTGTCGACGAGTCGGGGTCCACGATCTTCAAGCTTTGCTGTTATGATGAAACACAAGTACAAAAGATCCAAAGATGCAGTAGTTGTTGTCGCTTTGTAGTAAAATCCGCTTTCTGTAGAAATATTCTCCAAATGTTATCTTTCCACAACCTGAGCTTGGAGCAGGTCAAGACAAGTCCAAGAGCAAGTGTAAAGGAACGGCTGGAACCTTGTGCAGCATTCATATACCAACAGCCTGCGTGGTTACGGTTGCTAACATGCATGTGCACGTGATAGAACTATATGAACTGAGCCCATCAGTGTAATTTACAGTAAAGTTATGGTCATTTATAGTTACTGCCTTTGTCACCCTTTATGTGGGATGTCTAATAACCATGTAGGTATATCCAGAAATAAACACAGATATTAGAAAGCAGTAAGTCAGTACCTGAGATGTTTGTTTGAGTGAATAACATTAGCATAGCTCATGCTAATATTACAGCTTCACATTCTTCTTTTCAAAGGTAACAAAAACTTAGCGTTCTCGCTACTTACCATGCTGTAATACAGGTATATGCTAGCAATGACAACATTTAACAAATGTTTTTTAAAATGCTAGCCGTGCTAATTAGCCTTAGGATTGCTTGAGGTCTTGTTTCCAGCTCTAGTTGTCATAAGGGAACTTAGGCCTGTGCGAGCCTTTGGCACGAAAATGAGTCTCGTAAAGCTCACTATTAAACTGACAAAAAGCCTTAGGACCTAGAAACTATTATTCTTACAACTGTGCTGTGTTTATGTTATAACATATATAGGGCTTTGGAGCGTGATGTCACGGGAGATGGGCCACGCCCCCTTCCGCCATGACAGTAGGCCAGACAAACGATACCATTTCAGCTATGGATCGTACGTGTTGTGTTGTCGGTTGCAACGTTAGATCACACGATCGTGAAGGCAAGAAGCTGGATAATGGGCTCTCTTTTAATCGTTTTCCATCCTGGAGGCAACGTGAGGGATCCCATGTATCCGATATTACTAAACAAAGACGTCAGGCTTGGATTGCAGCGGTGAGACTAGCGGATATCGAGTTCTCTGCAATCCCCAGCTTTTTTTGGTTTGCTCGCGGCATTTTCTTTCCGGTGAGTTCTAAATTAATTCATATCACTCTTGAAAGGCTTTTAGTGTTATTTTCAATGTGCTGAGGTCATAGATAATGAGATAAAACATGCTAATGTGTGATGCTGCAGAACCACGTCATGTCGACTGAGTAGCTTATGATTTGGCATTATTGCAGGCAAACCAGCATATGAAATGGATGTAACAAATCCAGACTGGGCACCAACACTGCACATGGGGCACGACGACATACCTGTATCAGACTCGGACCGGCACTCAAGGCCTACGCAACGGAAGCGAAAAAGAGCACCCATCGGAGGTAAACAACCCCCCCCCTCTAAAAACATACTAAATTGCTATCACTGTACACTAATCCGCACATAACTTCCAGATGAATCACACACCTGTCATAGAATATTGGTGTACATTTACCTTATGTCTAGTTTTATCTTACAGGCTTTCGTTATGCAGCTGCAGAGTCTGAAGGTGTGCCCCGTGCAGAAGTGATCGATGAAGATCTGACAGAAGACCAACAACAAAATCACAATGTCATGGAGGCAGTGGACAGCAGTTGTGTTGGACAAGTGGAGGTTGAGGTACCAGCTGCAAATGTGGACAGTGGTGATCGGACAGACAGCGTCTCGGAAGCTAAAGGGCAGACGAAGGATTGTGTGTGCAATGAACAGGGCAGAGCAGAAATAAACCGGCTGTTGGAGGAGAACAGACTGCTTCAATCACAGTTGCAAAAGACAGAGCTGAATGAACATTTCTTAAAGGATGATACTGAAAAAGTAAGATATTACACTGGACTACATTGTTATGCTGTCTTAATGTCCCTCTTCAACACTGTCAAAGATTTCCTGCCAATATCGAAGAAACTGACAGGTTTCCAAATGCTCTTACTCACACTAATGCGTCTGAGAGGGGGGGCGTGCATCAGATAAACACATCACAGAGAAATGTGGCATTCTTCAAAAGCTGTTACCAGGGGACGTAGTATTGGCTGACAGAGGCTTTGACATCAGAGATGCTGTAGGAATGATGTGTGCGGAGGTCAAGATTCCAGCTTTCACAAAAGGCTACTGTCAACTTGATGCAAGGGACTTTGAACAAACGAGAGCAATTGCCCACCTTAGAATTCATGTTGAGCGAGTAATAGGTAGTTTGCGCAACAAGTTCAAAATGCTACACACTACAATGCCAATCCGATTACTCATATCATGTGAGGGTGAAGACACAACACTGCTTGATAAGATTGTTAAGGTTTGCTGTGTTTTGGTGAATGCCCCAGTGTGGTTGTCAAACCAGTGCAAAATGAAACCTGCTCTTGTTGAGTATTCATAAAGCTGTTGTGTTGCATGTGTAGTTCATTGTAAATAATTGTACTTTGTGTGAAGTGGTTTCAATAAAACAGAAAAGAATAGTATATTTGTTTGTTTTTTTATTCTTGATCTGTTCACATGTACTTAGCAAGTACATAAAAATGAAATGCAAACTATTTACATGGCAACACACAGCTGGCATTAATCTTGAACCACAAAATGAAACATTACAGGCTATTTAGAGCAGCACGTTGTTTGGAGAAGTATTTCCCAACAAGTTCAGGAAGGCACACTTTAAGAAAGAAGTCTTGTGCCTGGTTTAAACGCGGTTCCCAGAAATCCACATCAGGGAAGATGCGTATCACAGCAAGGTCTTTCTGTGTCCACACAACGAGGTCACAGTGGTCGTCTGGGTTTCCACTACACTTCCTTATTTCATACGGGTCCACATTACCGATGCACGCAATTTTTTCAAAGTACCGTCTCTTGGCGTCTGGGCGCAATCGGTCGCGATACAGCCCTTTGTCTTTTGCGCTGATTTTGAGCATGGTTCTGGCAGTCCCGATTCCAACACTCCAACACTGTGCGCTTGTTCTGCTTCCTGGCCTACTGACATGGCGCCGCGATCCCACAATGCACTGCGGCGTGACGTCAACTCCAAAGCCCTATAGCAAGAACCTATACCGATAATTGACATTTGACCTCACTGTATGATTATAGCAGCTGTGTCATGGCATGTTTTAAAAATGCCACCTGAAATTTAGGAGGTGGGTTCTTGAGAGTTTTGTACTTTCATCTGATAACGCATACTGTTTATGTATATTTAACACAACAGGCAAGGGATTGTGGTATAATTATAATTAACACAGATTGTGTAGTCTTTAAATAGACGAGCATTTTTAAAAGCACACATATTATTTGAACACTTCCGTAACTTATTTTTAGTTTTGCTGCACATAAGTTGAATGCAATTAAATCTCATTACCTTTTATTATCCTTGAACTTATTTCTAATTCAACACGTAATATAAACACTGCTTATTTAAAAAATAATAATTAAAACACTCCTCGTAATGCGTTAAAATCAGCCCAACTTTTATTTTCAAATTTAAAGCATTTCAGCCAACATACTGGACACTGTTCTGCTGAACAACACACATATTTCCAATATTGTAGCTGGTGTTACTTAATAATTTATTATTTTATTTGTCACACACTTTAAAACTTTAATAACTTTTCAATAAAACAAAGTCTCAGATTTAATTATTCTGAAACTAAGTTTAAGCTTCCCATAACTTTTTATTGCAAGTTACATTACTAATATAATAAATATAAAATGTTTTTATTGTTCATCCACAAGTGCAGTCGAACAACACAGAAGCTTGGTTTGTTCGTTTGTCAGTCGAGGCATTACTGCTTGAGTGCCTGTCATGAATTTAGCTCATCCAAATGCAATTGTCTGAAGAAAGTCTTTAACATTGTCCCAACTTCCCTTAAGTACAGTGGCAGTAGATGTGGGCTGGAGATGCAATGACCTTGAACCTGCAGGTGACCACACCATCTGTGATGGAGGGCTCATCTCTCCTGGTGTCCTGCAAGGAAACAACAATATTCTTTAGAACACCAAGTTATATTTGATCTACATATTTCACTTATCTGTGGCCGGGTTGTGGGGGCAGCAGCCCAAGCAGAGAACTCCAGACCTCCTTTTCCACATCCACCTCCTCCAGCTTATCTAGGGGAACTCCATCATGTCTTGGGTCTGATTCAGGGCCTCCTCCTGGTGGGAGCTCGGCCAGTACACCTCACCTGGGAGACACCCAGGAGGAATCTTTGTCAGATGCCAGAACCACTTTAACCTGCTCCTTTTGATGTGGATGAGAGAAAAATACAGAAAAAACCCAATAATCATATGATTTCTAATGAGCATGCGCTTTGGCAACAGTGGGAAGGAAAAACTCCATTTTAAAAGAAAGAATCCTCCAGTAGCACCAGGCTGAGGAAGGGACAGCCATCTGCCACAACCTGTTGGGATGAGCAGAGGAAGACAGGACAAAAGATAAGCTGTGGAGGAGAGCCAGAGATTGATGATAAGTAATGATTCAATGCAGAGAGGTGTATAAACACATAGTGAGTTAGAAAGGTGACTGAAGAAGAAATACTCAGTGTATCATGGGAATCCGCCACCAGCCTACGCCTATTGCAGTATAACTAAGGGAGAATTCAGGGTCACCTGGTCCAGCCCTAACTATGTGCTTTAGCAAAAAGGAAAGTTTGAAGCCTAATCTTAAAAGTAGAGATAGTGTCTGTCTCCTGAATCCAAACTGGAAGCTGGTTCCACAGAAGAGGGGCCTGAAAACTGAAGGCTCTGCCTCCCATTCTACTTTTAAATACTCTAGGAACAACAAGTAGGCCTGCAGAGCGAGAGCGAAGTGCTCTAATAGGGTGATATGGTACTACAAGGTCATTAAGATAAGATGGGGCCTGATTATTTAAGACCTTGTATGTGAGGAGCAGGATTTTGAATTCAATTCTGGATTTAACAGGGAGCCATAGTCTGTCCCCCAGTGCATGTAGCAGGCATGGAGGAGATCCAGGCCCCAGACACCCAGAGGCTCCCAGAATGTGAGAGCCCAAGGAGGACCATCGGAGTTGCAGCCATGCCACCCTCCTGTGAAGCGCTGAGGAGAGCCCCAGATTAGAGGTCACCCAGCAACCACGGAGCAGAAGCCACAGGGGGCCCGTGATGTGGCCGTGGGCTCTGCCGGCAGACAGCTGCGCCAGAGTGACCTGAGCCACAGGCCCAGAGGCCAGAGGACTGAGAGCCCCCCACCCCCCGGAAGTGGCCTGACGGAGCCACGGGTGCCAGGCCCCGCCAAGCAGTCACTGGGAGTGAGCCGGTACATACCTGAGCGCCCAGCCCCGGGCACCAGAACCACCAACACACCGACGCCTGAGGGCATCAGCCAACGGCAAGGAGTGTAGTGAATCGAGATAGGCCTCCATACTTTGGAGGGCCTGAGATGTTCCCAGAGAGGTGGAGTGTAAGACCCACCCTGACATACAGACACAGTCGAACAGGCGCACGCAGCCACCAACGGGCATTCCCACCCTCATGCACACATATTCAAATACTCCACAATCACCCAATGTGGAGACAGACACAAGTGGACACTGTACACAGTCCTCTTTTAGGGAAGAAAAATCATTGCAGATTCATGCATTACTGACTTTGAAACAGTTACAACAACATATCTAATAAAATGGACATTCTCAGTCACCCACACATGAAGTCCTCTACCCCACCACCCTCGGAAAAAAACATACGTTACTTATGTTGTTTCTTTTTATGTTTTTTACAACTGTGAAAGATTCACTGACTCTTACTAAATGACCTCACACAGTGCCTAATTTCTAAAAAGGATTTCACACTAATAGAAACACATCGACTTCTCTTTTTTCCAGAGAGAAACATGTAAACCTGCACTCACACTGTATTCTTTTTGTTAAACCGTCACTGGCTCCTTCACTGGCCTCCTCATGTTTGGGTGACACTTAACAGCTAATTACTGAAATGTTCTCACTGCATGTTTGTATATCAACTAACGCACTGTTGGATCACCCAGAGAACTTTCCGCTCACATGAAACATTTTTTGCAAATGCATCCTGACGCTAATTTGATCTGCAGGCTTTCAATTGCTCCTCTGTGGTAAACCCCACAGCAGCTTTTTCAGGCCAAAAGAAGGTTTTGCACTAGCACAGAATCTGACCCTGAATATCACCATGATAGCTCTGACCACTTGATTTCTCATTATTAACTTTATCAAATGAAACACTCTGAAGATGACAGCTGAATTCCAATCAATTAAACTAACTCTGCATGTATAAAAGGCTCTGGGATTTTACGTCTATGTTCTGCAATATTGTGTGGGGTGGAGTCGTAGGAAATGACGTAGGCAGAAGTTGGCTGTAACGCGATGCTACTTGAGCGGGGGAGATTGTTTTCCGTGTTAGTTCTGTTTACCTCGTAAGCTGTGTTCCTGGTTGCCATCCTTCACGGTGATGCTCCGAGTGTTAAGTTCATGACTGGAAACTGCTGGCAACACTGAGCATCTAGGTGGCAATAAAACAGCTGGCGGTGACAATCCAGCAAAGTGGAAGCCTGTTGTCCTCCTTCCTGTATCCTGACCGATACACCATCTTGTTAGCTGCTGAACCTAAAAGAACTAGCCCTCACCAAGTACTCCTCAACATTGGTCCTTCGAGCCGGATGAGTTATCAAGATGGAGCCAGATGGAGCGACATGTCCTGATGCAAGGCCTAAACGCCATACACGTCGACCAAGCCGGTTTGAGGACTTTGATGTTAACTATACAGGCCACCTCTTTAGGGAAATGCTGCAGTGGGATACCCCACAGCCTCACACAAGAAGTGACAGAGTTCAGCCTCAGTATAGTCATACGCCACCCCTCTGCAGCGACAGGGATGGGGCCTATTACAATACACCCCCTCCACTGGGAAGAAGTGAACAAGATGTGGACCTTAATAGGAGCCTCTCACCTGAATTTGCACCTTCCAATTTGCCAGGGTCTTCAATACACACATTTCATACAGAATTCAGAGCCTTGCAGGCCGAAAGACAGCAGCTACTCCAATCACAGCAAGTTTTACAGGAGGGCCTCAGAGAACTGAAGGAAGCAAAGAGTGACCTCAGAGAGCTGATTGAAGTGGCTCACTTGCTGAGGAAGGATATGGCTCAGCTGACTGCCTCACAGCATAGCACCAATCATCCCCCCAAGCGCGGTTCAGGAGAGGTATACACCACCCCTGAGACAATGCCACAGGAGGAGGATGAGGAGGTGTGGCCCGACCCACCACCATGGCCTGAACCGATGGAAGAGTTGCACACAGGATTCCCCCAAATGAAGGTTGACGAACAATACTCCGATGATGGTGTACAGTACCACCCTCTACCCCGCACAGCATATTTCGCTGGTGAGCCTTCGCTGCCAAGTCATCGCTGCACCCCATATCAGGACCCTGTGGTTAAGGATGGAAACACGTTTCATGCCCCTCCACAACACTCTGTGCCACCCCCCTGCTGGACACCAAGTAAGACAGGTTTGCTCCCAACCAAGCCTGTTCCAGCCAGTTCCCCCTCTCTTGTCACTGGATTAACTAGTGGGCACTGCAGCAACCCATCTGCTCCTCTTTCGGCTGAGCTAGTGTACAGGGGGCCCAAACCAACCATTCCAAGGTTCATTCATTCTGATCCCTCTGAGTTTGCTAGGCTCCGCATGGCTTTAGAGAACCTACTCCCTCCTAATGCTACTGAGCTCTTCAAGTATCAGATACTTGTGGACCACCTCAAACTAGATGAAGCTCGACTTATCGCCGATGCTTACCTGAACTCACCCAAGTCTTATACTGACACCATGGCAGCCCTCCACGACAAATTTGGACAACCTCATCAGCTCGCCTTGAGAAAGATAGCAAGTGTCCTGGATGGTCCTGAAATAAGGCGAGGTGACACAGTAGCCTTCCAAAGGTTCTCCCTTCAGGTGCAGTCACTAGTTGGGCTGTTACAAACATTAGGACTGGAAGGAGAAGTGGAGTTGAACTGTGGGTCCCACGTTGCCCGACTAATAAGTAAGCTTCCTGCCGAACAGAGAGCTGATTTTCGCCGACACCAGTTTAAGCAGCCCAGGAGCACCTACACTCTGTACGACCTATCTGGATGGCTTCGTCAGGAGTCCTGGTGTCAAGGATTTGACAGCCAAGCAGGTGTAAGAAGCAGCAGAGAAAGGACCAGTGTAAAGGCTGAGGCCCGTCCAGGCAGACAAACCGTGACAGTCCTACATAACCTAAAGGGGCCATCAGAACACACCTTTCCACCAGTGAAGGAGAGTCGAGCTAGAGGGAAGGTCAAGAGCAAAGCCTACTGTGCCTACTGTGAGAGCACAGAACATTATTTTAGCCAATGTGATGATGTAGCCAAGCTCTCCAAAGAGGAAATAAAGGACTGGATACAGGTCAACAAACGATGCTGGCACTGTGCCCGAACTCATTTAGCTGCTCAGTGCACGCTAAAGAAACCCTGCAGCCGCTGCCAGGGTAAACATCTGCTGGCTCTTCACGAGGTAAATGCCAGGACAGAAGGAAACAATGCTGGCATGGCTGCAAAGGAGGAAAGCTGCCTAACCAGTTCAGCTTCGGGCTCACTCTACCTCGATCGCCATGGGGCTGGCAATCGTGTCATGCTGAAGATTGTACCTGTGCTTTTGAGCCATGGAGAGCGGACTCTAGACACCTATGCTATACTTGATGACGGTTCAGAGAGGACCATGCTGCTCCCTGCTGCTGCAAAGACTCTTGGTCTGGCAGGCCTCCCGGAGGACCTGCCATTACGAACCGTCCGCCAAGATATTCAGATGCTTCATGGACATACCGTATCCTTCAGTGTCTCTGCTGCTACCAACCCTGGATCCTGCTACAAGATTGATGGAGCGTTTACAGCTGATCGTCTCAACTTAGCTCACCATACCTATCCTATCGACCAGCTGAGAAGGAAGTACAAATACCTGCATGGGATCCCGGTCCCTGCCCTGAAGGAAGCCAAGCCTCTGCTCCTCATTGGTTCAGACCAGCCACACCTGATCACCCCCATAGAACCAGTCCGCCTCGGCCCACCTGGAGGCCCAGCAGCAGTCCACACCCGGCTTGGCTGGACCCTTCAAGGGCCAAGTCTTTTCATGGGGCGGCAGACCCAGCCTGTCCTATCCCTGTATACATCCGCCCAATCAGACGAGTTGCTCAAACATGTGGAGCGGCTCTGGCAGGTGGACGTGGTGCCTTACCGATCCGAGAAAGAGGTCACTCGGTCGAAACAGGATCAGCAGGCTGTGGCCCTGCTCGAGGCAAGAACAACTCGCAGGATGGTCGATGGAGTCTTCAGGTATGCTACACCTCTACTCCATCACCCACAGATGCCGCCACTGAATGCACCAAAGGAATCAGTCATGCCCATGCTTCGAAGCACCGAAAGGCGCCTGTTAAAGGTTCCCAGTCGGGCTGATGCCTACAGGGCAGAAATGCAGAAGCTGATCCAATCAGGAGCCGTGAAGGAAGTTACGCATGAGACTTTGCCCAAGGAGAACTGGTACATACCGCATCATCTTGTCAGTCATAACGGGAAGAATCGCCTGGTGTTTAATTGTTCCCATAAATACCTTGGACAGTCCCTGAACCAGTTCCTGTTGCCTGGCCCTACTCTTGGAGCTTCCCTGCTGGGGGTGCTGGTCAGGTTTCGTGAACACCCCATAGCTGTGAGTGGAGACATCAAGGGGATGTTCCATCAGGTACTGCTCCTCCCTGAAGACCGGCCCCTGTTGAAGTTCCTTTGGCGGGACTTAAAGGTGAATGAACCCCCTAAAATCTTTGAGTGGCAGGTCCTGCCATTTGGGACAACTTCAAGCCCCTGCTGCGCCACATTCGCCCTGCAGCGTCATGTGATGGAGCACACACAACCTGACGACAGCCTGAGATTCTCCATCGAGAGGTGTTTCTACGTAGACAACTGCCTACAGAGTGTTGGCTCACCGGAAGAAGCTAGAGATCTAGTGGATCGGCTAAGAGAGTTGCTGAAATCAGCTGGCTTCGAGCTACGTCAGTGGGCTTGTAATGATCCAAGTGTCCTGAGCCATTTGCCTCCAGAAGCTAGATCACAGAGTCTGGATCTGTGGCTAGCCGAGGACAAATCCAACCCGCTAGAGACCACGCTTGGGCTCAGCTGGGACTGGAATACCGACTCCTTGGGTTATAAGCACAGGCCCGTGTCCTATGAGATGCCAACCCTCAGAAACATCTATAGAGTCCTAGCCTCACAGTACGACCCTTTGGGCTATCTGTTACCCTTCACCACTCGGGCCAAGCTCCTCCTCAGGCAGTTATGGGATAAGAAGCATGGTTGGGACGACTCGAATCTCCCCTCCACCCTCCTGCAAGCTTGGTCTGACTGGGAGGTGGAGCTTCAGTTTTTACCTCACCTTACCTTCCCACGTGCCTATGTTCCTGCCAGTGTTAACCTAAAGGGTGCCATTCGTGAGGTGCACATTTTTGGGGATGCTTCTGAGAAAGCTTATGGAGCGGTGTCCTATATGAGGACTGTAGAACAGGATGGGCAAGTTCACCTCACCTTCATCCTAGCTCGCTCCCGGGTAGCCCCCAAACGAGCTCTCTCTATTCCCCGCCTCGAGCTCTGCGGAGCTTTGCTGGCAGCGCAGCTGGCCAGTACCCTGAATAAGGAACTCACCTCAGCGATTGAAAGAACAGTCCTGTGGTCTGATTCGACTACTGTTCTTACCTGGTTGAGCTCACAGTCCTGCCGCTACAAGGTTTTTGTAGGAGCCAGGGTAGCTGAGATACAGGAGTTGACGGAACACTGTACCTGGCGCTACATAGACTCAGAGAGTAATCCAGCAGATGACCTGACGAGAGGGAAGGCTCTGGCCGAGCTCAAAGTGCCTAATCGGTGGTCGAATGGACCCGCCTTTCTGCTCAACAGTCCTGACACATGGCCAGAGAACCCGAGCTCCGAGCCCAGTAATGACGAACTTGAGCTCCGGAAGACAGTCTTCTGTGGAACCTCTATCACCTCCACACCTACCTGTCAGGATGGAATGGCGTGCAAGACTTGGCAGGAGCTCTTGGATGTTACTGTTAAAGAGCTTTGTGGTCAGGGACTCTCAACTGCGCCATCTAGTGCCGAGGACTATCAGAATGCTGAACAGGCCATCCTTCGGCAGGCTCAACAGGAGTCATTTCACGAGGAGTGCAGATTGCTTTCAGAAAGGAAACCTGTCTCATCCAGAAGCCGCTTGCTTACCCTGGCACCTGAACTGGATACCTCAGCGGGCCTCATCAGAGTAGGGGGT
This sequence comes from Perissodus microlepis, assembly GCF_051167445.1. Classification (NCBI taxonomy): domain Eukaryota; kingdom Metazoa; phylum Chordata; class Actinopteri; order Cichliformes; family Cichlidae; genus Perissodus; species Perissodus microlepis. The sequence goes on along the minus strand of NW_028182076.1, from coordinate 30,316 downwards.
CGGTTGCGACGCCTAGAAGGTCTTGACGGACCTATATTGCATCCGATTGTCCTGGATCCTTCACACCCTTTCACACGTCTGCTTATCCAGAAATATGATGTTGATCTGCATCATCCAGGCCCCGAACGGGTCTTTGCAGAGCTGCGGAGGTCTTACTGGATACTGCGTGGACACTGGCAGAGTTATGGTCTGACTGTGGGACCAATTTCAAAGGGGGAGAACGAGAACTCAGAGAAGCATTTGCCAACATGTCAGAGACATTGCAAGGGAGGCTCGCCCGTCAGAAGATCAGATTCCAGTTCAACCCCCCGGCAGCCCCACATTTCGGAGGTGTATGGGAGAGGGAAATTCGTTCAGTGAAGACAGCTCTGCGCACCTGTGTGGGTTCCCAACCTCTTCACGAGGAGGTACTCCGTAAAGTTCTGCTGGAGGTAGAATTGATCCTTAACGCAAAGCCCTTAGGCTACGTTTCCACCAACGTAGCCGATGTGGACCCTGTGACACCCAATAGTCTCCTCATGGGGCGGCCTGATGCATCACTACCCCAGGTGGTCTACTCAGAGACAGAGAACCTCAGTCGGCGACGTTGGAGGCACTCACAGATTCTTGCTGATCAGTTCTGGGCAAGATTCATCAAGGAATATCTGCCTGGCTTACAGGCAAGGCAGAAGTGGCAGTCAACTCCTCCTGAACTTCTGGAAAGGGCAGTTGTTATGGTTGCAGATCCGCAGCTGCCTCGAGCCTTGTGGCCAATAGGCCATGTGATCAAGATTCATCGTAGTGATGATGGACTTGTCAGATCTGCTGATGTGAACGTTAATGGACGTGTTTACACCAGACCAGTTGCTCGGTTGGTAGTTTTACCTGCCGTGCCATCGGAAGACAGCGATACTGAGAAGAATAGCAAGTCGCCTCCCGGAACTGATTAGGGAGCCCTTTTTTGGGGAGCAAATGGGTAACCACATTTGGGGGCGGCTGTATAAAAGGCTCTGGGATTTTACGTCTATGTTCTGCAATATTGTGTGGGGTGGAGTCGTAGGAAATGACGTAGGCAGAAGTTGGCCGTAACGCGATGCTACTTGAGCGGGGGAGATTGTTTTCCGTGTTAGTTCTGTTTACCTCGTAAGCTGTGTTCCTGGTTGCCATCCTTCACGGTGATGCTCCGAGTGTTAAGTTCATGACTGGAAACTGCTGGCAACACTGAGCATCTAGGTGGCAATAAAACAGCTGGCGGTGACAATCCAGCAAAGTGGAAGCCTGTTGTCCTCCTTCCTGTATCCTGACCGATACACCATCTTGTTAGCTGCTGAACCTAAAAGAACTAGCCCTCACCAAGTACTCCTCAACACTGCATATTGTATTCCTGTCTTGGGATCAAAGTGCTGGAGAGGTGATCCGGTGAGTTCCTGCAGGACAACATGATGTGAAAAATTATTGTTTGGTTTGAACAACAAAACTGATGAGTTGCTGACTGTGAGCTGCAGCTAGTGTAAATCATGCTTTTGATGGATATTTCTCACTGACACACTTTTTGACCTCCTCTAATAACAAATGTTACCTGAGTTCAGTGTGTACTGCTTTCGTGTCAAGTAGATATGTGTCAGATGTTCTTGATTGAACCTCCTGGTCTGGTTGTTTCATGCAGGCTATACTTATGTTCTTGATCAAAACCGACCTCAAAAATCAATGATGTTTATCTTAAGATAGACACTCAGTGATGCTGCAATAGCAGGAACTGACCTTCAAACCCTCATCCTGCCCTGCACCAGTGGTCACAGTGGGAGATTGAAGTAGTTTAAGCAGTTTCTTCCTGTTGAAATCAGCTGATCTTTAGTGAGCCCCTCTGATAAATATTTAGACTTTCACACATTTCTGGTTGTAGGAGTGGGCTGATTAAAGTGTCTACTTTCTTCACTTTACAAGCAGCTTAAATATCGTACAAGGACATTGCTCAAAATTTTATAACACATCTGTTCTGCTATCACTCCTGTCAGCTAAGAACAGAAAGCTGAGGCTACAGTTCATATAGGCTTGGAAGATTGGGAAACAATGCCGAGTCTCAATTTCAATCTTGTTGTAACACAGATTATATTTTTCATGAATAGAGTCAGCCAGGACACAGCCTTCCTCTGCACCCGTACCTACTACCTAATACACAGAAGAGTAAACACAGTCAGTAAGCTTGTCACTTACGGAACTCATCAGGAATCAGAAGACTGCAAATCCTATAAAAAGAGTTAAAGATGCAGCGTTAAGAGCATATGAGCTGGCATTATGGTTAGTTTATTGAAATTTAATTTTACACTTTGTTATTTAACAAGCTTAGGAGCCCTGGCCAGTGTGAGTGTAGAATAATCAAGTCTCCTCTTCTGATAAACCTCCATCTGTATTACTGAAAACAGTTAATGAGACTGAGTGTGAACATCTTCTATATTATGTGTCCTAAACTGACATACATGGCCTGCTACACTAAACCAAAGGAATCCCAAAAAGTTGGCTCTGTGCATCTGGATGTAGGGTTTTCAGTGGGAGAAACGTTTTATCGCTCATCCGAGTGACATCTTCAACCTCAGCTGACTGCAGGTTTAATCAAACTTATACAAGAGTACATTTCCATAATGACTGACACTAACACCACTGGAGAACAGTTTTAGCCATTATGCAACAGCCCAGCCACAGTTCACCATCAATTTAAACTGAATAGACATTCGAAGCTAACCTCTAAGAGAAAATCTTTTCACTTTGTGCCATAAGTCTTAATGCAAACTGAACATTTAACAGTCTTTCCTGAAAACCCTCTCTTATCTGATCATTTTCTAATAACAGTTTAATATACAATAAATGATTACACAGCAGTGGGGAGATTTCATCACAGTGAATGTCTTCATATGTCTTTCTGAAAGTGCTGTAACTGAGTTTAAGAATATAATTCACCCACTGTTATCATCTTCAATGCTTTGTACCAACAAAGAGCAGAGCAGCTACCTGAACGCTACTCCACCAGAGGTCGATTAACTTGTTTATAATTTTACCTCCTTACTACATATGACACTGGATACTGTAGCTCCTGTGAAAAAGAGAGCATCAAAACAGAAGTACTTAACTCCCTGGTATAACTCTCAAACATGTAGCTTAAAGCAGATAACTCATAAGCTGGAGAGGAAATTGAGGATCACAGATTTAGAAAGCGAACCGTACAGCTCGAACATCTTACTATTCATTACTGACTGAAGAAAATGAGAACAACCCTAGGTTTCTCTTCAGCACTACACTGCACTTCAGCACAGCCAACCATTCCTTTAACGTTAAGTAGACCGGGCAGCACGGTGGCACGGTGGTTAGCATTGTTGTCTTGCAGCAAGAAGGGCCTGAGTTCAATTCCACCATCAGGCCAGGGTTTGCATGTTCTCCGAGTGTTTGCGTGGGTTCTCCCTGGGTACTCCGGCTTCCTCCCACAGTCCAAAGACATGCACTTTGTGGGGAAAGGTTAATTGAAAAATCTAAATTGCCTATAGGTGTGAATGTGAGTGCAAGTGGTTGTCTGTCCCTGTGTGTTGGCCCTGTGACAGACAGGTGACCTGTCCAGGGTGTACCCTACCTCTTGCCTTATGACACCTGGGATAGGCTCCAACACCCCCCGCGACCATGAAAAGGATAGATGGATAGTAATGACTTTATGAAATTCCTCACAAATACAATTTTAACCATTAGAGGAAAAAAACACTCATAATCATGTAACAGATGTAACATTATCTACAGCCACTTTCATTCATTGATATTCATTTAGAGATCTTTCTCCAATTGATCTTTCTGAGTTAACATCAGTAATTACTTCCCCCAAACCATCAACGTGTCTTTTAGACCCCATTCCTACAAAACTGCTCAAAGAAGTCCTGCCATTATTTAATGCTTCAATCTTAAATATGATCAAACCCTCTCTAATGATCCACAGGCCTTCAAGCTGGCTGTAGATAAACTGTCACTTAAAAAGCATCTCTAGACCCAGCAGTCTTAGCTAATTATAGGCCAATCTCCAACCTTCCTTTCATATCAAACATCCTTGAAAGAGTAGTTGTCAAACAGCTAACAGATCATCTGCAGAACCTTTCTTGTGAACCTTTTTTGTCTTATTGGTCAGTTTCATTGCAGGGTAAGTGTTTGACGGGACATATCACCGATCTCAGGATGTGTGTGTGACATGGCTTATGAGTGATCGCTGATTGCAAGGCGTTTCTGTGACGTAATTTATCGGCGATCGGCGATCGCTGGGCGTGGGTTTGACGTGACGTATTAGCGACAGCAGGGCGTGGGTTTAATGTGACATATGAGTGATCACCGATCAAAAGACATGAATCGCAGGGTGTGTGTGTGACATGACGAATCAGGTATCTCAGGGCGTGTGTGTGATATGTCTTTTGAGCGATCGCCATTTTCAGTTTGTGTCTGTGACATAACCAATCAGCGATACACCCATACAAACATACACACACATACATACATACATATATGTAGCCGACCTTTTCCACTCCTGCATCACTGTACCTCTTGGCCATTCCCTGGCACATGGGCTCCAAGGACCTTTCCGTCTCAGACTGAACCATGACCCATGAAACAATCAGCCAGTTTTCATTCATTATGGAAAATCTGGACATGACCCCAGATGCCAGCATGACTTTTCGTGCCACCTTCCTGGTGTGGTCAGACCTGTGGATGTGCCCAAAAGTGCCTTGGAGGAGTTTGGATATGGCTGGATGTTGACGTCGGAATTCGTCGAGCAGGCAGTCAGTCAAGTAATGGCTGGACACAGAGATGCCACACCAGGCATGTGGGTCTTCCTAAGACCTGAAATCCGGTGGCTTATTTTCCTTCCTCAGGAACTTCCCAATGGTCCTCTGTCCATGGGCTCCTGCCTCAGAATCCCAGACCGATTCTGTGGCATGGAGGTACGCCAGGGGAGCTCGCTCATACTTGAAGTGCATGAGTTCATTTATTTGGTTTGCCATGTCTGCTGGAGATTTGCCAGTCCTCCTGAGCTCATTCATAACAGACTTGCAGATGGCCTTTTTGTATGTAAGAAAAGCAGGGAGAAGGTTGGTAAACCTTTTGGGCAGTTTCTCCAGCCATCGTGGATTGTCAGCAAACCAGTTCCTGCGACAAGCCCTGCAGCAGAGTCATGAGGACAGGATGTAATACTCACCACTGGTGCCAACAATTACTCGTGGCCTGCCCACACCAGCAGAGACCACTTGTGAACAAAAGCAAACATGGAGACATGGCAAGATTTAATTGTTTCTTAAGCTGACCATGATAGCTGTCATGGCTGTGTGTAGGTAGGCAGGAAGCGAGGACCCAAAATGCAGGACTCAAGGAGGTGGAAGAAACTCAAAATACACAGCTTTTTAGCTGGGATGAAGCAGAACAGAAAAACACTAACTAAAATGGGAGTACCGAATAACTAGACAGGTTGGCAGGCTGGCGAAACAAAACAAAACACCAGGAGCACAAGTCCAGATATACAAAACAAAACTAGACTGGGCCAAACCATGAGTCCACGAAAAAGTTCGGGGGGTCGACCCGAAGGTAGACAGCACGGGGCCAAAACAGTTCAGTTCCGGAGGCCGACCGTGCGGACGGCAACGGTGACGGCAGGGAAACAGTTCAGGGGGCCGACCGTGCGGACGGCAACGGCGGCGACGGGCAAACAGTTCTGGGGGCCGACCGTGCAGACGGCAACGGCGGCGACGGGCAAACAGTTCTGGGGGCTGACTGTGCGGACGGCAACAGCGGCGACGGCGATGACAGTGCTGATTCGGAGGCCGCCCACGACAGCGATGACGTATGGCAAAAGGCCCGGAAAGTGGCCGGCGACGCTGAGGTGGCAGTTTGGGACCTGAAGACGGCGTGGCCCCCGCAGCACCAGGCGAGACAGAGGCTTGGACAGACGAAGCAGAGGTTGGGCCAGGCGAAGCTGAAGCCCATGCAGGTGAGGCTGACCAGGTTGCTGCAGGCGACGCTGAAGCCGTTGCAGAGGCTGGACCAGGCGAAGCTGAAGCCGATGCAGAAGCTGCTGCAGGCGGCGTCGATGAAGCTGCTGCTGCTGCAGGCGGCGTGGATGATGCAGGTGGTGGAGCAGCTGGTGGCTGGACGGGCTCCTCGGGCCCCCCAGCTGACGAGGAAGGTTGCTGGACGGGCTCCTCGGGCCCCCCAGCTGACGAGGAAGGTTGCTGGACGGGCTCCTCAGGCCCCCCAGCGACAACAGTCACAGAACCAGTGGGCACCAGGGCCCCTGGCACACACAGGGCTGAATCAGCAGGCACGGGGGCCCCTGGCAGGGACAGAACAGAACCAGCAGGTGCACAGACCTCTGGCAGGATTAACTCTCCCAGGCTCTCAGCAGAGAATGATGGCTGAGAGGTCTCAGAGCTTTCAGGTAACATGAGATTTGCCAGCTTCTTGGTTTCCAGGGGTCCAGAGTCAGCTGAGGGTTGGAGCTCAGCCTCTGGGGAGGCCCTGGAGAGAGTAGCAGTCTTTATGAGTGTGTCTTCCTGTTTAACATGAGTGAGAAAAGGGGGCGGCTCAACAAGAGACGGAGCTGCTAAAGACTGAGGTGGCGGTTGAAATGAGAATGAAACTGGTGGTGGAGAAGATGGTTGAGCTACAGGTAATGAGGACACTGGAGGCTGAACTGATGATAAAGTTAATGATTCTTCTACAAACTGAGCTACTGCCTGGGCCATGGACTGTAACAGAGTTTGTAGTAAGTCTGGCTGTGGTAGTGACTGAGCTATGGGTAGTGAGGCTGAATGTGGTGGAGGTGGCGACTGGGCTTCAGGCTGGGCGGCTAACTGGGCTGATGTGGCTGAGTAGCTAACTGGGTTGCTGACTGAGCTGAGGGCTGGGGAACACAGTTCATTTTTAACAGAACCCTCAGGACCCTTCGTTTCAGTTAGTAGCTCACAATCATCTGATACAAAAACAGTCTTTGGATCTTTGGAGTTATTGAGCACAGAGACACCCATCTTCCTGGTTTCATTGACAGGCTCAAAAGGAGCAGGAGTGACACAGTTTGTATGGCTCAATGAGTCGGTATAATTGTCCTTATAACAAGCAGTCCTTTCATCTCCAGTGCCGCTTACACAACAAGCCGGCCCGGAATTAACAGTTTTTATTTCAGCAGGAGCCAAAAGAGTAGCCCCGCCACTCACCCTAGCCGGCTGTACAGAAAGAAATCCAGGCTCCCGCTGGAGCTGTGAATGCTGGCGGGGCGGCTGCCGCTTCCCCGTTGAAGAGGGAGCAGGGCAGGCTGAAGGTGATGTGAAAAAACCTGGCTGCTGCGGTGGCGTGGACAAACTCTGCTGCGGTTGCTCCTGCTGCGGTGTGGAAATGTTGGATACATGTTGTTGTTGTTGGTGGCAGTGGGAGGAGAGGTAAGTGACGGAAGTGACGGAAGTGACGGGGAAAGGTAAGCGACCCATGTTGTAGGTGACGTCAGACGCCGGAGATTTGGCGGAGAAAAAAAAAAGCGAATGGTAGCATAGAATTTAACAAAGTTTCTTTAAACTTCAGTATTGCCAAATAAACTAACCAACTGTCATATAACTAACAACATCTGTCCTATCATCTCTAACACCCTGGAGGACAACGAGGAGAGTTTAGACGCTCTCCAAGAATACATCAACCGGTGCTTTGAAGATTTAGTAATGAAGAAGGCCCAGAGCGTGTCTTCCCCGGCCAAAGCTGAGACGCCGTCATCTAAAAGATATCGCCCGGCAGACTCCCCCGGTACAACATCGCCTGCCGGCAAAGATATCGTCGACATCCTGGAGTCAATCGATAAGCGATTGTCCAGTTTCGATGCAAGGCTGTCCCTGGTGGAGATCTTACACCGGGAATTTAAATCTCTAAAAGAATCCCTGGAGTTCAGCCAGCGGCAGGTGGAAACACTTGCTGCGGAAAACGCCACGCTACGGGACTCGGTCAAATCTCTAACCGATAATGTGACCCAATTAAACATAGAAAATAAAAAAATAAAAGAGACCGTTATAGATTTAGAAGCCCGTAGCATGAGAGATAATCTGGTGTTTTCTGGTATTCCAGAGTCTGCCGGAGAGGACCCGGAAACGACCGTGAGAAGCTTCATTAAAATCCACCTGAAGCTGCCGGAGGACACGGTGAAAAACATAGGGTTCGATAGAGTGCATCGCATAGGGGCTCCGAAGACAGGAAGTGGGAGACCACGTCCTATTGTAGCCAAATTCGGCCACTTCAAGCAGAAGGAGCAGGTGAAGAGTCGCGGCAGAGAGCTGAAAGGAACGGATTTCAGCGTGAACGATCAGTTCCCCAGAGAGATCCTGGAACGACGCAGGGTCCTCTTCCCAGTCCGACGTAGTTTTATCCAGAAAGGCTCCTGGGCTGTCATCGCCGTGGACCGGCTCTACGTGGACGGACAACTCTACCGCGACCCTGGCACCACTCCATGGCTGTATTGACCGCACACCAGATAAGAATCCGCTACACTATTCTCTTCACTCACACTCTCTTGTATTAACTTTTGCTTAACTATGTAATTTCAGTTTGCTAATTTAGTATAACGTCACCGTCACTCTCCGCCAATGCTTTAATTGGAATGTTTCTGTTTTTATTTCTTTTTTCCTCTCTCTCTCTTGTCGCGCACCTTGCTCTTTGGTTTATTTGCTTCTCTTTTCTATCACTATGTCGATCACCTGTTTCCCTATCCATTCACAAACGACACTGTCTATTTCTACATGCTTACTCTGCACGATCACGCACACACATGCGTTTAAAGGCAACACATTTACAACAGCCACACAGCGCACACAGATATAGGACACATGCACACATTTGCTCATATTAGTTATTATGCACACACATAGTCAGACCTATGGAGCTTCTTGCCGCGCATTTTCTTCTCTTTATTTACAAAAAAAAAAAAAAAAAAAATGATGTGTTTCCATTTTCCTCACCCGTCTAAGCGAGACACACAGCGTACATCATTAGCCACAAACACACAACTATGGGCATGCTAAGATTTGTTACATGGAATGTGCATGGAGCTGGCTCTAGGGAAAAAAGGTTAAAAATACTTAACCAACTTAAAAAATTACAGGCAGACGTTGTTTTATTACAAGAAACCCACATGCCTGTCACAGGTTTGAATAAACTTAAAACACCTGAGTTTCCTAATGTGTTCTCAGCCTGTTATAATTCTAGACAAAGAGGAGTAGCAATTCTAATACATAAAAATATTAATTTCACAGTACTCGATACAGTTATAGATCCAGAGGGCAGATTCCTAATCGTCAAACTATCTATACTTAACCAAAAGCTAGGTATTGTAAGTATATATGGTCCAAATGTTGATGACCCCTCATTCTTCCACGGTTTTTTTATTACACTCTCCGAACACCTAGACTGCACAATTGTTCTGGGGGGAGACCTCAACCTGGGACTAAATGAAGAAATGGATAGGCTCAATACAGCAGGAACTCAGCGTAACTGGCAGTCCACAAATATAATCAAACAGTATATGAGCGACTTTGGTCTTTGCGATGCATGGCGCTCCCTTCACCCCAATAGTAAGGAATATACTTTCTTCTCACATGTCCATCACTCCTACTCTCGTCTGGATTATTTTCTGGTCAGCAGCTCACTGCTGAGTAACATTACAGACACTGAGATTCATCCTATAGCTGTCAGCGATCATGCTCCTGTATCTTTAACACTAATACAGATGAATAATACTACACCAAGAAAAAACTGGAGATTTATACATCACTGCTCAAAGACGAAGAGTTTATCAAATACTTTAAAAAAGAATGGACTCTATATTTAGGCTTTAATGACATTCCTGGAACATCAGCTTCTGTTCTATGGGAAGCAGGGAAAGCCGTGATGAGAGGTAAAATAATCTCTTTCTCATCACATAAGAAGAAAGAAGAAAACAAAAAAATTCAGGAACTAGAGAAAAACATCAAATCCTTAGAAAAAGCCTATGTGTCACACCAAGATCAAGAAATATTAAACAAAATACGCAAGACAAAACTAGAATTAAATGAAATTATTAATAAAAAGACTAAATTCTTAGTACAAAGACTTCGCCTGCAAAATTATGAACACGGTAACAAATCCGGACAATTTCTTGCTAACCAGTTAAAAATCAATAAAGAAAAAACAACTATATGTGCTGTTAAAGATTTATCTGGGAATACAATATATGATCCTAAAAAAATAAATAACATTTTTAGGGATTTCTATGAAACTTTATATACACCACAAATAAACCCATCTAAAAACGAAATTGATCAATTTCTCGACAACATAACTCTTCCAAAATTATTAGACACCCAAGCAATGGCACTGGATTCGCCACTGACGCCAGGTGAACTCCAGGAAGCTCTGATAAGTATGCCCAATAATAAGGCTCCAGGTCCAGATGGTTTTCCAACAGATTTTTACAAAGAATTCTGGACAATTCTGGCACCAGTTTTTCACAGGATGTTGCAGGAAATCAAAGAAAATGGTAGACTACCACCAAATATGAACTCTGCAAATATCAGTCTCTTACAAATACCAGGCAAAGACCCTGTATATCCCTCAAGCTATCGTCCAATATCCCTTATTAATGTAGACCTTAAAATAATCTGCAAAGCTCAAAGAGATTAGAGAAAATAACCCCCCTTTTAATTCATCCTGACCAAACTGGTTTTATAAAAGGTAGGCACTCATCAACAAATACACGTAGATTACTTAATTTAATAGACTACTCATGCAGTAAAAACACTGAAACGATAATATTTTCTTTAGATGCAGAAAAAGCATTTGACAGAGTTAACTGGAAATTTCTATTTGCAACTTTACATAAATTTGGTTTTGGACCCTGTTTCATAAACTGGTTAAAAATATTATATAACTCCCCAACAGCTTGTGTCAGAACAAATGACCAAACATCCTCCCGCTTCTCTCTTCTGAGGGGCACCAGACAGGGATGCCCACTCTCCCCTTCACTGTTTGCAATTTTTATTGAGCCATTAGCAGCAGCAATTAGACAGGCTACAACAATTAAGGGCATAAAATGTAAGAATATAGAACATAAAATCAGCCTTTATGCAGATGATGTGTTACTTTTTCTCCAAAACTCACAAACCAATATCTCTGGGGTAATTGCATTGATAAATTCCTTCTCAAGTGTCTCAGATTATTCAATTAACTGGTCGAAATCAACAGTTCTTCCGATTAATTGCTCCTTCCATAATTCTTCTCCTTCCCCACTGCAATGTGGAAATATAAAATATTTAGGTATTAATGTCTCTCCTAAACTTTCAGAATTAACTAAATTAAACCACATCCCACTTTTAAAGACAGTAGAAGGCGACCTGGCTAGATGGAAATCTTTACCCATATCACTCATGGGAAGGGTCGCCGCTATAAAAATGATGATCTTGCCAAAAATAAACTATTTATTTTCAATGATCCCAAATAAGCCATCACAAGATTGGTTCAGATCTCTAGACTCGTACATTTCTAAATTCCTTTGGAAAGATAAACCCCCACGTATCAGCTTAAAAACACTACAAAGGACCAAGGATAAAGGAGGATTAGATCTGCCTAACTTTAATCACTATTTTTTGGCCAACAGGCTTCAGTTCATCTGTAGATGGTTTAAACACACCTTCTTAGATGAACCTTGGATAGATGTAGAACAGGCACTATGTAATAACCTAGAAATTTCAGACCTACCATTTATCAGCTCAAACATCAAACGACATGAATGCTTTAAAAGCATCAATATTAGCTCTTCTCTGACAGCATGGTGGGAGTTTCTAAAAATGACAGAGTCTTCATTAATCCCATGCAAACGTACACCTATCTGGAACAACCCGGACATATTACAAAACAATAATATGATAAACTTTTCAGATTGGAGTTGCAAAGGAATTAAATACTTGGAACATATATTGGAAGGAACAGACTTTATTTCGTTTGACAGACTAGTTATACAATATGGGATCAACAAGAAACGATTTTTGGAATATCAACAAATTAAATCCATAGTAAAAAAGAAATTTAATCCCAGTGAAGCTGAATTACAAACACCACCAAGTGTGGTACAATTTCTTAGTCTAAAACCCCCCAAATTATTGTCTAAAATATACAGAACACTTTCTAAAATAGATGAATCAATATCCCTTCCTATTGCAAAATGGGAAGCAGATTTATCAATCAACTTAGACCCAAACCTTTGGTCTCAGATATGCTTAAAAACCTTTCAATGGATCAGAAATCCCAGTTTGCAATTAATACAATACAAAATATTACACAGAGTGCACTATACTGGTCATAGGATGTTCAAGATGGGCTATACGCCTTCCAACAACTGCTCACACTGCACAGCAAATACACCGGACAATTACATCCACGCTCTTTGGTTCTGTCCACCAGTTCAGAAATTTTGGCGTGAGATATGTGAAGACTTATCAAAGTGTCTGAAATGTAACATTCCAGCCTCCCCTTTAGTATGCTTGCTGGGCAACTTGGATGAGGTCACTGCAGAAATAAACACAGCCCACGTTGTTTTTACGGCCCTATGCATTGCCAAGAAAATGGTCCTCATTAACTGGAAAAATAAAAATAATCTTAATTCTAACCAATATAAAAACCATCTAATAGATCACATTAGTCTTGATACAACCTCTGCCATCACATTTGATCAATCCCTTTGGGCTCCTTTGATCGGCTTCATCACCTAGTGGGGGTGGGGGGTCATGGCAAACCATGACCCCCCACCCCCACTAGGTGATGAAGCCAATAGCGAAGGCAGGACCAAAGTCCTGCCTTCGCTATTGTGGTTTATGTGGGGGTAGGGACGGCCTTAGGGCGTCTGGGGAGTCCCTAGGGACGTTTCCCTGGAGGGCCTAACCTGGGGGCTGTGGCCATGACCTGGTTAGAAGCTCTGGGGCTCTTGGATGGTGTTTTCCTTGTGGCTGCGTACAGCGGAGATGGGGGAGGGTCTGTGCTGGCGGACGTTGGTTACTGGCCTGGTAGCCTGGCTGCCCCTGGGAGGGTCCGGGACGGGCGTGGATGCTTGGGGGTCTGGGGGTGCTCCGCCCCCCGGTCTGGGGTGCTGGCCGGGCCTTGGGGGCTTGGGTCCTGGCTGTTGTGTCGCCGGAGCAGTGGGCGGGTGGGTGCGGGCCGCTTGCCCCTCCCTTTCTTCCCTCCCCATCCTCAGCTGCCTCCCTATTCCCGCTCTACCACACCCACCCACACACGCAGGGCTTGGGGTGCAGGTATGTCACCAGGGTGCAGGGGAGGCACTCCCCCTCTGTCCCCTTCTGGCCGCCTGTGCCTCAATTTTATTCTGCAACCTAGACATCCACATTACTCACACTCTCACATAACACATACATATAGGGCCGTGGGGATGGGCACGTTTTACAGCATCCAGAGGATGGTCGTTGTACTCCAACCCACCTCTGGCGCTGGTGCCCTACCCTCAATTTTAAATGCATTTAGACACTGAGGGTTTTCGGGAGGAGCCGTGCTGCTCTCTGAGAGGAAGCTAGTACCATGCTCTCCTGAGTTTTAAATGCACTTTAGAACAGCACACAACAACATTACATATGAGCGGGCGTAGGGAGGTTTGAGGTCTTCACTCACCCCGGTTCTGTTAGCCGTCAGGGCTGGGGGGCTGGGAGGAGGTGCTGGCCGTCAGACTGGGGTCTGGGATGCGGGGCCTCCCTGCTACTGCAGATAAGGAGGTGGTCCGCTTGCCTCCACCCCAGAGAGAAGGGTTACATCTCCTGGGTCTAGGTGCGGCTTGCCCCTCTGGGGGTGGGGGTACCTGGACCTGGGATATAGAGTATGTTTGGGGAGTGCGACTGTCTGTGCAGTGTCTATTTGTGTCTGTCTACACGTTGGGTGAGTGCCGAGTATTTGGTTGTGCATATGGGGGTGGGAATGCACGTCTGTGTCCGCGTGTGCCTGTTTGTCTGTGTCTATATGTCAGGTTGGGTCTTAGACTCAACCTCTCTGGGTACATCTCAGGCCCTCTAAAGTACGGAGGCCTATCTCCCCTCACCACACTCCCTGCCGGTGGCTGATGCCCTTAGACGTTGGTGTGTTGGTGGTCCTTGTCATCTGGGGCTGGGCGCTCATGCATGTACCGGCTCACTCCTGGTGGCCGATTGGCGGGGCCGGGCGCCTGTGGCCCGGCTGGGCTCCTTCCGGGGGGTGGGATGCCCTCAGGCCTCTGGCCTCTGGGCCTGAAGCTCGGTCCTCTCTGGCACAGCTGGCTGCCGGCGGAGCCCGCGGGCACGCCACTGCAACCCCCTCTGGCCTCTGCTCCGTAGCTGCGGGGTGACCTCTCGTTTGGGGCTCTATTCAGCTCTTCCCAGGAGGGTGGCACGGTTCCCCCCCCCCTTTGGTGGTCCTCCTCGGGTCCTTGTACTCTGGGGCCTCTGGATATCTGGGGCCTGGATCTCCTCCATACCTGCTTCATACCCTGGTGGACGGGGCTATGGCTCCCCACACTCCCTAGCAGATCGTTACATGGAGAAACCTTTGGAATACAAGCATGCTGATCCACACAGGTGTGCACACAGGTGTACACACGGGTGTTCACAGACGCGGACTACACCTTTCTTGGCTGCTGCCTCAAAGCACATTGTGCGCTGTCTATCTTGCGTGCTGCACAATATCATTTATTATTTAGTATCTACTGTTATCTACTGCTAGCTAGTTTATTGTGATGGTGCTGTTTTTATTATGTTGCTCTTTGTTGTTTGCTTTCTCTTCTGTTTTTTTTCTCCATACAGGTGATCCAGGCGTTTTGTTTGTTTGTTTGTTTGTTTTTTCCTTTCTTCCCCCCCTTCTCACCGTCTCTTCTCCCCTTTGGTTTTCTTTCTCTCCCTCTCTTTCTTTCATTCTTTCTCCCTGTCCTATCCCCCAGTCACGTCTGTCCCGTTTGTAGCAACCGAAAATAAAATAAATACATAACTATAATAAAGGTCAATCAAATGGACCAATATGGCAAGGCCGTGATGATCCACTTGGTAAAATAAATCCGCTTGGCATCTTTCTTGGCCTTAAGACAACAATTCTGATGGCTAAAGATCCAAACGGGACACAAAAAAGGAAAAAAAAAAAAAAAAAAAAAAAAAAAAGGAAATGTTGGATACACTGGGGGGAACAATGATAATCCCCAGCATCTTATAAAACGCCTGTGCTGGTGTGAGCTGCTCGCAGGTTCATAGTATTCCTCCCGGTGCCGCCTCGGGCGCTTTCCTCGGGTCCGGGTTGCAGGCGTCGACAGTGGGGAGGAAACGGAAGAGTGAGTAGAGGGGTTAGTGGCAAATGAAGGCGACCGGCTACACGGAGGACCCCCAAGAACCAGCCGGGTCCCATCAAAAGCCGAGCGGCGCCTCCTCACTGAGTCCGCTGGATCAATTTTGTGGTCGCGTCGTTCTGTCATGCCTGCGTGTAGGTAGGCAGGAAGAGAGGACCCAAAATGCAGGACTCAAGGAGGCGGAAGAAACTCAAAATACACAGCTTTATTGCTGGGATGAAGCAGAACAGAAAAACACTAACTAAACTGGGAGTACCGAATAACTAGACAGGTTGGCAGGCTGGCAAACAGAACACACAGAGGGAGTGAGGGCAGAAGACGTTAACGACGCGACGCTGAACACTGGAGGACACGCACTATAAATACTGAGGCAGGAATAAGAGGGAACGAGGAACAGGTGGGACACAGCCGGGAGAAATTACACTTAACGAGACACGGGGAGCAAAGCTAGACACACAGACATAAGACAGGAACATGAACCTCCAAAGTAAAGCAGGAAACAAGACACACTTTACTAGGACACGGACTCGACAGAGTGAGACAGACAAGACATTGAACTAAACCTGCAATAACAACGAAATACAACCCGAACATTAATCCCATTACAGAAACACAGATTCATAATAATAAAAATCAAAGCACCAGAGAAACATAAAGAACAATCCATCATTCAAAAATAAACCAAAACATAAGGAACTCAAAATGCTGGGTCGAACCGACCCAGAACCATGACACTATCAGGATTGGGTAGTCGCCAATATCACTAATTTTGCATTCCAAGTTTCCAAAAAAGGGGGGGGTCGTCAATGTTTGGTGCATAGATGTTGCTTAAAATCATCCTATGGCCTTGAATCTCAGCCAAGAGTAGCAATGTGGGGGGGGGACTTCTTTGCCTCCCTCTTGCTGTGTGCCCAGCCTGGTGGCTGCGGTCTGTGACCGGCTCCCAGTGCAGACGGCTCCCTGTGTAAGTGTTTCCTCACCTGGCTCATGTGTGCCCAGCCCAATTTTACTCTTTAAGTGTGTGTGCGTCCGGGGGGGGGGGTATGTATCCATGATCGTTTATGTTAATGAGAGTGTGGGGAGTGAGTTGGAGGGCGGGGTGGGCTGCTTTTAACCATGTAAAGCACTTTGTGCTACATTTTTGTATGAAAAGTTATAAATAAAGATTGATTGAATGTCCGCTCATCTTCGTCCTTAACCATCCGGATGCATTTAAACTGTAGCTGCTTATGAATTAAAATTGTTACACCCCTACTCTGACTGCTGCCACGCGGAAAAAATACCTGACCCACCCAATCACGGCAAAGTATTTCTGACTCTTGGGGAGACAAGTGAGTCTCTTGAAGAAAGACAATGTCAACTTTTTTTAATTTGATAAATGTCATGATCTTCTTCTTTTTAATTGGATAATTAAGGCCCTTTACGTTCCAGGTCATTAAGGTAAGGGCCCTTTGGTACTTATTCGCCATCATGCAGTATGTATCAGACATATAACAGTGGGGTAACTTATTATTAAAACCAGGAGTTCAATACCGAGTGGACAATATTTGGAAGGCTGGCTGTAAGTAAAATAGGGGAGTATGGAAGTAAATAAAAATAACAGCCGATAAACATTTAAACAAATATGTCTGGGGTGACCAAGAACACTAGTCACCCTCAGGTGGGCTATGAGCCCCAGAAAGAAAACATAAAGTTTATGGTCCGTGACTCAGTGACCAGTCGAACAGTCATAAACAGGACCCGTCACCAGCAGCAGCAGCATAACAAGTCAATGTAATATGAGGAGAGCAGTCATTCTGGGACTTAGCTACCTGAACACACCTCTATGCAGGTTGGTTAGAACTGTCCCTTGACAAACTGAGAAGGGCTTTATGACAACTGAATTACTAAAAGAGGAATTTAATAATCTTAGGGAGCTTCTCTACCAAGCAGATTGTGTCGTATTCTCAAAAGTAGCACAATTGAATAAATCAAATCAAACCGCGAAGCCCTATAATATTGAAACTAAACAGGAGGTGCAAAGTATATCGTGGATAGCATGTTAATTAATGCTAGGGCAAAAAAGGGTAGTGTTTAAATCCAAGCCTTTGACTGTAAATAACTCCCTTAACCTCCTAGGACCTGGCGTCCACATATGTGGACATCACATTTTGGGTTATTTAGACCAAAATACTCAATTTTGGTCTACAAGGGCCTGATATCCACTTACGAGGACATTATACTGCTACCGTGCTATCGAAATTTTAAACGAATATCCTCATATGTGGCTCTTATTTTTCTTAAAAACAAAAATAAGGTAAAAAAAAAAATCTGGCAATTCTTTGTTTTTACATCGGGCCCCAGTGTGACCAAATATCAAAGAGAAATTAAAAATGCTGCCGTGGAAGAGTTCGGGTCTTAGGAGGTTAAGGTAAAGACAGAATGTAGTCCTGGGGGGTTTTTTGGTCGGTAAACTCACGTCTGTATCTGTGATACTGGCTGATGCCATCCACATTACACCAGGGCCTGTGTTGCTGGCTGATGCGATCCACAATACACAAGGGGCTGTGCTACTGGCTGAGGACATTCACACTACACCAGGGCCTGTGATGCCGGCTTCTACCATCCACATTACACCAGGGACAGTGCTTCCTGTGAGGCCATCTTCACCCCACTAGGGCCTCTGCTGCTCGTTGATGCCATCCACATTACACCTGGGCCTGTGGTGCTGACCGATATCATGCACATTTCACCAGGGCCAGTGGTGTTGACTAACGCCATTCACATTACAACAGGGCCTGCCAAATACAGAATCTGTTACAACAACAAGAAGCCATTGATTGTTTATTGGTTAAATGCGTTTCATGTCACCCAGAGGGCGTTTGTGTAGATTTAAGGGACAAGGTCTGTCTGTGCGTGATGTCTGTTTATGGCTCAAGGCCTCGACTGAATTGTTTACTGTGCTTCACACAGCCTGATAAGGAACAGAGTGAAAATGATGAATTAACGGTGTGAGTTTTACTTTGGAGCGCCACATTTTTGTGATTGAGATTTAATTGAAGGAGGAACACACTGAAAAAAAAAAAAGAAAAAAGGGGCCAGCTCTTGGATTTACGTAAGCATCTCGCGTGTGTTTAACACAATTGCCTCAGGCTTTAAAGATCTGTACGAAATTCAACAACTTAATTTGTTCTCGTTGAGATGACACGATACAATCTAGTAAGAGTGGTGAGTTGCTGAACTCACGGAATTCACAAGACCGCATAAGATTTCAAACTACAGGAAAATCACTGGAGTTATAAGAGGCAGACAACGACACACACACCACATGCATGCTATTGCTATTTATTGTGGATTAACCTGTCAAGGGCAAGAACAAAAGAATTCTGCATCAAATACAGGAAATCATAGCTTTCCTGTATTTCCTACATTGTTGGCATGCTGGTTAGTGCTGTTGCTTGACAGTAAGAAGGTCCTGGGTCCAAATCCACAGTCTGGCTAGTTTGCGGTGGTTTCTCTCTGGGTATTCTGGTTTCCAGTGCGAGAGAAAAAGTCATGCAGTTATTAGAGCTAGGTTAATTGATGATTCTAAATTACCCGTGAATGTGAGTGTAAATGGTTGTTTGTTTCTATGTGATAGACTGGTGAGCTGTCCAGGGTGTACCCTGCCTGGTAACCTATCACTTCAGGGTTATTTCCCAGCCCTCCTGCAACCAGGATAAAGATAGGAGGATGGTAGTTGTTGTAGACCCATTCAATTTTTATGGTAACCAGGATCTAGACTTTGTTGAACCGTATGTAATATGAAGGCAACATGTAGTATTTAAGTGACCAAGTAGTATTTGGATAAAAGTTATTGAATAGTGTTGAAATAAACTGACAGAATTGTGAAGGATTAAAATATTCCAAGAGCTCAACTTACTCCATCTGAACATGTTTCAATCGTGTTTTATGAACACAAAATGCAGGTTTACTGAATATGAAAAGGTTGTGTTGATTTAACTCAGTTGTTTAAGTTTCTGCCAAAGCAAAACATTTGTGTGCAACCAGTGTCCACTATTGAATCAAGTAAATCCAACATGTTTTTTCAGGGCAAAAAGGAGTTACGGTACCGTATCCCTACACAATATTTTCCCGGGAGGGAGAAAAACTTTCTGGTGAAGTCTTGGTTGATTTTTGGGTTTTGCTTAACACTAGGTTGATTTTATCAGTGAGGTTTGGATTGTTTTCTTCCTCTAAGAGAGAGAAAGATGGTTTTATGCTTGGACATGTTTGCAACGGGCCCCAGTATTTGTTACTTTATTAGTATTTTATTGGTTACATTCGTGTTTGCTTTTCTTACAGTGCACTGAAATAAGAACATCTGAGAGGTGTGATCCACCGGTGGTGATATTTTGGTATTTTGTGAGTTCCTGATTTAACAAATCAGCTCTTTAATCCAGGCCTGAGAGATTGAACTTTAAAGCGCTATAAAATATTCTTACTGAAAACAGTCGCAAAGTATTTTTCTCCATGATTATAATGGGCTTGGGAGAAATTCACTTATATGGGACATCATGATCACATGAGAAGTCCTGAGCCTAAAAGGATTGCAGCGAGTCAGTCCAGTCCAAAAAACAAGGAACTGTTTTCCTTTAAAATGATGACGTCATCTTGCTGGTGATGGATACTCGAATAGGTTGCGCGTGAGACTCCATTATCAGCAATTTCTGGTATGAATGTGTGTGAATGTATGCATGTGACTGGACTGTGATGGACTGACGACTAAAAGTTTTAGCTGACTTGATACTGAGACAAAAACGGTACTGACTTTAGGATTAGTAAATGTTGAGCAATAATTCACCCAGCCTGCAACAGATGGGTGGATACTTTGTTTTGTTTTGTTTTTGCAGGAGCAGAAGGATGACAGAGACTAAAGGGGGAGACTGTAGCTTCACATGAGTGTGAACTGCTGAATTAACCCTTTGGTTGCTAATTTTGAGTCACTGATGTTTGCAATAAGAAAATTGTGTTTTATTAGCTGTGTTTCAATGAATGTATCACATTACATTGTTGGGGATGTAAAATGCTAAAGTGAAGAAAAGGTTTGATTTCACTCATGACTGAACATGTTATTATTAACCATAGCAGGCCACTGTAAAAAGTCAATTAACTTTTATAGAGGAAAAAAAGCCAAAAAAACTCTATTAATGTCTATGGACAACAGGGAAATGGTAGACTTGTCACATTCAAAATAGAGATATGTAATAACAAATACTGGTCCACGTCATTTAGGTGCTTTCTTGAAATAGTCAGCAATTTAAAAGTAGAATAGAACCTACAGCGGCATGTGATAGGATGTGGTGCTGCACAAGAACAAGAGCAAAATAAAGAAAGAAAAATTACTGTGTTTAGCTTTGAGAAATTCAAAATAAAATGTACCATTACACTCAGAGGATCAATATGAAATTCAATATATGCAAATTTTGCATGAAGCACATGACTGATAGCTGTTCTGTCCTGAGCTTTTGTTTTTACAGCACCCACTTGACCACACCAACAGTTTCTCGCCACCGAAAGGGGGTACTTGCAACGAATAGGGAGGAATATCATCAGAAGTGGGAAAGGTAAGCCCCCATGGGGGTGATAACACCATTAATTTCACTTATGGTCAAATTCTTAAAATTTGACCCCAAACATGAAAAATTCTTCAAACATTTAGAGACAGAGTGGAGTTCTAGATAAATATAATGTGCCAAACCACATGCGGATGGAGAGCTGGAATCGATAAGATGGTGAAATAACACGCAGGAAAAATGTTGACCATGTTGATTATGTTTATTCCAGTGTGCAGAGATTGGCTAATCTGACCAGGAAATGTTATAAAATGGATTGTCGGAACAGTCAGCGATAAAGTCACCTTTGACAGTCCAGACTAAGATGGCGTTGGACATCTTGAGGGTGGAAAAGGGTTGGTGTGACCAAGGTGTGGTTTGGCTTGTTGTATGTATATTTCAAGATGATACAGCTCTGGATGAACCAGTTACCAGGGCATGGAAGGAGGACAGACTTATTAAATGAGGAGAAGGAATTTTCTGGGATTGAAGATCCTCTGGGTGAGTGGTTGACTAAAAGCATGCATAAAATAAAAGCTATCTTTTGTTATGGATTGGTAATAGATTGATAATTGGCCACATTTACAGCTGTATTGACTTGTTATAGACTCAGTCTACTTGATGTTAAAGAACTGTAATTAACAGATTGAATACAGTGACATTAAAGAAAGAATATGCAGCGCCACCCTGTCAGATGCCAGTGACGGTGGGGCTCAGTGATGAATCAGGTGAGCTGGATTCATGGCTGAATCAAGACATAGATTCCCCTGCTGTGGTCAGTGAGGGAAAAACAAGGGGAAATAAAAAATAAAACACAGTTTTTATATGTGAAGTTCATATTAATACAGGTTTTGTTTTTAGGTAGTTCTGCGGACGCAGGCTCTGGGCGGAGCCAGGAGTTGAACAAGATCTAACATGACAATTAAATTGATTTCATTCCCTGGCACAGGATGACAGGACTGGAGCAACGACACTGGATAGGAGAAAGTGATACTTTCTGAGATATGAGGTCACTAACCTTTTCTTTCAATTTTCTAGCTCCGTTGAATTGACACATAGGAATGTGTCAAAAGGGGGGGAAGTTGAGTTTTAACATCAAACAAGGGTTATATGAACATTTTTATGACTTCATTTGTGTTTTTAATAACTTAGGTACGGTAAAACTTAAGCTAATAGTGACCCAAAAGGTTTCCAGACTTCTTTAGAGAACCAGTGTTGTTATTGTGGTTTTTCCTCTTGTATCCATCTCCAATATTTTATCTCAGTTCTGACTACCTTCCCTCTCTTTGTTACCATCCGACTAAACTTCTCCAGTCTGAATGACATTCCGATGTCATTGCTGTATATCCTGGTGGTGTGGATCAGTGAATCGATGTCTCGTTCACTCTTGGCATACAGCTTGATGTCATCCATGTACAGGAGGTGGCTGACAACTGTTCCATTCCATAGTCGGTATCCGTAGCCAGTCTTGTCAATGATGTCACTGAGGGGGTTCAGGCCTATGCAGAACAGCAGTGGGGACAGAGCATCTGCTTGGTAGATCCCACACTTGATGGTGATCTTGTGCTATGGGCTTGAAGTTGGCCTCTAGTGTTATACGCCACATACCCATTGAGTTCCTGATGAAGGCTCTTAGGGTCCAGGTGTGGGGCATTGAGTCACAGGCCTTCTTGTAATCAATCCAGGCAGTGCACAGGTTGGTCAGTCTGGTCTTGCAGTCTCGGCTGATTGTTGTTGTTCTTATATATATATATATATATATATATATATATATATATATATACATATATATAGATTGTATACTCATTGTTTGTTCAATAAAGTTCCTAAAAACAAACAAACAAAAAACAAAAACAAAATGTAACGTTCGAAGCATTAGAGTCGGTCAAGGCTTCAAAATAATGGAAAACCACATGTCCACAGTGACATCTGCTGGCCAATTTGATTAACGCCACATATTGATAATGCTGTTCTGTGAAACACTGACGCAGACAAGCCCTGCACAATTCCAAGCAGAACTACTTATAATACCAGACTGTCAATAATGGCAATGAGCACATGTTTTGGAGAAACTCCCACACAAACAAAGAAAGAGCAATACTGAGACTGTTAAAGACAGCAGGTTATGATCGTAATAAACTGCGCTTCAACAAAATTCTCCCTCTGTTAACATTTGTGTTGCTCACAGTAACTCAGTGTATAAATTAAATCATACAGAGAGTAGACTGCTGGGGTTACTGTAATAACCACACAGGCTTCCAGCTGTTTAGGGCCTCGGCCGGCCTCGTTTTTGCTCACAGCCATCAAAGACCGGATGTGTTTGGTTGATTTTTAAGTTTTCTGGGAGTTATCAGGTTTGTTCTCCACACTGTCAAGTAAAGTTAGAAGCTGGTATAACATTTGCTTTTATTAATTAATTTTAAAAATATTCATTTAAATGAAATGTGTTTTCCTTCTTTCCTTCTTCTTTCCAACACTGAAAAGCACAAAGGCCAACTTTGACATTAAAAGGTGCAAAAACGAGTACAAGATATTTACAATAAGCAGACCTCAGTGCAAGAAAGACTCTTTCCAACACTGAAAAGCACAAAGGCCAACTTTGACATTAAAAAGTGTAAAAACAAGTACAAGATATTTATAATAAGCAACCTCAGTGCAAGAAAGACTCTTTCCAACACTGAAAAAGCAAAAAGGCCAACTTTGACATTAAAAAGTGTAAAAACAAGTACAAGATATTTACAATAAGCAGACCTCAGTGCAAGAAAGAGTCTTTCCAACAATGAAAAGCACAGAGGCCAACTTTGACATTAAAATGTGTTCAAACAAGTACAAGATATTTACAATAAGCAGACCTCAGTGCAAGAAAGAGTCTTTCCAACACTGAAAAAGCACAAAGGCCAACTTTGACATTAAAATGTGTTCAAACAAGTACAAGATATTTACAATAAGCAGACCTCAGTGCAAGAAAGAGTCTTTCCACCACTGAAAAGCACAGAAGCCAACTTTGACATTAAAAAGTGTAAAAACAAGTACAAGATATTTACAATAAGCAGACCTCAGTGCAAGAAAGACTCTTTCAACCACTGAAAAAGCACAAAGGCCAACTTTGACATTAAAATGTGTTCAAACAAGTACAAGATATTTACTATAAGCAGACCTCAGTGCAAGAAAGAGTCTTTCCACCACTGAAAAGCACAGAGGCCAACTTTGACATTAAAATGTGCAAAAACAAGTACAAGATATTTACAATAAGCAGACCTCAGTGCAAGAAAGAGTCTTTCCAACACTGAGAAGCACAGAGGCCAACTTTGACATTAAAAAGTGTAAAAACAAGTACAAGATATTTACAATAAGCAGACCTCAGTGCAAGAAAGAGTCTTTCCAACAATGAAAAGCACAGAGGCCAACTTTGACATTAAAATGTGTTCAAACAAGTACAAGATATTTACAATAAGCAGACCTCAGTGCAAGAAAGAGTCTTTCCAACACTGAAAAAGCACAGAGGCCAACTTTGACATTAAAAAGTGTAAAAACAAGTACAAGATATTTACAATAAGCAGACCTCAGTGCAAGAAAGAGTCTTTCAACCACTGAAAAAGCACAAAGGCCAACTTTGACATTAAAATGTGTTCAAACAAGTACAAGATATTTACAATAAGCAGACCTCAGTGCAAGAAAGAGTCTTTCCACCACTGAAAAGCACAGAGGCCAACTTTGACATTACAAGGTGTAAAAACAAGTACAAGATATTTACAATAAGCAGACCTCAGTGCAAGAAAGAGTCTTTCCAACACTGAAAAAGCACAAAGGCCAACTTTGACATTAAAAGGTGCAAAAACAAGTACAAGATATTTACAATAAGCAGACCTCAGTGCAAGAAAGACTCTTTCCAACACTGAAAAGCACAAAGACCAACTTTGACATTAAAATGTGCAAAAACAAGTACAAGATATTTAAAATAAGCAGACCTCAGTGCAAGAAAGAGTCTTTCCAACACTGAAAACCACAAAGGCCAACTTTGACATTAAAAAGTGTTCAAACAAGTACAAGATATTTACAATAAGCAGACCTCAGTGCAAGAAAGACTCTTTCCAACACTGAAAAGCACAAAGACCAACTTTGACATTAAAATGTGCAAAACAAGTACAAGATATTTACAATAAGCAGACCTCAGTACAAGAAAGAGTCTTTCCAACACTGAAAAAGCACAGAGGCCAACTTTGACATTAAAAGGTGTAAAAACAAGTACAAGATATTTACAATAAGCAGACCTCAGTGCAAGAAAGACTCTTTCCAACACTGAAAAAGCACAAAGGCCAACTTTGACATTAAAATGTGAAAAACAAGTACAAGATATTTACAATAAGCAGACCTCAGTACAAGAAAGAGTCTTTCCAACACTGAAAAGCACAAAGACCAACTTTGACATTAAAATGTGCAAAACAAGTACAAGATATTTACAATAAGCAGACCTCAGTACAAGAAAGAGTCTTTCCAACACTGAAAAAGCACAAAGGCCAACTTTGACATTAAAATGTGTTCAAACAAGTACAAGATATTTACAATAAGCAGACCTCAGTGCAAGAAAGAGTCTTTCCAACACTGAAAAAGCACAAAGGCCAACTTTGACATTAAAAGGTGTTAAAACAAGTACAAGATATTTACAATAAGCAGACCTCAGTGCAAGAAAGAGTCTTTCCACCACTGAAAAAGCACAGAGGCCAACTTTGACATTAAAAAGTGTAAAAACAAGTACAAGATATTTACAATAAGCAGACCTCAGTGCAAGAAAGAGTCTTTCCAACACTGAAAAAGCACAGAGGCCAACTTTGACATTAAAAAGTGTAAAAACAAGTACAAGATATTTACAATAAGCAGACCTCAGTGCAAGAAAGAGTCTTTCCACCACTGAAAAAGCACAGAGGCCAACTTTGACATTAAAAGGTGTAAAAACAAGTACAAGATATTTACAATAAGCAGACCTCAGTGCAAGAAAGAGTCTTTCCAACAATGAAAAAGCACAAAGGCCAACTTTGACATTAAAATGTGTTCAAACAAGTACAAGATATTTACAATAAGCAGACCTCAGTGCAAGAAAGACTCTTTCCAACACTGAAAAAGCACAAAGGCCAACTTTGACATTAAAATGTGTTCAAACAAGTACAAGATATTTACAATAAGCAGACATCAGTGCAAGAAAGAGTCTTTCCAACACTGAAAAAGCACAGAGGCCAACTTTGACATTAAAATGTGTTCAAACAAGTACAAGATATTTACAATAAGCAGACCTCAGTGCAAGAAAGAGTCTTTCCAACAATGAAAAAGCACAAAGGCCAACTTTGACATTAAAATGTGTTCAAACAAGTACAAGATATTTACAATAAGCAGACCTCAGTGCAAGAAAGAGTCTTTCCAACACTGAAAAAGCACAGAGGCCAACTTTGACATTAAAATGTGTTCAAACAAGTACAAGATATTTACAATAAGCAGACCTCAATGCAAGAAAGAGTCTTTCCAACAATAAAAAAGCACAAAGACCAACTTTGACATTAAAATGTGCAAAAACAAGTACAAGATATTTAAAATAAGCAGACCTCAGTGCAAGAAAGAGTCTTTCCAACACTGAAAACCACAAAGGCCAACTTTGACATTAAAAAGTGTTCAAACAAGTACAAGATATTTACAATAAGCAGACCTCAGTGCAAGAAAGACTCTTTCCAACACTGAAAAAGCACAAAGGCCAACTTTGACATTAAAAGGTGCAAAAACAAGTACAAGATATTTACAATAAGCAGACCTCAGTGCAAGAAAGAGTCTTTCCAACAATGAAAAAGCACAAAGGCCAACTTTGACATTAAAAGGTGCAAAAACAAGTACAAGATATTTACAATAAGCAGACCTCAGTGCAAGAAAGACTCTTTCCACCACTGAAAAAGCACAGAGGCCAACTTTGACATTAAAAGGTGTAAAAACAAGTACAAGATATTTACAATAAGCAGACCTCAGTGCAAGAAAGAGTCTTTCCAACAATGAAAAAGCACAAAGGCCAACTTTGACATTAAAATGTGTTCAAACAAGTACAAGATATTTACAATAAGCAGACCTCAGTGCAAGAAAGAGTCTTTCCAACAATGAAAAAGCACAGAGGCCAACTTTGACATTAAAATGTGTTCAAACAAGTACAAGATATTTACAATAAGCAGACCTCAGTGCAAGAAAGAGTCTTTCCAACACTGAAAAAGCACAGAGGCCAACTTTGACATTAAAATGTGTTCAAACAAGTACAAGATATTTACAATAAGCAGACCTCAATGCAAGAAAGAGTCTTTCCAACAATAAAAAAGCACAAAGACCAACTTTGACATTAAAATGTGCAAAAACAAGTACAAGATATTTAAAATAAGCAGACCTCAGTGCAAGAAAGAGTCTTTCCAACACTGAAAACCACAAAGGCCAACTTTGACATTAAAAAGTGTTCAAACAAGTACAAGATATTTACAATAAGCAGACCTCAGTGCAAGAAAGACTCTTTCCAACACTGAAAAGCACAAAGACCAACTTTGACATTAAAATGTGCAAAACAAGTACAAGATATTTACAATAAGCAGACCTCAGTACAAGAAAGAGTCTTTCCAACACTGAAAACCACAAAGGCCAACTTTGACATTAAAAAGTGTTCAAACAAGTACAAGATATTTACAATAAGCAGACCTCAGTGCAAGAAAGACTCTTTCCAACACTGAAAAGCACAAAGACCAACTTTGACATTAAAATGTGCAAAACAAGTACAAGATATTTACAATAAGCAGACCTCAGTACAAGAAAGAGTCTTTCCACCACTGAAAAAGCACAGAGGCCAACTTTGACATTAAAAGGTGTAAAAACAAGTACAAGATATTTACAATAAGCAGACCTCAGTGCAAGAAAGAGTCTTTCCAACACTGAAAAAGCACAAAGGCCAACTTTGACATTAAAAGGTGCAAAAACAAGTACAAGATATTTACAATAAGCAGACCTCAGTGCAAGAAATTGTCTTTCCACCACTGAAAAAGCACAGAGGCCAACTTTGACATTAAAAGGTGTAAAAACAAGTACAAGATATTTACAATAAGCAGACCTCAGTGCAAGAAAGAGTCTTTCCAACAATGAAAAAGATCAGAGGCCAACTTTGACATTAAAATGTGTTCAAACAAGTACAAGATATTTACAATAAGCAGACCTCAGTGCAAGAAAGAGTCTTTCCAACACTGAAAAAGCACAGAGGCCAACTTTGACATTAAAACATGTACAAGATATTTACAATAAGCAGACCTCAGTGCAAGAAAGAGTCTTTCCAACAATGAAAAGCACAGAGGCCAACTTTGACATTAAAATGTGTAAAAACAAGTACAAGATATTTACAATAAGCAGACCTCAGTGCAAGAAAGAGTCTTTCCAACACTGAAAAGCACAAAGACCAACTTTGACATTAAAATGTGTTCAAACAAGTACAAGATATTTACAATAAGCAGACCTCAGTGCAAGAAAGAGTCTTTCCAACACTGAAAAAGCACAGAGGCCAACTTTGACATTAAAATGTGTTCAAACAAGTACAAGATATTTACAATAAGCAGACGTCAGTGCAAGAAAGAGTCTTTCCAACACTGAAAAAGCACAGAGGCCAACTTTGACATTAAAAAGTGTAAAAACAAGTACAAGATATTTACAATAAGCAGACCTCAGTGCAAGAAAGAGTCTTTCCAACACTGAAAAAGCACAAAGGCCAACTTTGACATTAAAATGTGCAAAAACAAGTACAAGATATTTACAATAAGCAGACCTCAGTGCAAGAAAGAGTCTTTCCAACAATGAAAAAGCACAAAGGCCAACTTTGACATTAAAATGTGTTCAAACAAGTACAAGATATTTACAATAAGCAGACCTCAGTGCAAGAAAGAGTCTTTCAACCACTGAAAAAGCACAAAGGCCAACTTTGACATTAAAATGTGTTCAAACAAGTACAAGATATTTACAATAAGCAGACCTCAGTGCAAGAAAGAGTCTTTCCACCACTGAAAAGCACAGAGGCCAACTTTGACATTACAAGGTGTAAAAACAAGTACAAGATATTTACAATAAGCAGACCTCAGTGCAAGAAAGAGTCTTTCCAACACTGAAAAAGCACAAAGGCCAACTTTGACATTAAAATGTGCAAAAACAAGTACAATATATTTACAATAAGCAGACCTCAGTGCAAGAAAGACTCTTTCCAACACTGAAAAAGCACAAAGGCCAACTTTGACATTAAAAGGTGTAAAAACAAGTACAAGATATTTACAATAAGCAGACCTCAGTACAAGAAAGACTCTTTCCAACACTGAAAAAGCACAAAGGCCAACTTTGACATTAAAATGTGCAAAAACAAGTACAATATATTTACAATAAGCAGACCTCAGTGCAAGAAAGACTCTTTCCAACACTGAAAAAGCACAAAGGCCAACTTTGACATTAAAAGGTGTAAAAACAAGTACAAGATATTTACAATAAGCAGACCTCAGTGCAAGAAAGAGTCTTTCCAACACTGAAAAGCACAAAGACCAACTTTGACATTAAAATGTGCAAAACAAGTACAAGATATTTACAATAAGCAGACCTCAGTGCAAGAAAGAGTCTTTCCAACACTGAAAACCATAAAGGCCAACTTTGACATTAAAAAGTGTTCAAACAAGTACAAGATATTTACAATAAGCAGACCTCAGTGCAAGAAAGACTCTTTCCAACACTGAAAAGCACAAAGACCAACTTTGACATTAAAATGTGCAAAACAAGTACAAGATATTTACAATAAGCAGACCTCAGTACAAGAAAGAGTCTTTCCACCACTGAAAAAGCACAAAGGCCAACTTTGACATTAAAAGGTGTAAAAACAAGTACAAGATATTTACAATAAGCAGACCTCAGTACAAGAAAGAGTCTTTCCACCACTGAAAAAGCACAAAGGCCAACTTTGACATTAAAAGGTGTAAAAACAAGTACAAGATATTTACAATAAGCAGACCTCAGTACAAGAAAGAGTCTTTCCACCACTGAAAAAGCACAGAGGCAAACTTTGACATTAAAAGGTGTAAAAACAAGTACAAGATATTTACAATAAGCAGACCTCAGTGCAAGAAAGAGTCTTTCCAACACTGAAAAAGCACAAAGGCCAACTTTGACATTAAAATGTGTTCAAACAAGTACAAGATATTTACAATAAGCAGACCTCAGTGCAAGAAAGACTCTTTCCAACACTGAAAAAGCACAGAGGCCAACTTTGACATTACAAGGTGTAAAAACAAGTACAAGATATTTACAATAAGCAGACCTCAGTGCAAGAAAGACTCTTTCCACCACTGAAAAAGCA
>NW_028182075.1:0-71163 GCF_051167445.1 Perissodus microlepis | reverse complement strand
GAATGCGTTCCGGAATGTTCGGAATTCCGGGATGCGCCATAGTTCATAGTGTCACAGTTCATGTTTTTTGCCACTTCCCTCTTAGCTGTGAGTCCCCTAGTTCATAGTTCCTGCTCTGTTTTCAGCCTCTCATAGTTCATGCTCTTAGCTCCTGCTCAGCTTTTATTGATAT
Source organism: Perissodus microlepis (assembly GCF_051167445.1). Classification (NCBI taxonomy): domain Eukaryota; kingdom Metazoa; phylum Chordata; class Actinopteri; order Cichliformes; family Cichlidae; genus Perissodus; species Perissodus microlepis. Next base: position 70,991 of record NW_028182075.1, on the reverse strand, counting down.
TAACTCTCCTACAGTCCCTCTTCCCCTCCTTCTCATTTGGTACCACCACCTTGACCTTTCCGGAATGTTCGGAATTCCGGGATGCACCAAGGTTCCGGAACGTTCGGAATTCCGGAATGCGTTCCGGAATTTTCGGAATTCCGGAATGCCTTCCGGAATGTTCGGAATTCCGGGATGCGCCATAGTTCATAGTGTCACAGTTCATGTTTTTTACACTTCCCTCTTAGCTGTGAGTCCCCTAGTTCATAGTTCCTGCTCTGTTTTCAGCCTCTCATAGTTCATGCTCTTAGCTCCTGCTCAGCTTTTATTGATATTAACTCTCCTACAGTCCCTCTTCCCCTCCTTCTCATTTGGTACCACCACCTTGACCTTTACGGAATGTTCGGAATTCCGGGATGCGCCAAGGTTCCGGAATGTTCGGAATTCCGGAATGCGTTCCGGAATGTTCGGAATTCCGGAATGCGTTCCGGAATGTTCGGAATTCCGGAATGCGTTCCGGAATGTTCGGAATTCCGGAATGCGTTCCGGAATGTTCGGAATTCCGGAATGCGTTCCGGAATTTTCGGAATTCCGGAATGCGTTCCGGAATGTTCGGAATTCCGGGATGCGCCATAGTTCATAGTGTTACAGTTCATGTTTTTTGCCACTTCCCTCTTAGCTGTGAGTCCCCTAGTTCATAGTTCCTGCTCTTTTTTCAGCCTCTCATAGTTCATGCTCTTAGCTCCTGCTCAGCTTTTATTGATATTAACTCTCCTACAGTCCCTCTTCCCCTCCTTCTCATTTGGTACCACCACCTTGACCTTTCCGGAATGTTCGGAATTCCGGGATGCACCAAGGTTCCGGAATGTTCGGAATTCCGGAATGCGTTCCGGAATGTTCGGAATTCCGGAATGCGTTCCGGAATGTTCGGAATTCCGGGATGCGCCATAGTTCATAGTGTCACAGTTCATGTTTTTTGCCACTTCCCTCTTAGCTGTGAGTCCCCTAGTTCATAGTTCCTGCTCTGTTTTCAGCCTCTCATAGTTCATGCTCTTAGCTCCTGCTCAGCTTTTATTGATATTAACTCTCCTACAGTCCCTCTTCCCCTCCTTCTCATTTGGTACCACCACCTTGACCTTTCCGGAATGTTCGGAATTCGGGGATGCGCCAAGGTTCCGGAATGTTCGGAATTCCGGAATGCGTTCCGGAATGTTCGGAATTCCGGGATGCGCCATAGTTCATAGTGTCACAGTTCATAGTGTCACAGTTCATGTTTTTTGCCACTTCCCTCTTAGCTGTGAGTCCCCTAGTTCATAGTTCCTGCTCTGTTTTCAGCCTCTCATAGTTCATGCTCTTAGCTCCTGCTCAGCTTTTATTGATATTAACTCTCCTACAGTCCCTCTTCCCCTCCTTCTCATTTGGTACCACCACCTTGACCTTTCCAGAATGTTCGGAATTCCGGAATGCGTTCCGGAATGTTCGGAATTCCGGAATGCGTTCTGGAATGTTCGGAATTCCGGAATGCCTTCCGGAATGTTCGGAATTCCGGGATGCGCCATAGTTCATAGTGTCACAGTTCATGTTTTTTGCCATTTCCCTCTTAGCTGTGAGTCCCCTAGTTCATAGTTCCTGCTCTGTTTTCAGCCTCTCATAGTTCATGCTCTTAGCTCCTGCTCAGCTTTTATTGATATTAACTCTCCTACAGTCCCTCTTCCCCTCCTTCTCATTTGGTACCACCACCTTGACCTTTCCGGAATGTTCGGAATTCCGGGATGCACCAAGGTTCCGGAATCTTCGGAATTCCGGAATGCGTTCCGGAATGTTCGGAATTCCGGAATGCCTTCCGGAATGTTCGGAATTCCGGAATGCGTTCCGGAATGTTCGGAATTCCGGGATGCGCCATAGTTCATAGTGTCACAGTTCATGTTTTTTGCCACTTCCCTCTTAGCTGTGAGTCCCCTAGTTCATAGTTCCTGCTCTGTTTTCAGCCTCTCATAGTTCATGCTCTTAGCTCCTGCTCAGCTTTTATTGATATTAACTCTCCTACAGTCCCTCTTCCCCTCCTTCTCATTTGGTACCACCACCTTGACCTTTCCGGAATGTTCGGAATTCCGGGATGCGCCAAGGTTCCGGAATGTTCGGAATTCCGGAATGCGTTCCGGAATGTTCGGAATTCTGGAATGCGTTCCGGAATGTTCGGAATTCCGGGATGCGCCATAGTTCATAGTGTCACAGTTCATGTTTTTTGCCACTTCCCTCTTAGCTGTGAGTCCCCTAGTTCATAGTTCCTGCTCTGTTTTCAGCCTCTCATAGTTCATGCTCTTAGCTCCTGCTCAGCTTTTATTGATATTAACTCTCCTACAGTCCCTCTTCCCCTCCTTCTCATTTGGTACCACCACCTTGACCTTTCCGGAATGTTCGGAATTCCGGGATGCGCCAAGGTTCCGGAATGTTCGGAATTCCGGAATGCGTTCCGGAATGTTCGGAATTCCGGAATGCGTTCCGGAATGTTCGGAATTCCGGGATGCGCCATAGTTCATAGTGTCACAGTTCATAGTGTCACAGTTCATGTTTTTTGCCACTTCCCTCTTAGCTGTGAGTCCCCTAGTTCATAGTTCCTGCTCTGTTTTCAGCCTCTCATAGTTCATGCTCTTAGCTCCTGCTCAGCTTTTATTGATATTAACTCTCCTACAGTCCCTCTTCCCCTCCTTCTCATTTGGTACCACCACCTTGACCTTTCCAGAATGTTCGGAATTCCGGAATGCGTTCCGGAATGTTCGGAATTCCGGAATGCGTTCTGGAATGTTCGGAATTCCGGAATGCCTTCCGGAATGTTCGGAATTCCGGGATGCGCCATAGTTCATAGTGTCACAGTTCATGTTTTTTGCCATTTCCCTCTTAGCTGTGAGTCCCCTAGTTCATAGTTCCTGCTCTGTTTTCAGCCTCTCATAGTTCATGCTCTTAGCTCCTGCTCAGCTTTTATTGATATTAACTCTCCTACAGTCCCTCTTCCCCTCCTTCTCATTTGGTACCACCACCTTGACCTTTCCGGAATGTTCGGAATTCCGGGATGCACCAAGGTTCCGGAATCTTCGGAATTCCGGAATGCGTTCCGGAATGTTCGGAATTCCGGAATGCCTTCCGGAATGTTCGGAATTCCGGAATGCGTTCCGGAATGTTCGGAATTCCGGGATGCGCCATAGTTCATAGTGTCACAGTTCATGTTTTTTGCCACTTCCCTCTTAGCTGTGAGTCCCCTAGTTCATAGTTCCTGCTCTGTTTTCAGCCTCTCATAGTTCATGCTCTTAGCTCCTGCTCAGCTTTTATTGATATTAACTCTCCTACAGTCCCTCTTCCCCTCCTTCTCATTTGGTACCACCACCTTGACCTTTCCGGAATGTTCGGAATTCCGGGATGCGCCAAGGTTCCGGAATGTTCGGAATTCCGGAATGCGTTCCGGAATGTTCGGAATTCTGGAATGCGTTCCGGAATGTTCGGAATTCCGGGATGCGCCATAGTTCATAGTGTCACAGTTCATGTTTTTTGCCACTTCCCTCTTAGCTGTGAGTCCCCTAGTTCATAGTTCCTGCTCTGTTTTCAGCCTCTCATAGTTCATGCTCTTAGCTCCTGCTCAGCTTTTATTGATATTAACTCTCCTACAGTCCCTCTTCCCCTCCTTCTCATTTGGTACCACCACCTTGACCTTTCCGGAATGTTCGGAATTCCGGGATGCGCCAAGGTTCCGGAATGTTCGGAATTCCGGAATGCGTTCCGGAATGTTCGGAATTCCGGAATGCGTTCCGGAATGTTCGGAATTCCGGGCTGCGCCATAGTTCATAGTGTCACAGTTCATGTTTTTTGCCACTTCCCTCTTAGCTGTGAGTCCCCTAGTTCATAGTTCCTGCTCTGTTTTCAGCCTCTCATAGTTCATGCTCTTAGCTCCTGCTCAGCTTTTATTGATATTAACTCTCCTACAGTCCCTCTTCCCCTCCTTCTCATTTGGTACCACCACCTTGACCTTTCCGGAATGTTCGGAATTCCGGGATGCACCAAGGTTCCGGAATGTTCGGAATTCCGGAATGCGTTCCGGAATGTTCGGAATTCCGGAATGCCTTCCGGAATGTTCGGAATTCCGGGATGCGCCATAGTTCATAGTGTCACAGTTCATGTTTTTTACACTTCCCTCTTAGCTGTGAGTCCCCTAGTTCATAGTTCCTGCTCTGTTTTCAGCCTCTCATAGTTCATGCTCTTAGCTCCTGCTCAGCTTTTATTGATATTAACTCTCCTACAGTCCCTCTTCCCCTCCTTCTCATTTGGTACCACCACCTTGACCTTTCCGGAATGTTCGGAATTCCGGGATGCGCCAAGGTTCCGGAATGTTCGGAATTCCGGAATGCGTTCCGGAATGTTCGGAATTCTGGAATGCGTTCCGGAATGTTCGGAATTCCGGGATGCGCCATAGTTCATAGTGTCACAGTTCATGTTTTTTGCCACTTCCCTCTTAGCTGTGAGTCCCCTAGTTCATAGTTCCTGCTCTGTTTTCAGCCTCTCATAGTTCATGCTCTTAGCTCCTGCTCAGCTTTTATTGATATTAACTCTCCTACAGTCCCTCTTCCCCTCCTTCTCATTTGGTACCACCACCTTGACCTTTCCGGAATGTTCGGAATTCCGGGATGCGCCAAGGTTCCGGAATGTTCGGAATTCCGGAATGCGTTCCGGAATGTTCGGAATTCCGGAATGCGTTCCGGAATGTTCGGAATTCCGGAATGCGTTCCGGAATTTTCGGAATTCCGGAATGCGTTCCGGAATGTTCGGAATTCCGGAATGCGTTCCGGAATGTTCGGAATTCCGGGATGCGCCATAGTTCATAGTGTTACAGTTCATGTTTTTTGCCACTTCCCTCTTAGCTGTGAGTCCCCTAGTTCATAGTTCCTGCTCTTTTTTCAGCCTCTCATAGTTCATGCTCTTAGCTCCTGCTCAGCTTTTATTGATATTAACTCTCCTACAGTCCCTCTTCCCCTCCTTCTCATTTGGTACCACCACCTTGACCTTTCCGGAATGTTCGGAATTCCGGGATGCACCAAGGTTCCGGAATGTTCGGAATTCCGGAATGCGTTCCGGAATGTTCGGAATTCCGGAATGCCTTCCGGAATGTTCGGAATTCCGGGATGCGCCATAGTTCATAGTGTCACAGTTCATGTTTTTTACACTTCCCTCTTAGCTGTGAGTCCCCTAGTTCATAGTTCCTGCTGTTTTCAGCCTCTCATAGTTCATGCTCTTAGCTCCTGCTCAGCTTTTATTGATATTAACTCTCCTACAGTCCCTCTTCCCCTCCTTCTCATTTGGTACCACCACCTTGACCTTTCCGGAATGTTCGGAATTCCGGGATGCGCCAAGGTTCCGGAATGTTCGGAATTCCGGAATGCGTTCCGGAATGTTCGGAATTCCGGAATGCGTTCCGGAATGTTCGGAATTCCGGGATGCGCCATAGTTCATAGTGTCACAGTTCATGTTTTTTGCCGCTTCCCTCTTAGCTGTGAGTCCCCTAGTTCATAGTTCCTGCTCTGTTTTCAGCCTCTCATAGTTCATGCTCTTAGCTCCTGCTCAGCTTTTATTGATATTAACTCTCCTACAGTCCCTCTTCCCCTCCTTCTCATTTGGTACCACCACCTTGACCTTTCCGGAATGTTCGGAATTCCGGGATGCGCCAAGGTTCCGGAATGTTCGGAATTCCGGAATGCGTTCCGGAATGTTCGGAATTCCGGAATGCGTTCCGGAATGTTCGGAATTCCGGGATGCGCCATAGTTCATAGTGTCACAGTTCATGTTTTTTGCCACTTCCCTCTTAGCTGTGAGTCCCCTAGTTCATAGTTCCTGCTCTGTTTTCAGCCTCTCATAGTTCATGCTCTTAGCTCCTGCTCAGCTTTTATTGATATTAACTCTCCTACAGTCCCTCTTCCCCTCCTTCTCATTTGGTACCACCACCTTGACCTTTCCGGAATGTTCGGAATTCGGGGATGCGCCAAGGTTCCGGAATGTTCGGAATTCCGGAATGCGTTCCGGAATGTTCGGAATTCCGGGATGCGCCATAGTTCATAGTGTCACAGTTCATAGTGTCACAGTTCATGTTTTTTGCCACTTCCCTCTTAGCTGTGAGTCCCCTAGTTCATAGTTCCTGCTCTGTTTTCAGCCTCTCATAGTTCATGCTCTTAGCTCCTGCTCAGCTTTTATTGATATTAACTCTCCTACAGTCCCTCTTCCCCTCCTTCTCATTTGGTACCACCACCTTGACCTTTCCAGAATGTTCGGAAATCCGGAATGCGTTCCGGAATGTTCGGAATTCCGGAATGCGTTCTGGAATGTTCGGAATTCCGGAATGCCTTCCGGAATGTTCGGAATTCCGGGATGCGCCATAGTTCATAGTGTCACAGTTCATGTTTTTTGCCATTTCCCTCTTAGCTGTGAGTCCCCTAGTTCATAGTTCCTGCTCTGTTTTCAGCCTCTCATAGTTCATGCTCTTAGCTCCTGCTCAGCTTTTATTGATATTAACTCTCCTACAGTCCCTCTTCCCCTCCTTCTCATTTGGTACCACCACCTTGACCTTTCCGGAATGTTCGGAATTCCGGGATGCGCCAAGGTTCCGGAATGTTCGGAATTCCGGAATGCGTTCCGGAATGTTCGGAATTCCGGAATGCGTTCCGGAATGTTCGGAATTCCGGGATGCGCCATAGTTCATAGTGTCACAGTTCATGTTTTTTGCCACTTCCCTCTTAGCTGTGAGTCCCCTAGTTCATAGTTCCTGCTCTGTTTTCAGCCTCTCATAGTTCATGCTCTTAGCTCCTGCTCAGCTTTTATTGATATTAACTCTCCTACAGTCCCTCTTCCCCTCCTTCTCATTTGGTACCACCACCTTGACCTTTCCGGAATGTTCGGAATTCCGGGATGCACCAAGGTTCCGGAATGTTCGGAATTCCGGAATGCGTTCCGGAATGTTCGGAATTCCGGAATGCCTTCCGGAATGTTCGGAATTCCGGGATGCGCCATAGTTCATAGTGTCACAGTTCATGTTTTTTGCCACTTCCCTCTTAGCTGTGAGTCCCCTAGTTCATAGTTCCTGCTCTGTTTTCAGCCTCTCATAGTTCATGCTCTTAGCTCCTGCTCAGCTTTTATTGATATTAACTCTCCTACAGTCCCTCTTCCCCTCCTTCTCATTTGGTACCACCACCTTGACCTTTCCGGAATGTTCGGAATTCCGGGATGCACCAAGGTTCCGGAATGCGTTCCGGAATGTTCGGAATTCCGGAATGCCTTCCGGAATGTTCGGAATTCCGGGATGCGCCATAGTTCATAGTGTCACAGTTCATGTTTTTTACACTTCCCTCTTAGCTGTGAGTCCCCTAGTTCATAGTTCCTGCTCTGTTTTCCGCCTCTCATAGTTCATGCTCTTAGCTCCTGCTCAGCTTTTATTGATATTAACTCTCCTACAGTCCCTCTTCCCCTCCTTCTCATTTGGTACCACCACCTTGACCTTTCCAGAATGTTCGGAATTCCGAGATGCGCCAAGGTTCCGGAATTTTCGGAATTCCGGAATGCGTTCCGGAATGTTCGGAATTCCGGAATGCGTTCCGGAATGTTCGGAATTCCGGGATGCGCCATAGTTCATAGTGTCACAGTTCATGTTTTTTGCCGCTTCCCTCTTAGCTGTGAGTCCCCTAGTTCATAGTTCCTGCTCTGTTTTCAGCCTCTCATAGTTCATGCTCTTAGCTCCTGCTCAGCTTTTATTGATATTAACTCTCCTACAGTCCCTCTTCCCCTCCTTCTCATTTGGTACCACCACCTTGACCTTTCCGGAATGTTCGGAATTCGGGGATGCGCCAAGGTTCCGGAATGTTCGGAATTCCGGAATGCGTTCCGGAATGTTCGGAATTCCGGAATGCGTTCCGGAATGTTCGGAATTCCGGGATGCGCCATAGTTCATAGTGTCACAGTTCATGTTTTTTGCCACTTCCCTCTTAGCTGTGAGTCCCCTAGTTCATAGTTCCTGCTCTGTTTTCAGCCTCTCATAGTTCATGCTCTTAGCTCCTGCTCAGCTTTTATTGATATTAACTCTCCTACAGTCCCTCTTCCCCTCCTTCTCATTTGGTACCACCACCTTGACCTTTCCGGAATGTTCGGAATTCCGGGATGCGCCAAGGTTCCGGAATGTTCGGAATTCCGGAATGCGTTCCGGAATGTTCGGAATTCCGGAATGCGTTCCGGAATGTTCGGAATTCCGGGATGCGCCATAGTTCATAGTGTCACAGTTCATGTTTTTTGCCACTTCCCTCTTAGCTGTGAGTCCCCTAGTTCATAGTTCCTGCTCTGTTTTCAGCCTCTCATAGTTCATGCTCTTAGCTCCTGCTCAGCTTTTATTGATATTAACTCTCCTACAGTCCCTCTTCCCCTCCTTCTCATTTGGTACCACCACCTTGACCTTTCCGGAATGTTCGGAATTCGGGGATGCGCCAAGGTTCCGGAATGTTCGGAATTCCGGAATGCGTTCCGGAATGTTCGGAATTCCGGGATGCGCCATAGTTCATAGTGTCACAGTTCATAGTGTCACAGTTCATGTTTTTTGCCACTTCCCTCTTAGCTGTGAGTCCCCTAGTTCATAGTTCCTGCTCTGTTTTCAGCCTCTCATAGTTCATGCTCTTAGCTCCTGCTCAGCTTTTATTGATATTAACTCTCCTACAGTCCCTCTTCCCCTCCTTCTCATTTGGTACCACCACCTTGACCTTTCCAGAATGTTCGGAATTCCGGAATGCGTTCCGGAATGTTCGGAATTCCGGAATGCGTTCTGGAATGTTCGGAATTCCGGAATGCCTTCCGGAATGTTCGGAATTCCGGGATGCGCCATAGTTCATAGTGTCACAGTTCATGTTTTTTGCCATTTCCCTCTTAGCTGTGAGTCCCCTAGTTCATAGTTCCTGCTCTGTTTTCAGCCTCTCATAGTTCATGCTCTTAGCTCCTGCTCAGCTTTTATTGATATTAACTCTCCTACAGTCCCTCTTCCCCTCCTTCTCATTTGGTACCACCACCTTGACCTTTCCGGAATGTTCGGAATTCCGGGATGCACCAAGGTTCCGGAATGTTCGGAATTCCGGAATGCGTTCCGGAATGTTCGGAATTCCGGAATGCCTTCCGGAATGTTCGGAATTCCGGAATGCCTTCCGGAATGTTCGGAATTCCGGGATGCGCCATAGTTCATAGTGTCACAGTTCATGTTTTTTACACTTCCCTCTTAGCTGTGAGTCCCCTAGTTCATAGTTCCTGCTCTGTTTTCAGCCTCTCATAGTTCATGCTCTTAGCTCCTGCTCAGCTTTTATTGATATTAACTCTCCTACAGTCCCTCTTCCCCTCCTTCTCATTTGGTACCACCACCTTGACCTTTCCGGAATGTTCGGAATTCCGGGATGCGCCAAGGTTCCGGAATGTTCGGAATTCCGGAATGCGTTCCGGAATGTTCGGAATTCCGGAATGCGTTCCGGAATGTTCGGAATTCCGGGATGCGCCATAGTTCATAGTGTCACAGTTCATGTTTTTTGCCACTTCCCTCTTAGCTGTGAGTCCCCTAGTTCATAGTTCCTGCTCTGTTTTCAGCCTCTCATAGTTCATGCTCTTAGCTCCTGCTCAGCTTTTATTGATATTAACTCTCCTACAGTCCCTCTTCCCCTCCTTCTCATTTGGTACCACCACCTTGACCTTTCCGGAATGTTCGGAATTCCGGGATGCGCCAAGGTTCCGGAATGTTCGGAATTCCGGAATGCGTTCCGGAATGTTCGGAATTCCGGGATGCGCCATAGTTCATAGTGTCACAGTTCATAGTGTCACAGTTCATGTTTTTTGCCACTTCCCTCTTAGCTGTCAGTCCCCTAGTTCATAGTTCCTGCTCTGTTTTCAGCCTCTCATAGTTCATGCTCTTAGCTCCTGCTCAGCTTTTATTGATATTAACTCTCCTACAGTCCCTCTTCCCCTCCTTCTCATTTGGTACCACCACCTTGACCTTTACGGAATGTTCGGAATTCCGGGATGCGCCAAGGTTCCGGAATGTTCGGAATTCCGGAATGCGTTCCGGAATGTTCGGAATTCCGGAATGCGTTCCGGAATGTTCGGAATTCCGGGATGCGCCATAGTTCATAGTGTCACAGTTCATGTTTTTTGCCACTTCCCTCTTAGCTGTGAGTCCCCTAGTTCATAGTTCCTGCTCTGTTTTCAGCCTCTCATAGTTCATGCTCTTAGCTCCTGCTCAGCTTTTATTGATATTAACTCTCCTACAGTCCCTCTTCCCCTCCTTCTCATTTGGTACCACCACCTTGACCTTTCCAGAATGTTCGGAATTCCGGAATGCGTTCCGGAATGTTCGGAATTCCGGAATGCGTTCTGGAATGTTCGGAATTCCGGAATGCGTTCCGGAATGTTCGGAATTCCGGAATGCGTTCCGGAATGTTCGGAATTCCGGAATGCGTTCCGGAATGTTCGGAATTCCGGGATGCGCCATAGTTCATAGTGTCACAGTTCATAGTGTCACAGTTCATGTTTTTTGCCACTTCCCTCTTAGCTGTGAGTTCCCTAGTTCATAGTTCCTGCTCTGTTTTCAGCCTCTCATAGTTCATGCTCTTAGCTCCTGCTCAGCTTTTATTGATATTAACTCTCCTACAGTCCCTCTTCCCCTCCTTCTCATTTGGTACCACCACCTTGACCTTTCCGGAATGTTCGGAATTCCGGGATGCACCAAGGTTCCGGAATGTTCGGAATTCCGGAATGCGTTCCGGAATGTTCGGAATTCCGGAATGTTCGGAATTCCGGAATGCGTTCTGGAATGTTCGGAATTCCGGAATGCGTTCCGGAATGTTCGGAATTCCGGGATGCGCCATAGTTCATAGTGTCACAGTTCATGTTTTTTACACTTCCCTCTTAGCTGTGAGTCCCCTAGTTCATAGTTCCTGCTCTGTTTTCAGCCTCTCATAGTTCATGCTCTTAGCTCCTGCTCAGCTTTTATTGATATTAACTCTCCTACAGTCCCTCTTCCCCTCCTTCTCATTTGGTACCACCACCTTGACCTTTACGGAATGTTCGGAATTCCGAGATGCGCCAAGGTTCCGGAATTTTCGGAATTCCGGAATGCGTTCCGGAATGTTCGGAATTCCGGAATGCGTTCTGGAATGTTCGGAATTCCGGGATGCGCCATAGTTCATAGTGTCACAGTTCATGTTTTTTGCCACTTCCCTCTTAGCTGTGAGTCCCCTAGTTCATAGTTCCTGCTCTGTTTTCAGCCTCTCATAGTTCATGCTCTTAGCTCCTGCTCAGCTTTTATTGATATTAACTCTCCTACAGTCCCTCTTCCCCTCCTTCTCATTTGGTACCACCACCTTGACCTTTCCGGAATGTTCGGAATTCTGGGATGCGCCAAGGTTCCGGAATGTTCGGAATTCCGGAATGCGTTCCGGAATGTTCGGAATTCCGGAATGTGTTCCGGAATGTTCGGAATTCCGGGATGCGCCATAGTTCATAGTGTCATAGTTCATGTTTTTTGCCGCTTCCCTCTTAGCTGTGAGTCCCCTAGTTCATAGTTCCTGCTCTGTTTTCAGCCTCTCATAGTTCATGCTCTTAGCTCCTGCTCAGCTTTTATTGATATTAACTCTCCTACAGTCCCTCTTCCCCTCCTTCTCATTTGGTACCACCACCTTGACCTTTCCGGAATGTTCGGAATTCCGGGATGCGCCAAGGTTCCGGAATGTTCGGAATTCCGGAATGCGTTCCGGAATGTTCGGAATTCCGGGATGCGCCATAGTTCATAGTGTCACAGTTCATAGTGTCACAGTTCATGTTTTTTGCCACTTCCCTCTTAGCTGTGAGTCCCCTAGTTCATAGTTCCTGCTCTGTTTTCAGCCTCTCATAGTTCATGCTCTTAGCTCCTGCTCAGCTTTTATTGATATTAACTCTCCTACAGTCCCTCTTCCCCTCCTTCTCATTTGGTACCACCACCTTGACCTTTCCAGAATGTTCGGAATTCCGGAATGCGTTCCGGAATGTTCGGAATTCCGGAATGCGTTCTGGAATGTTCGGAATTCCGGAATGCCTTCCGGAATGTTCGGAATTCCGGGATGCGCCATAGTTCATAGTGTCACAGTTCATGTTTTTTGCCACTTCCCTCTTAGCTGTGAGTCCCCTAGTTCATAGTTCCTGCTCTGTTTTCAGCCTCTCATAGTTCATGCTCTTAGCTCCTGCTCAGCTTTTATTGATATTAACTCTCCTACAGTCCCTCTTCCCCTCCTTCTCATTTGGTACCACCACCTTGACCTTTCCGGAATATTCGGAATTCCGGGATGCGTTCCGGAATGTTCGGAATTCCGGAATGCGTTCCGGAATGTTCGGAATTCCGGAATGCCTTCCGGAATGTTCGGAATTCCGGGATGCGCCATAGTTCATAGTGTCACAGTTCATGTTTTTTACACTTCCCTCTTAGCTGTGAGTCCCCTAGTTCATAGTTCCTGCTCTGTTTTCAGCCTCTCATAGTTCATGCTCTTAGCTCCTGCTCAGCTTTTATTGATATTAACTCTCCTACAGTCCCTCTTCCCCTCCTTCTCATTTGGTACCACCACCTTGACCTTTCCAGAATGTTCGGAATTCCGAGATGCGCCAAGGTTCCGGAATTTTCGGAATTCCGGAATGCGTTCCGGAATGTTCGGAATTCCGGAATGCGTTCCGGAATGTTCGGAATTCCGGGATGCGCCATAGTTCATAGTGTCACAGTTCATGTTTTTTGCCGCTTCCCTCTTAGCTGTGAGTCCCCTAGTTCATAGTTCCTGCTCTGTTTTCAGCCTCTCATAGTTCATGCTCTTAGCTCCTGCTCAGCTTTTATTGATATTAACTCTCCTACAGTCCCTCTTCCCCTCCTTCTCATTTGGTACCACCACCTTGACCTTTCCGGAATGTTCGGAATTCCGGAATGCGTTCCGGAATGTTCGGAATTCCGGAATGCGTTCTGGAATGTTCGGAATTCCGGAATGCCTTCCGGAATGTTCGGAATTCCGGGATGCGCCATAGTTCATAGTGTCACAGTTCATGTTTTTTGCCATTTCCCTCTTAGCTGTGAGTCCCCTAGTTCATAGTTCCTGCTCTGTTTTCAGCCTCTCATAGTTCATGCTCTTAGCTCCTGCTCAGCTTTTATTGATATTAACTCTCCTACAGTCCCTCTTCCCCTCCTTCTCATTTGGTACCACCACCTTGACCTTTCCGGAATGTTCGGAATTCCGGGATGCGCCAAGGTTCCGGAATGTTCGGAATTCCGGAATGCGTTCCGGAATGTTCGGAATTCCGGAATGCGTTCCGGAATGTTCGGAATTCCGGAATGCGTTCCGGAATGTTCGGAATTCCGGGATGCGCCATAGTTCATAGTGTCACAGTTCATGTTTTTTGCCACTTCCCTCTTAGCTGTGAGTCCCCTAGTTCATAGTTCCTGCTCTGTTTTCAGCCTCTCATAGTTCATGCTCTTAGCTCCTGCTCAGCTTTTATTAATATTAACTCTCCTACAGTCCCTCTTCGCCTCCTTCTCATTTGGTACCACCACCTTGACCTTTCCGGAATGTTCGGAATTCCGGAATGCGTTCCGGAATGTTCGGAATTCCGGAATGCGTTCTGGAATGTTCGGAATTCCGGAATGCATTCCGGAATGTTCGGAATTCCGGGATGCGCCATAGTTCATAGTGTCACAGTTCATAGTGTCACAGTTCATGTTTTTTGCCACTTCCCTCTTAGCTGTGAGTCCCCTAGCACAGACTGGGATGTATTCAAGGTGCAGGACACTGACAATCGTGTCGCATTGGACAGTTACACCTCCACTGTCTTGGACTACATCTGTTTCTGTGTGGACAATGTAACAACTTGGAAACGACTCCGTGTGTTCCCTAATAATCCACCCTGGATGACACACGGAGTTCAACAACTTATTCGAACGAGGAACAACGCTTTCAAATCCGGGGACCAGGAGGCATACAGTGTTGCCAGGGCCAACCTGAGAAGAGGCATTAAGACTGCCAAGCAGCAGCACAGGAGGCGTATCGAGGCCAGGTTTGAGAACAACACAAACCCAAGGCAGGTCTGGGAGGGCATCAGGGCTATCACGGACTACAAAAGGAGAACACCATCACCCTCAGCCGACAGTTCTATTCTGGCTGAGGATCTAAATCTCTTTTACGCCCGTTTTGATAGGGAGAACACCGACCCTGTCCTGTCCCCTCTCCCCTCAACCGACCCTGCTCCAGTCCTGAGCACTCATGAGCTGAGGCGTGTGTTCCGGAGCATTAACACCAGGAAGGCGGCCGGGCCAGATGGAGTGCTGGGCCGGGTGCTAAAAGACTGTGCTGCGGACCTGGCGGACGTCTTCACCTCTATATATAACACCTCGTTGTCCTGTTCACTGGTGCCATCCTGTTTCAAAGCAGCAACCATCGTTCCCATCCCAAAACAGTCAAATGTCACATGTCTGAACGATTTCAGACCTGTGGCACTCACCCCCATTCCCGCCAAATGCCTGGAGAGACTGGTCATTAAACACATCAGAGCTGCTTTTCCACCATCCCTGGACTCGCACCAGTTTGCATACAGGGAGAACCGGTCAACCGAGGATGCGATCGCCACAGTGCTGCACACATTACTGAAGCACTTGGAACACAGGAACACCTATGCACGGCTCCTCTTTGTAGACTACAGCTCGGCTTTTAATACCATCCGGCCATACAAACTCCGTCCCAAACTCCACCAACTGGGACTTAACTCCTCTCTGTGCAACTGGATTGTGGACTTCCTCACTAACCGTAGACAGAGTGTCAGAGTGGGTAAGAACACCTCTTCCACCCTTGTGGTCAACACCGGTGCCCCTCAGGGGTGTGTCCTGAGCCCTCTGCTATACACTCTCTTCACCCATGACTGTATTTCCTCCTGCGCGTCCAATCTCATTGTTAAGTTTGCCGATGACACTACAGTGCTCGGACTTATATCCAACAACGATGAGACAAACTACAGGACAGAGGTGCAACAACTAGAGTCATGGTGCCACGACAATAACTTGGTCTTAAACACCAAAAAGACCAAGGAGATCATTGTAGATTTCCGGAGGAAGGGTCATAACAACCATCTGCCTCTCTTTATTGGCAGTGAGGCGGTGGAGAGGGTGAGTAGTTTTAAATTCTTGGGGGTAACTGTGACCGAGGACCTGTCCTGGGGCAACCATATCACCTCAGTTGCACGGAAGGCCCAACAGCGCCTCTACTACCTGAGGAGACTGCGGAGCGCACACATTCCCAGATCTCTGATGTTGAACTTCTACAACTGTGCCATCAGCAGTGTTCTGACGTATGGATTTCTAGTGTGGTTCCCCAGCTGCACCAAGGCCGATCAGCAAGCACTCCAGCGGGTGGTGAAAGAAGCTGGCAGAATTATTGGAACAAGTCTGCCAGAGATTAGTAATATCTTCCCCACTCGCTGTCTGAGGAGGGTGCATAGTATCCTGCGGGACCAACATCACCCTGCGCGCCACCTTTTCCACCTGCTGCCCTCAGGGAGAAGGTACAGGTCTATACAGGCCAGAACATCCAGATTGGCCAACAGCCTGTATCCACAGGCTGTGAGGCTTCTGAACTCTCTGCCCCCCTCTCACGGACAATAACCATATCCAACTCTTTAATAGCACTGAACTGGTCTGCATTGGTGCATCATATCTTTATTCTCTTTCCCCCTCCTGTCCCCCACCCCTCTTTCTTAAATAGATAACTATCATATCTGACATCATATATCACAGTACAATAATAATATTGTATGGGTTGCATTGTTGTACTTTGTCATGTTTCTCAGGTCTTTGTCTGAATTTCTTATGAACATTACTTGTCATGTTCTCATGTTGTTGCTAAGGATTGTCTTATTGCACTGGAGTCACACTGGGTTAAATATTTACACTTGGGTTTTAAGGGGTATTTATTATTTTCTTTATTATTGTATTTATGGGTTGTACGGAAGCTCCAAACGCAATTTCATTGTTCTCTGACAATGACAATAAATACTTATCTATCTATCTATATCTAGTTCATAGTTCCTGCTCTGTTTTCAGCCTCTCATAGTTCATGCTCTTAGCTCCTGCTCAGCTTTTATTGATATTAACTCTCCTACAGTCCCTCTTCCCCTCCTTCTCATTTGGTACCACCACCTTGACCTTTCCGGAATGTTCGGAATTCCGGGATGCGCCAAGGTTCCGGAATGTTCGGAATTCCGGAATGCGTTCCGGAATGTTCGGAATTCCGGAATGCGTTCCGGAATGTTCGGAATTCCGGAATGCGTTCCGGAATGTTCGGAATTCCGGGATGCGCCAAGGTTCCGGAATGTTCGGAATTCCGGGATGCGCCATAGTTCATAGTGTCACAGTTCATGTTTTTTGCCACTTCCCTCTTAGCTGTGAGTCCCCTAGTTCATAGTTCCTGCTCTGTTTTCAGCCTCTCATAGTTCATGCTCTTAGCTCCTGCTCAGCTTTTATTGATATTAACTCTCCTACAGTCCCTCTTCCCCTCCTTCTCATTTGGTACCACCACCTTGACCTTTCCAGAATGTTCGGAATTCCGGAATGCGTTCCGGAATGTTCGGAATTCCGGAATGCGTTCCGGAATGTTCGGAATTCCGGGATGCGCCATAGTTCATAGTGTCACAGTTCATGTTTTTTGCCATTTCCCTCTTAGCTGTGAGTCCCCTAGTTCATAGTTCCTGCTCTGTTTTCAGCCTCTCATAGTTCATGCTCTTAGCTCCTGCTCAGCTTTTATTGATATTAACTCTCCTACAGTCCCTCTTCCCCTCCTTCTCATTTGGTACCACCACCTTGACCTTTCCGGAATGTTCGGAATTCCGGGATGCGCCAAGGTTCCGGAATGTTCGGAATTCCGGAATGCGTTCCGGAATGTTCGGAATTCCGGGATGCGCCATAGTTCATAGTGTCACAGTTCATAGTGTCACAGTTCATGTTTTTTGCCACTTCCCTCTTAGCTGTGAGTCCCCTAGTTCATAGTTCCTGCTCTGTTTTCAGCCTCTCATAGTTCATGCTCTTAGCTCCTGCTCAGCTTTTATTGATATTAACTCTCCTACAGTCCCTCTTCCCCTCCTTCTCATTTGGTACCACCACCTTGACCTTTCCAGAATGTTCGGAATTCCGGAATGCGTTCCGGAATGTTCGGAATTCCGGAATGCGTTCTGGAATGTTCGGAATTCCGGAATGCCTTCCGGAATGTTCGGAATTCCGGGATGCGCCATAGTTCATAGTGTCACAGTTCATGTTTTTTGCCACTTCCCTCTTAGCTGTGAGTCCCCTAGTTCATAGTTCCTGCTCTGTTTTCAGCCTCTCATAGTTCATGCTCTTAGCTCCTGCTCAGCTTTTATTGATATTAACTCTCCTACAGTCCCTCTTCCCCTCCTTCTCATTTGGTACCACCACCTTGACCTTTCCGGAATGTTCGGAATTCCGGGATGCACCAAGGTTCCGGAATGTTCGGAATTCCGGAATGCGTTCCGGAATGTTCGGAATTCCGGAATGCCTTCCGGAATGTTCGGAATTCCGGGATGCGCCATAGTTCATAGTGTCACAGTTCATGTTTTTTACACTTCCCTCTTAGCTGTGAGTCCCCTAGTTCATAGTTCCTGCTCTGTTTTCAGCCTCTCATAGTTCATGCTCTTAGCTCCTGCTCAGCTTTTATTGATATTAACTCTCCTACAGTCCCTCTTCCCCTCCTTCTCATTTGGTACCACCACCTTGACCTTTCCAGAATGTTCGGAATTCCGAGATGCGCCAAGGTTCCGGAATTTTCGGAATTCCGGAATGCGTTCCGGAATGTTCGGAATTCCGGAATGCGTTCCGGAATGTTCGGAATTCCGGGATGCGCCATAGTTCATAGTGTCACAGTTCATGTTTTTTGCCGCTTCCCTCTTAGCTGTGAGTCCCCTAGTTCATAGTTCCTGCTCTGTTTTCAGCCTCTCATAGTTCATGCTCTTAGCTCCTGCTCAGCTTTTATTGATATTAACTCTCCTACAGTCCCTCTTCCCCTCCTTCTCATTTGGTACCACCACCTTGACCTTTCCGGAATGTTCGGAATTCCGGGATGCGCCAAGGTTCCGGAATGTTCGGAATTCCGGAATGCGTTCCGGAATGTTCGGAATTCCGGAATGCGTTCCGGAATGTTCGGAATTCCGGGATGCGCCATAGTTCATAGTGTCACAGTTCATAGTGTCACAGTTCATGTTTTTTGCCACTTCCCTCTTAGCTGTGAGTCCCCTAGTTCATAGTTCCTGCTCTGTTTTCAGCCTCTCATAGTTCATGCTCTTAGCTCCTGCTCAGCTTTTATTGATATTAACTCTCCTACAGTCCCTCTTCCCCTCCTTCTCATTTGGTACCACCACCTTGACCTTTCCGGAATGTTCGGAATTCCGGAATGCGTTCCGGAATGTTCGGAATTCCGGAATGCGTTCTGGAATGTTCGGAATTCCGGAATGCCTTCCGGAATGTTCGGAATTCCGGGATGCGCCATAGTTCATAGTGTCACAGTTCATGTTTTTTGCCATTTCCCTCTTAGCTGTGAGTCCCCTAGTTCATAGTTCCTGCTCTGTTTTCAGCCTCTCATAGTTCATGCTCTTAGCTCCTGCTCAGCTTTTATTGATATTAACTCTCCTACAGTCCCTCTTCCCCTCCTTCTCATTTGGTACCACCACCTTGACCTTTCCGGAATGTTCGGAATTCCGGGATGCGCCAAGGTTCCGGAATGTTCGGAATTCCGGAATGCGTTCCGGAATGTTCGGAATTCCGGAATGCGTTCCGGAATGTTCGGAATTCCGGAATGCGTTCCGGAATGTTCGGAATTCCGGGATGCGCCATAGTTCATAGTGTCACAGTTCATGTTTTTTGCCACTTCCCTCTTAGCTGTGAGTCCCCTAGTTCATAGTTCCTGCTCTGTTTTCAGCCTCTCATAGTTCATGCTCTTAGCTCCTGCTCAGCTTTTATTAATATTAACTCTCCTACAGTCCCTCTTCGCCTCCTTCTCATTTGGTACCACCACCTTGACCTTTCCGGAATGTTCGGAATTCCGGAATGCGTTCCGGAATGTTCGGAATTCCGGAATGCGTTCTGGAATGTTCGGAATTCCGGAATGCATTCCGGAATGTTCGGAATTCCGGGATGCGCCATAGTTCATAGTGTCACAGTTCATAGTGTCACAGTTCATGTTTTTTGCCACTTCCCTCTTAGCTGTGAGTCCCCTAGCACAGACTGGGATGTATTCAAGGTGCAGGACACTGACAATCGTGTCGCATTGGACAGTTACACCTCCACTGTCTTGGACTACATCTGTTTCTGTGTGGACAATGTAACAACTTGGAAACGACTCCGTGTGTTCCCTAATAATCCACCCTGGATGACACACGGAGTTCAACAACTTATTCGAACGAGGAACAACGCTTTCAAATCCGGGGACCAGGAGGCATACAGTGTTGCCAGGGCCAACCTGAGAAGAGGCATTAAGACTGCCAAGCAGCAGCACAGGAGGCGTATCGAGGCCAGGTTTGAGAACAACACAAACCCAAGGCAGGTCTGGGAGGGCATCAGGGCTATCACGGACTACAAAAGGAGAACACCATCACCCTCAGCCGACAGTTCTATTCTGGCTGAGGATCTAAATCTCTTTTACGCCCGTTTTGATAGGGAGAACACCGACCCTGTCCTGTCCCCTCTCCCCTCAACCGACCCTGCTCCAGTCCTGAGCACTCATGAGCTGAGGCGTGTGTTCCGGAGCATTAACACCAGGAAGGCGGCCGGGCCAGATGGAGTGCTGGGCCGGGTGCTAAAAGACTGTGCTGCGGACCTGGCGGACGTCTTCACCTCTATATATAACACCTCGTTGTCCTGTTCACTGGTGCCATCCTGTTTCAAAGCAGCAACCATCGTTCCCATCCCAAAACAGTCAAATGTCACATGTCTGAACGATTTCAGACCTGTGGCACTCACCCCCATTCCCGCCAAATGCCTGGAGAGACTGGTCATTAAACACATCAGAGCTGCTTTTCCACCATCCCTGGACTCGCACCAGTTTGCATACAGGGAGAACCGGTCAACCGAGGATGCGATCGCCACAGTGCTGCACACATTACTGAAGCACTTGGAACACAGGAACACCTATGCACGGCTCCTCTTTGTAGACTACAGCTCGGCTTTTAATACCATCCGGCCATACAAACTCCGTCCCAAACTCCACCAACTGGGACTTAACTCCTCTCTGTGCAACTGGATTGTGGACTTCCTCACTAACCGTAGACAGAGTGTCAGAGTGGGTAAGAACACCTCTTCCACCCTTGTGGTCAACACCGGTGCCCCTCAGGGGTGTGTCCTGAGCCCTCTGCTATACACTCTCTTCACCCATGACTGTATTTCCTCCTGCGCGTCCAATCTCATTGTTAAGTTTGCCGATGACACTACAGTGCTCGGACTTATATCCAACAACGATGAGACAAACTACAGGACAGAGGTGCAACAACTAGAGTCATGGTGCCACGACAATAACTTGGTCTTAAACACCAAAAAGACCAAGGAGATCATTGTAGATTTCCGGAGGAAGGGTCATAACAACCATCTGCCTCTCTTTATTGGCAGTGAGGCGGTGGAGAGGGTGAGTAGTTTTAAATTCTTGGGGGTAACTGTGACCGAGGACCTGTCCTGGGGCAACCATATCACCTCAGTTGCACGGAAGGCCCAACAGCGCCTCTACTACCTGAGGAGACTGCGGAGCGCACACATTCCCAGATCTCTGATGTTGAACTTCTACAACTGTGCCATCAGCAGTGTTCTGACGTATGGATTTCTAGTGTGGTTCCCCAGCTGCACCAAGGCCGATCAGCAAGCACTCCAGCGGGTGGTGAAAGAAGCTGGCAGAATTATTGGAACAAGTCTGCCAGAGATTAGTAATATCTTCCCCACTCGCTGTCTGAGGAGGGTGCATAGTATCCTGCGGGACCAACATCACCCTGCGCGCCACCTTTTCCACCTGCTGCCCTCAGGGAGAAGGTACAGGTCTATACAGGCCAGAACATCCAGATTGGCCAACAGCCTGTATCCACAGGCTGTGAGGCTTCTGAACTCTCTGCCCCCCTCTCACGGACAATAACCATATCCAACTCTTTAATAGCACTGAACTGGTCTGCATTGGTGCATCATATCTTTATTCTCTTTCCCCCTCCTGTCCCCCACCCCTCTTTCTTAAATAGATAACTATCATATCTGACATCATATATCACAGTACAATAATAATATTGTATGGGTTGCATTGTTGTACTTTGTCATGTTTCTCAGGTCTTTGTCTGAATTTCTTATGAACATTACTTGTCATGTTCTCATGTTGTTGCTAAGGATTGTCTTATTGCACTGGAGTCACACTGGGTTAAATATTTACACTTGGGTTTTAAGGGGTATTTATTATTTTCTTTATTATTGTATTTATGGGTTGTACGGAAGCTCCAAACGCAATTTCATTGTTCTCTGACAATGACAATAAATACTTATCTATCTATCTATATCTAGTTCATAGTTCCTGCTCTGTTTTCAGCCTCTCATAGTTCATGCTCTTAGCTCCTGCTCAGCTTTTATTGATATTAACTCTCCTACAGTCCCTCTTCCCCTCCTTCTCATTTGGTACCACCACCTTGACCTTTCCGGAATGTTCGGAATTCCGGGATGCGCCAAGGTTCCGGAATGTTCGGAATTCCGGAATGCGTTCCGGAATGTTCGGAATTCCGGAATGCGTTCCGGAATGTTCGGAATTCCGGAATGCGTTCCGGAATGTTCGGAATTCCGGGATGCGCCAAGGTTCCGGAATGTTCGGAATTCCGGGATGCGCCATAGTTCATAGTGTCACAGTTCATGTTTTTTGCCACTTCCCTCTTAGCTGTGAGTCCCCTAGTTCATAGTTCCTGCTCTGTTTTCAGCCTCTCATAGTTCATGCTCTTAGCTCCTGCTCAGCTTTTATTGATATTAACTCTCCTACAGTCCCTCTTCCCCTCCTTCTCATTTGGTACCACCACCTTGACCTTTCCAGAATGTTCGGAATTCCGGAATGCGTTCCGGAATGTTCGGAATTCCGGAATGCGTTCCGGAATGTTCGGAATTCCGGGATGCGCCATAGTTCATAGTGTCACAGTTCATGTTTTTTGCCATTTCCCTCTTAGCTGTGAGTCCCCTAGTTCATAGTTCCTGCTCTGTTTTCAGCCTCTCATAGTTCATGCTCTTAGCTCCTGCTCAGCTTTTATTGATATTAACTCTCCTACAGTCCCTCTTCCCCTCCTTCTCATTTGGTACCACCACCTTGACCTTTCCGGAATGTTCGGAATTCCGGGATGCGCCAAGGTTCCGGAATGTTCGGAATTCCGGAATGCGTTCCGGAATGTTCGGAATTCCGGGATGCGCCATAGTTCATAGTGTCACAGTTCATAGTGTCACAGTTCATGTTTTTTGCCACTTCCCTCTTAGCTGTGAGTCCCCTAGTTCATAGTTCCTGCTCTGTTTTCAGCCTCTCATAGTTCATGCTCTTAGCTCCTGCTCAGCTTTTATTGATATTAACTCTCCTACAGTCCCTCTTCCCCTCCTTCTCATTTGGTACCACCACCTTGACCTTTCCAGAATGTTCGGAATTCCGGGATGCGCCATAGTTCATAGTGTCACAGTTCATAGTGTCACAGTTCATGTTTTTTGCCACTTCCCTCTTAGCTGTGAGTCCCCTAGTTCATAGTTCCTGCTCTGTTTTCAGCCTCTCATAGTTCATGCTCTTAGCTCCTGCTCAGCTTTTATTGATATTAACTCTCCTACAGTCCCTCTTCCCCTCCTTCTCATTTGGTACCACCACCTTGACCTTTCCAGAATGTTCGGAATTCCGGAATGCGTTCCGGAATGTTCGGAATTCCGGAATGCGTTCTGGAATGTTCGGAATTCCGGAATGCCTTCCGGAATGTTCGGAATTCCGGGATGCGCCATAGTTCATAGTGTCACAGTTCATGTTTTTTACACTTCCCTCTTAGCTGTGAGTCCCCTAGTTCATAGTTCCTGCTCTGTTTTCAGCCTCTCATAGTTCATGCTCTTAGCTCCTGCTCAGCTTTTATTGATATTAACTCTCCTACAGTCCCTCTTCCCCTCCTTCTCATTTGGTACCACCACCTTGACCTTTCCGGAATGTTCGGAATTCCGGGATGCGCCAAGGTTCCGGAATGTTCGGAATTCCGGAATGCGTTCCGGAATGTTCGGAATTCCGGAATGCGTTCCGGAATGTTCGGAATTCCGGGATGCGCCATAGTTCATAGTGTCACAGTTCATGTTTTTTGCCACTTCCCTCTTAGCTGTGAGTCCCCTAGTTCATAGTTCCTGCTCTGTTTTCAGCCTCTCATAGTTCATGCTCTTAGCTCCTGCTCAGCTTTTATTGATATTAACTCTCCTACAGTCCCTCTTCCCCTCCTTCTCATTTGGTACCACCACCTTGACCTTTCCGGAATGTTCGGAATTCCGGAATGCGTTCCGGAATGTTCGGAATTCCGGAATGCGTTCTGGAATGTTCGGAATTCCGGAATGCGTTCCGGAATGTTCGGAATTCCGGGATGCGCCATAGTTCATAGTGTCACAGTTCATGTTTTTTGCCACTTCCCTCTTAGCTGTGAGTCCCCTAGTTCATAGTTCCTGCTCTGTTTTCAGCCTCTCATAGTTCATGCTCTTAGCTCCTGCTCAGCTTTTATTGATATTAACTCTCCTACAGTCCCTCTTCCCCTCCTTCTCATTTGGTACCACCACCTTGACCTTTCCGGAATGTTCGGAATTCCGGGATGCGCCAAGGTTCCGGAATGTTCGGAATTCCGGAATGCGTTCCGGAATGTTCGGAATTCCGGAATGCGTTCTGGAATGTTCGGAATTCCGGGATGCGCCATAGTTCATAGTGTCACAGTTCATGTTTTTTGCCACTTCCCTCTTAGCTGTGAGTCCCCTAGTTCATAGTTCCTGCTCTGTTTTCAGCCTCTCATAGTTCATGCTCTTAGCTCCTGCTCAGCTTTTATTGATATTAACTCTCCTACAGTCCCTCTTCCCCTCCTTCTCATTTGGTACCACCACCTTGACCTTTCCAGAATGTTCGGAATTCCGGAATGCGTTCCGGAATGTTCGGAATTCCGGGATGCGCCATAGTTCATAGTGTCACAGTTCATAGTGTCACAGTTCATGTTTTTTGCCACTTCCCTCTTAGCTGTGAGTCCCCTAGTTCATAGTTCCTGCTCTGTTTTCAGCCTCTCATAGTTCATGCTCTTAGCTCCTGCTCAGCTTTTATTGATATTAACTCTCCTACAGTCCCTCTTCCCCTCCTTCTCATTTGGTACCACCACCTTGACCTTTCCGGAATGTTCGGAATTCGGGGATGCGCCAAGGTTCCGGAATGTTCGGAATTCCGGAATGCGTTCCGGAATGTTCGGAATTCCGGGATGCGCCATAGTTCATAGTGTCACAGTTCATAGTGTCACAGTTCATGTTTTTTGCCACTTCCCTCTTAGCTGTGAGTCCCCTAGTTCATAGTTCCTGCTCTGTTTTCAGCCTCTCATAGTTCATGCTCTTAGCTCCTGCTCAGCTTTCATTGATATTAACTCTCCTACAGT
Source organism: Perissodus microlepis (assembly GCF_051167445.1). NCBI lineage: Eukaryota > Metazoa > Chordata > Actinopteri > Cichliformes > Cichlidae > Perissodus > Perissodus microlepis. The sequence continues at coordinate 46,283 of NW_028182075.1, read as the reverse complement.
CCCTCTTCCCCTCCTTCTCATTTGGTACCACCACCTTGACCTTTCCGGAATGTTCGGAATTCCGGAATGCGTTCCGGAATGTTCGGAATTCCGGAATGCGTTCTGGAATGTTCGGAATTCCGGAATGCGTTCCGGAATGTTCGGAATTACGGGATGCGCCATAGTTCATAGTGTCACAGTTCATGTTTTTTGCCACTTCCCTCTTAGCTGTGAGTCCCCTTGTTCATAGTTCCTGCTCTGTTTTCAGCCTCTCATAGTTCATGCTCTTAGCTCCTGCTCAGCTTTTATTGATATTAACTCTCCTACAGTCCCTCTTCCCCTCCTTCTCATTTGGTACCACCACCTTGACCTTTCCGGAATGTTCGGAATTCCGGGATGCGCCAAGGTTCCGGAATGTTCGGAATTCCGGAATGCGTTCCGGAATGTTCGGAATTCCGGAATGCCTTCCGGAATGTTCGGAATTCCGGGATGCGCCATAGTTCATAGTGTCACAGTTCATGTTTTTTGCCACTTCCCTCTTAGCTGTGAGTCCCCTAGTTCATAGTTCCTGCTCTGTTTTCAGCCTCTCATAGTTCATGCTCTTAGCTCCTGCTCAGCTTTTATTGATATTAACTCTCCTACAGTCCCTCTTCCCCTCCTTCTCATTTGGTACCACCACCTTGACCTTTCCGGAATGTTCGGAATTCCGGGATGCGCCAAGGTTCCGGAATGTTCGGAATTCCGGAATGCGTTCCGGAATGTTCGGAATTCCGGAATGCGTTCCGGAATGTTCGGAATTCCGGAATGCGTTCCGGAATGTTCGGAATTCCGGGATGCGCCATAGTTCATAGTGTCACAGTTCATGTTTTTTGCCACTTCCCTCTTAGCTGTGAGTCCCCTAGTTCATAGTTCCTGCTCTGTTTTCAGCCTCTCATAGTTCATGCTCTTAGCTCCTGCTCAGCTTTTATTGATATTAACTCTCCTACAGTCCCTCTTCCCCTCCTTCTCATTTGGTACCACCAACTTGACCTTTCCGGAATGTTCGGAATTCCGGAATGCGTTCCGGAATGTTCGGAATTCCGGGATGCGCCATAGTTCATAGTGTCACAGTTCATGTTTTTTGCCACTTCCCTCTTAGCTGTGAGTCCCCTAGTTCATAGTTCCTGCTCGGTTTTCAGCCTCTCATAGTTCATGCTCTTAGCTCCTGCTCAGCTTTTATTGATATTAACTCTCCTACAGTCCCTCTTCCCCTCCTTCTCATTTGGTACCACCACCTTGACCTTTCCGGAATGTTCGGAATTCGGGGATGCGCCAAGGTTCCGGAATGTTCGGAATTCCGGAATGCGTTCCGGAATGTTCGGAATTCCGGGATGCGCCATAGTTCATAGTGTCACAGTTCATAGTGTCACAGTTCATGTTTTTTGCCACTTCCCTCTTAGCTGTGAGTCCCCTAGTTCATAGTTCCTGCTCTGTTTTCAGCCTCTCATAGTTCATGCTCTTAGCTCCTGCTCAGCTTTCATTGATATTAACTCTCCTACAGTCCCTCTTCCCCTCCTTCTCATTTGGTACCACCACCTTGACCTTTCCGGAATGTTCGGAATTCCGGGATGCGCCAAGGTTCCGGAATGTTCGGAATTCCGGAATGCGTTCCGGAATGTTCGGAATTCCGGAATGCGTTCCGGAATGTTCGGAATTCCGGGATGCGCCATAGTTCATAGTGTCACAGTTCATGTTTTTTGCCACTTCCCTCTTAGCTGTGAGTCCCCTAGTTCATAGTTCCTGCTCTGTTTTCAGCCTCTCATAGTTCATGCTCTTAGCTCCTGCTCAGCTTTTATTGATATTAACTCTCCTACAGTCCCTCTTCCCCTCCTTCTCATTTGGTACCACCACCTTGACCTTTCCGGAATGTTCGGAATTCCGGGATGCGCCAAGGTTCCGGAATGTTCGGAATTCCGGAATGCGTTCCGGAATGTTCGGAATTCCGGGATGCGCCATAGTTCATAGTGTCACAGTTCATAGTGTCACAGTTCATGTTTTTTGCCACTTCCCTCTTAGCTGTGAGTCCCCTAGTTCATAGTTCCTGCTCTGTTTTCAGCCTCTCATAGTTCATGCTCTTAGCTCCTGCTCAGCTTTTATTGATATTAACTCTCCTACAGTCCCTCTTCCCCTCCTTCTCATTTGGTACCACCACCTTGACCTTTACGGAATGTTCGGAATTCCGGGATGCGCCAAGGTTCCGGAATGTTCGGAATTCCGGAATGCGTTCCGGAATGTTCGGAATTCCGGAATGCGTTCCGGAATGTTCGGAATTCCGGGATGCGCCATAGTTCATAGTGTCACAGTTCATGTTTTTTGCCACTTCCCTCTTAGCTGTGAGTCCCCTAGTTCATAGTTCCTGCTCTGTTTTCAGCCTCTCATAGTTCATGCTCTTAGCTCCTGCTCAGCTTTTATTGATATTAACTCTCCTACAGTCCCTCTTCCCCTCCTTCTCATTTGGTACCACCACCTTGACCTTTCCAGAATGTTCGGAATTCCGGAATGCGTTCCGGAATGTTCGGAATTCCGGAATGCGTTCTGGAATGTTCGGAATTCCGGAATGCGTTCCGGAATGTTCGGAATTCCGGAATGCGTTCCGGAATGTTCGGAATTCCGGAATGCGTTCCGGAATGTTCGGAATTCCGGAATGCGTTCCGGAATGTTCGGAATTCCGGGATGCGCCATAGTTCATAGTGTCACAGTTCATAGTGTCACAGTTCATGTTTTTTGCCACTTCCCTCTTAGCTGTGAGTTCCCTAGTTCATAGTTCCTGCTCTGTTTTCAGCCTCTCATAGTTCATGCTCTTAGCTCCTGCTCAGCTTTTATTGATATTAACTCTCCTACAGTCCCTCTTCCCCTCCTTCTCATTTGGTACCACCACCTTGACCTTTCCGGAATGTTCGGAATTCCGGGATGCACCAAGGTTCCGGAATGTTCGGAATTCCGGAATGCGTTCCGGAATGTTCGGAATTCCGGAATGTTCGGAATTCCGGAATGCGTTCTGGAATGTTCGGAATTCCGGAATGCGTTCCGGAATGTTCGGAATTCCGGGATGCGCCATAGTTCATAGTGTCACAGTTCATGTTTTTTACACTTCCCTCTTAGCTGTGAGTCCCCTAGTTCATAGTTCCTGCTCTGTTTTCAGCCTCTCATAGTTCATGCTCTTAGCTCCTGCTCAGCTTTTATTGATATTAACTCTCCTACAGTCCCTCTTCCCCTCCTTCTCATTTGGTACCACCACCTTGACCTTTACGGAATGTTCGGAATTCCGAGATGCGCCAAGGTTCCGGAATTTTCGGAATTCCGGAATGCGTTCCGGAATGTTCGGAATTCCGGAATGCGTTCTGGAATGTTCGGAATTCCGGGATGCGCCATAGTTCATAGTGTCACAGTTCATGTTTTTTGCCACTTCCCTCTTAGCTGTGAGTCCCCTAGTTCATAGTTCCTGCTCTGTTTTCAGCCTCTCATAGTTCATGCTCTTAGCTCCTGCTCAGCTTTTATTGATATTAACTCTCCTACAGTCCCTCTTCCCCTCCTTCTCATTTGGTACCACCACCTTGACCTTTCCGGAATGTTCGGAATTCTGGGATGCGCCAAGGTTCCGGAATGTTCGGAATTCCGGAATGCGTTCCGGAATGTTCGGAATTCCGGAATGTGTTCCGGAATGTTCGGAATTCCGGGATGCGCCATAGTTCATAGTGTCATAGTTCATGTTTTTTGCCGCTTCCCTCTTAGCTGTGAGTCCCCTAGTTCATAGTTCCTGCTCTGTTTTCAGCCTCTCATAGTTCATGCTCTTAGCTCCTGCTCAGCTTTTATTGATATTAACTCTCCTACAGTCCCTCTTCCCCTCCTTCTCATTTGGTACCACCACCTTGACCTTTCCGGAATGTTCGGAATTCCGGGATGCGCCAAGGTTCCGGAATGTTCGGAATTCCGGAATGCGTTCCGGAATGTTCGGAATTCCGGGATGCGCCATAGTTCATAGTGTCACAGTTCATAGTGTCACAGTTCATGTTTTTTGCCACTTCCCTCTTAGCTGTGAGTCCCCTAGTTCATAGTTCCTGCTCTGTTTTCAGCCTCTCATAGTTCATGCTCTTAGCTCCTGCTCAGCTTTTATTGATATTAACTCTCCTACAGTCCCTCTTCCCCTCCTTCTCATTTGGTACCACCACCTTGACCTTTCCAGAATGTTCGGAATTCCGGAATGCGTTCCGGAATGTTCGGAATTCCGGAATGCGTTCTGGAATGTTCGGAATTCCGGAATGCCTTCCGGAATGTTCGGAATTCCGGGATGCGCCATAGTTCATAGTGTCACAGTTCATGTTTTTTGCCACTTCCCTCTTAGCTGTGAGTCCCCTAGTTCATAGTTCCTGCTCTGTTTTCAGCCTCTCATAGTTCATGCTCTTAGCTCCTGCTCAGCTTTTATTGATATTAACTCTCCTACAGTCCCTCTTCCCCTCCTTCTCATTTGGTACCACCACCTTGACCTTTCCGGAATGTTCGGAATTCCGGGATGCACCAAGGTTCCGGAATGTTCGGAATTCCGGAATGCGTTCCGGAATGTTCGGAATTCCGGAATGCCTTCCGGAATGTTCGGAATTCCGGGATGCGCCATAGTTCATAGTGTCACAGTTCATGTTTTTTACACTTCCCTCTTAGCTGTGAGTCCCCTAGTTCATAGTTCCTGCTCTGTTTTCAGCCTCTCATAGTTCATGCTCTTAGCTCCTGCTCAGCTTTTATTGATATTAACTCTCCTACAGTCCCTCTTCCCCTCCTTCTCATTTGGTACCACCACCTTGACCTTTCCGGAATGTTCGGAATTCCGGGATGCGCCAAGGTTCCGGAATGTTCGGAATTCCGGAATGCGTTCCGGAATGTTCGGAATTCCGGAATGCGTTCCGGAATGTTCGGAATTCCGGGATGCGCCATAGTTCATAGTGTCACAGTTCATAGTGTCACAGTTCATGTTTTTTGCCACTTCCCTCTTAGCTGTGAGTCCCCTAGTTCATAGTTCCTGCTCTGTTTTCAGCCTCTCATAGTTCATGCTCTTAGCTCCTGCTCAGCTTTTATTGATATTAACTCTCCTACAGTCCCTCTTCCCCTCCTTCTCATTTGGTACCACCACCTTGACCTTTCCGGAATGTTCGGAATTCCGGAATGCGTTCCGGAATGTTCGGAATTCCGGAATGCGTTCTGGAATGTTCGGAATTCCGGAATGCCTTCCGGAATGTTCGGAATTCCGGGATGCGCCATAGTTCATAGTGTCACAGTTCATGTTTTTTGCCATTTCCCTCTTAGCTGTGAGTCCCCTAGTTCATAGTTCCTGCTCTGTTTTCAGCCTCTCATAGTTCATGCTCTTAGCTCCTGCTCAGCTTTTATTGATATTAACTCTCCTACAGTCCCTCTTCCCCTCCTTCTCATTTGGTACCACCACCTTGACCTTTCCGGAATGTTCGGAATTCCGGGATGCGCCAAGGTTCCGGAATGTTCGGAATTCCGGAATGCGTTCCGGAATGTTCGGAATTCCGGAATGCGTTCCGGAATGTTCGGAATTCCGGAATGCGTTCCGGAATGTTCGGAATTCCGGGATGCGCCATAGTTCATAGTGTCACAGTTCATGTTTTTTGCCACTTCCCTCTTAGCTGTGAGTCCCCTAGTTCATAGTTCCTGCTCTGTTTTCAGCCTCTCATAGTTCATGCTCTTAGCTCCTGCTCAGCTTTTATTAATATTAACTCTCCTACAGTCCCTCTTCGCCTCCTTCTCATTTGGTACCACCACCTTGACCTTTCCGGAATGTTCGGAATTCCGGAATGCGTTCCGGAATGTTCGGAATTCCGGAATGCGTTCTGGAATGTTCGGAATTCCGGAATGCATTCCGGAATGTTCGGAATTCCGGGATGCGCCATAGTTCATAGTGTCACAGTTCATAGTGTCACAGTTCATGTTTTTTGCCACTTCCCTCTTAGCTGTGAGTCCCCTAGCACAGACTGGGATGTATTCAAGGTGCAGGACACTGACAATCGTGTCGCATTGGACAGTTACACCTCCACTGTCTTGGACTACATCTGTTTCTGTGTGGACAATGTAACAACTTGGAAACGACTCCGTGTGTTCCCTAATAATCCACCCTGGATGACACACGGAGTTCAACAACTTATTCGAACGAGGAACAACGCTTTCAAATCCGGGGACCAGGAGGCATACAGTGTTGCCAGGGCCAACCTGAGAAGAGGCATTAAGACTGCCAAGCAGCAGCACAGGAGGCGTATCGAGGCCAGGTTTGAGAACAACACAAACCCAAGGCAGGTCTGGGAGGGCATCAGGGCTATCACGGACTACAAAAGGAGAACACCATCACCCTCAGCCGACAGTTCTATTCTGGCTGAGGATCTAAATCTCTTTTACGCCCGTTTTGATAGGGAGAACACCGACCCTGTCCTGTCCCCTCTCCCCTCAACCGACCCTGCTCCAGTCCTGAGCACTCATGAGCTGAGGCGTGTGTTCCGGAGCATTAACACCAGGAAGGCGGCCGGGCCAGATGGAGTGCTGGGCCGGGTGCTAAAAGACTGTGCTGCGGACCTGGCGGACGTCTTCACCTCTATATATAACACCTCGTTGTCCTGTTCACTGGTGCCATCCTGTTTCAAAGCAGCAACCATCGTTCCCATCCCAAAACAGTCAAATGTCACATGTCTGAACGATTTCAGACCTGTGGCACTCACCCCCATTCCCGCCAAATGCCTGGAGAGACTGGTCATTAAACACATCAGAGCTGCTTTTCCACCATCCCTGGACTCGCACCAGTTTGCATACAGGGAGAACCGGTCAACCGAGGATGCGATCGCCACAGTGCTGCACACATTACTGAAGCACTTGGAACACAGGAACACCTATGCACGGCTCCTCTTTGTAGACTACAGCTCGGCTTTTAATACCATCCGGCCATACAAACTCCGTCCCAAACTCCACCAACTGGGACTTAACTCCTCTCTGTGCAACTGGATTGTGGACTTCCTCACTAACCGTAGACAGAGTGTCAGAGTGGGTAAGAACACCTCTTCCACCCTTGTGGTCAACACCGGTGCCCCTCAGGGGTGTGTCCTGAGCCCTCTGCTATACACTCTCTTCACCCATGACTGTATTTCCTCCTGCGCGTCCAATCTCATTGTTAAGTTTGCCGATGACACTACAGTGCTCGGACTTATATCCAACAACGATGAGACAAACTACAGGACAGAGGTGCAACAACTAGAGTCATGGTGCCACGACAATAACTTGGTCTTAAACACCAAAAAGACCAAGGAGATCATTGTAGATTTCCGGAGGAAGGGTCATAACAACCATCTGCCTCTCTTTATTGGCAGTGAGGCGGTGGAGAGGGTGAGTAGTTTTAAATTCTTGGGGGTAACTGTGACCGAGGACCTGTCCTGGGGCAACCATATCACCTCAGTTGCACGGAAGGCCCAACAGCGCCTCTACTACCTGAGGAGACTGCGGAGCGCACACATTCCCAGATCTCTGATGTTGAACTTCTACAACTGTGCCATCAGCAGTGTTCTGACGTATGGATTTCTAGTGTGGTTCCCCAGCTGCACCAAGGCCGATCAGCAAGCACTCCAGCGGGTGGTGAAAGAAGCTGGCAGAATTATTGGAACAAGTCTGCCAGAGATTAGTAATATCTTCCCCACTCGCTGTCTGAGGAGGGTGCATAGTATCCTGCGGGACCAACATCACCCTGCGCGCCACCTTTTCCACCTGCTGCCCTCAGGGAGAAGGTACAGGTCTATACAGGCCAGAACATCCAGATTGGCCAACAGCCTGTATCCACAGGCTGTGAGGCTTCTGAACTCTCTGCCCCCCTCTCACGGACAATAACCATATCCAACTCTTTAATAGCACTGAACTGGTCTGCATTGGTGCATCATATCTTTATTCTCTTTCCCCCTCCTGTCCCCCACCCCTCTTTCTTAAATAGATAACTATCATATCTGACATCATATATCACAGTACAATAATAATATTGTATGGGTTGCATTGTTGTACTTTGTCATGTTTCTCAGGTCTTTGTCTGAATTTCTTATGAACATTACTTGTCATGTTCTCATGTTGTTGCTAAGGATTGTCTTATTGCACTGGAGTCACACTGGGTTAAATATTTACACTTGGGTTTTAAGGGGTATTTATTATTTTCTTTATTATTGTATTTATGGGTTGTACGGAAGCTCCAAACGCAATTTCATTGTTCTCTGACAATGACAATAAATACTTATCTATCTATCTATATCTAGTTCATAGTTCCTGCTCTGTTTTCAGCCTCTCATAGTTCATGCTCTTAGCTCCTGCTCAGCTTTTATTGATATTAACTCTCCTACAGTCCCTCTTCCCCTCCTTCTCATTTGGTACCACCACCTTGACCTTTCCGGAATGTTCGGAATTCCGGGATGCGCCAAGGTTCCGGAATGTTCGGAATTCCGGAATGCGTTCCGGAATGTTCGGAATTCCGGAATGCGTTCCGGAATGTTCGGAATTCCGTAATGCGTTCCGGAATGTTCGGAATTCCGGGATGCGCCAAGGTTCCGGAATGTTCGGAATTCCGGGATGCGCCATAGTTCATAGTGTCACAGTTCATGTTTTTTGCCACTTCCCTCTTAGCTGTGAGTCCCCTAGTTCATAGTTCCTGCTCTGTTTTCAGCCTCTCATAGTTCATGCTCTTAGCTCCTGCTCAGCTTTTATTGATATTAACTCTCCTACAGTCCCTCTTCCCCTCCTTCTCATTTGGTACCACCACCTTGACCTTTCCAGAATGTTCGGAATTCCGGAATGCGTTCCGGAATGTTCGGAATTCCGGAATGCGTTCCGGAATGTTCGGAATTCCGGGATGCGCCATAGTTCATAGTGTCACAGTTCATGTTTTTTGCCATTTCCCTCTTAGCTGTGAGTCCCCTAGTTCATAGTTCCTGCTCTGTTTTCAGCCTCTCATAGTTCATGCTCTTAGCTCCTGCTCAGCTTTTATTGATATTAACTCTCCTACAGTCCCTCTTCCCCTCCTTCTCATTTGGTACCACCACCTTGACCTTTCCGGAATGTTCGGAATTCCGGGATGCGCCAAGGTTCCGGAATGTTCGGAATTCCGGAATGCGTTCCGGAATGTTCGGAATTCCGGGATGCGCCATAGTTCATAGTGTCACAGTTCATGTTTTTTGCCACTTCCCTCTTAGCTGTGAGTCCCCTAGTTCATAGTTCCTGCTCTGTTTTCAGCCTCTCATAGTTCATGCTCTTAGCTCCTGCTCAGCTTTTATTGATATTAACTCTCCTACAGTCCCTCTTCCCCTCCTTCTCATTTGGTACCACCACCTTGACCTTTCCAGAATGTTCGGAATTCCGGGATGCGCCATAGTTCATAGTGTCACAGTTCATAGTGTCACAGTTCATGTTTTTTGCCACTTCCCTCTTAGCTGTGAGTCCCCTAGTTCATAGTTCCTGCTCTGTTTTCAGCCTCTCATAGTTCATGCTCTTAGCTCCTGCTCAGCTTTTATTGATATTAACTCTCCTACAGTCCCTCTTCCCCTCCTTCTCATTTGGTACCACCACCTTGACCTTTCCAGAATGTTCGGAATTCCGGAATGCGTTCCGGAATGTTCGGAATTCCGGAATGCGTTCTGGAATGTTCGGAATTCCGGAATGCCTTCCGGAATGTTCGGAATTCCGGGATGCGCCATAGTTCATAGTGTCACAGTTCATGTTTTTTACACTTCCCTCTTAGCTGTGAGTCCCCTAGTTCATAGTTCCTGCTCTGTTTTCAGCCTCTCATAGTTCATGCTCTTAGCTCCTGCTCAGCTTTTATTGATATTAACTCTCCTACAGTCCCTCTTCCCCTCCTTCTCATTTGGTACCACCACCTTGACCTTTCCGGAATGTTCGGAATTCCGGGATGCGCCAAGGTTCCGGAATGTTCGGAATTCCGGAATGCGTTCCGGAATGTTCGGAATTCCGGAATGCGTTCCGGAATGTTCGGAATTCCGGGATGCGCCATAGTTCATAGTGTCACAGTTCATGTTTTTTGCCACTTCCCTCTTAGCTGTGAGTCCCCTAGTTCATAGTTCCTGCTCTGTTTTCAGCCTCTCATAGTTCATGCTCTTAGCTCCTGCTCAGCTTTTATTGATATTAACTCTCCTACAGTCCCTCTTCCCCTCCTTCTCATTTGGTACCACCACCTTGACCTTTCCGGAATGTTCGGAATTCCGGAATGCGTTCCGGAATGTTCGGAATTCCGGAATGCGTTCTGGAATGTTCGGAATTCCGGAATGCGTTCCGGAATGTTCGGAATTCCGGGATGCGCCATAGTTCATAGTGTCACAGTTCATGTTTTTTGCCACTTCCCTCTTAGCTGTGAGTCCCCTAGTTCATAGTTCCTGCTCTGTTTTCAGCCTCTCATAGTTCATGCTCTTAGCTCCTGCTCAGCTTTTATTGATATTAACTCTCCTACAGTCCCTCTTCCCCTCCTTCTCATTTGGTACCACCACCTTGACCTTTCCGGAATGTTCGGAATTCCGGGATGCGCCAAGGTTCCGGAATGTTCGGAATTCCGGAATGCGTTCCGGAATGTTCGGAATTCCGGAATGCGTTCTGGAATGTTCGGAATTCCGGGATGCGCCATAGTTCATAGTGTCACAGTTCATGTTTTTTGCCACTTCCCTCTTAGCTGTGAGTCCCCTAGTTCATAGTTCCTGCTCTGTTTTCAGCCTCTCATAGTTCATGCTCTTAGCTCCTGCTCAGCTTTTATTGATATTAACTCTCCTACAGTCCCTCTTCCCCTCCTTCTCATTTGGTACCACCACCTTGACCTTTCCAGAATGTTCGGAATTCCGGAATGCGTTCCGGAATGTTCGGAATTCCGGGATGCGCCATAGTTCATAGTGTCACAGTTCATAGTGTCACAGTTCATGTTTTTTGCCACTTCCCTCTTAGCTGTGAGTCCCCTAGTTCATAGTTCCTGCTCTGTTTTCAGCCTCTCATAGTTCATGCTCTTAGCTCCTGCTCAGCTTTTATTGATATTAACTCTCCTACAGTCCCTCTTCCCCTCCTTCTCATTTGGTACCACCACCTTGACCTTTCCGGAATGTTCGGAATTCGGGGATGCGCCAAGGTTCCGGAATGTTCGGAATTCCGGAATAAGTTCCGGAATGTTCGGAATTCCGGGATGCGCCATAGTTCATAGTGTCACAGTTCATAGTGTCACAGTTCATGTTTTTTGCCACTTCCCTCTTAGCTGTGAGTCCCCTAGTTCATAGTTCCTGCTCTGTTTTCAGCCTCTCATAGTTCATGCTCTTAGCTCCTGCTCAGCTTTCATTGATATTAACTCTCCTACAGTCCCTCTTCCCCTCCTTCTCATTTGGTACCACCACCTTGACCTTTCCGGAATGTTCGGAATTCCGGAATGCGTTCCGGAATGTTCGGAATTCCGGAATGCGTTCTGGAATGTTCGGAATTCCGGAATGCGTTCCGGAATGTTCGGAATTCCGGGATGCGCCATAGTTCATAGTGTCACAGTTCATGTTTTTTGCCACTTCCCTCTTAGCTGTGAGTCCCCTTGTTCATAGTTCCTGCTCTGTTTTCAGCCTCTCATAGTTCATGCTCTTAGCTCCTGCTCAGCTTTTATTGATATTAACTCTCCTACAGTCCCTCTTCCCCTCCTTCTCATTTGGTACCACCACCTTGACCTTTCCGGAATGTTCGGAATTCCGGGATGCGCCAAGGTTCCGGAATGTTCGGAATTCCGGAATGCGTTCCGGAATGTTCGGAATTCCGGAATGCGTTCCGGAATGTTCGGAATTCCGGGATGCGCCATAGTTCATAGTGTCACAGTTCATGTTTTTTGCCACTTCCCTCTTAGCTGTGAGTCCCCTAGTTCATAGTTCCTGCTCTGTTTTCAGCCTCTCATAGTTCATGCTCTTAGCTCCTGCTCAGCTTTTATTGATATTAACTCTCCTACAGTCCCTCTTCCCCTCCTTCTCATTTGGTACCACCACCTTGACCTTTCCGGAATGTTCGGAATTCCGGGATGCGCCAAGGTTCCGGAATGTTCGGAATTCCGGAATGCGTTCCGGAATGTTCGGAATTCCGGAATGCGTTCCGGAATGTTCGGAATTCCGGAATGCGTTCCGGAATGTTCGGAATTCCGGGATGCGCCATAGTTCATAGTGTCACAGTTCATGTTTTTTGCCACTTCCCTCTTAGCTGTGAGTCCCCTAGTTCATAGTTCCTGCTCTGTTTTCAGCCTCTCATAGTTCATGCTCTTAGCTCCTGCTCAGCTTTTATTGATATTAACTCTCCTACAGTCCCTCTTCCCCTCCTTCTCATTTGGTACCACCAACTTGACCTTTCCGGAATGTTCGGAATTCCGGAATGCGTTCCGGAATGTTCGGAATTCCGGGATGCGCCATAGTTCATAGTGTCACAGTTCATGTTTTTTGCCACTTCCCTCTTAGCTGTGAGTCCCCTAGTTCATAGTTCCTGCTCGGTTTTCAGCCTCTCATAGTTCATGCTCTTAGCTCCTGCTCAGCTTTTATTGATATTAACTCTCCTACAGTCCCTCTTCCCCTCCTTCTCATTTGGTACCACCACCTTGACCTTTCCGGAATGTTCGGAATTCGGGGATGCGCCAAGGTTCCGGAATGTTCGGAATTCCGGAATGCGTTCCGGAATGTTCGGAATTCCGGGATGCGCCATAGTTCATAGTGTCACAGTTCATAGTGTCACAGTTCATGTTTTTTGCCACTTCCCTCTTAGCTGTGAGTCCCCTAGTTCATAGTTCCTGCTCTGTTTTCAGCCTCTCATAGTTCATGCTCTTAGCTCCTGCTCAGCTTTCATTGATATTAACTCTCCTACAGTCCCTCTTCCCCTCCTTCTCATTTGGTACCACCACCTTGACCTTTCCGGAATGTTCGGAATTCCGGAATGCGTTCCGGAATGTTCGGAATTCCGGAATGCGTTCCGGAATGTTCGGAATTCCGGAATGCGTTCCGGAATGTTCGGAATTCCGGGATGCGCCATAGTTCATAGTGTCACAGTTCATGTTTTTTGCCACTTCCCTCTTAGCTGTGAGTCCCCTAGTTCATAGTTCCTGCTCTGTTTTCAGCCTCTCATAGTTCATGCTCTTAGCTCCTGCTCAGCTTTTATTGATATTAACTCTCCTACAGTCCCTCTTCCCCTCCTTCTCATTTGGTACCACCACCTTGACCTTTCCGGAATGTTCGGAATTCCGGGATGCGCCAAGGTTCCGGAATGTTCGGAATTCCGGAATGCGTTCCGGAATGTTTGGAATTCCGGGATGCGCCATAGTTCATAGTGTCACAGTTCATAGTGTCACAGTTCATGTTTTTTGCCACTTCCCTCTTAGCTGTGAGTCCCCTAGTTCATAGTTCCTGCTCTGTTTTCAGCCTCTCATAGTTCATGCTCTTAGCTCCTGCTCAGCTTTTATTGATATTAACTCTCCTACAGTCCCTCTTCCCCTCCTTCTCATTTGGTACCACCACCTTGACCTTTCCGGAATGTTCGGAATTCCGGGATGCGCCAAGGTTCCGGAATGTTCGGAATTCCGGAATGCGTTCCGGAATGTTCGGAATTCCGGAATGCGTTCCGGAATGTTCGGAATTCCGGGATGCGCCATAGTTCATAGTGTCACAGTTCATGTTTTTTGCCACTTCCCTCTTAGCTGTGAGTCCCCTAGTTCATAGTTCCTGCTCTGTTTTCAGCCTCTCATAGTTCATGCTCTTAGCTCCTTCTCAGCTTTTATTGATATTAACTCTCCTACAGTCCCTCTTCCCCTCCTTCTCATTTGGTACCACCACCTTGACCTTTCCGGAATGTTCGGAATTCTGGGATGCGCCAAGGTTCCGGAATGTTCGGAATTCCGGAATGCATTCCGGAATGTTCGGAATTCCGGGATGCGCCATAGTTCATAGTGTCACAGTTCATGTTTTTTGCCACTTCCCTCTTAGCTGTGAGTCCCCTAGTTCATAGTTCCTGCTCTGTTTTCAGCCTCTCATAGTTCATGCTCTTAGCTCCTGCTCAGCTTTTATTGATATTAACTCTCCTACAGTCCCTCTTCCCCTCCTTCTCATTTGGTACCACCACCTTGACCTTTCCGGAATGTTCGGAATTCCGGGATGCGCCAAGGTTCCGGAATGTTCGGAATTCCGGAATGCGTTCCGGAATGTTCGGAATTCCGGGATGCGCCAAGGTTCCGGAATGTTCGGAATTCCGGAATGCGTTCCGGAATGTTCGGAATTCCGGGATGCGCCATAGTTCATAGTGTCACAGTTCATGTTTTTTGCCACTTCCCTCTTAGCTGTGAATCCCCTAGTTCATAGTTCCTGCTCTGTTTTCAGCCTCTCATAGTTCATGCTCTTAGCTCCTGCTCAGCTTTTATTGATATTAACTCTCCTACAGTCCCTCTTCCCCTCCTTCTCATTTGGTACCACCACCTTGACCTTTCCGGAATGTTCGGAATTCCGGGATGCGCCAAGGTTCCGGAATGTTCGGAATTCCGGAATGCGTTCCGGAATGTTCGGAATTCCGGAATGCGTTCTGGAATGTTCGGAATTCCGGGATGCGCCATAGTTCATAGTGTCACAGTTCATGTTTTTTGCCACTTCCCTCTTAGCTGTGAGTCCCCTAGTTCATAGTTCCTGCTCTGTTTTCAGCCTCTCATAGTTCATGCTCTTAGCTCCTGCTCAGCTTTTATTGATATTAACTCTCCTACAGTCCCTCTTCCCCTCCTTCTCATTTGGTACCACCACCTTGACCTTTCTAGAATGTTCGGAATTCCGGAATGCGTTCCGGAATGTTCGGAATTCCGGGATGCGCCATAGTTCATAGTGTCACAGTTCATAGTGTCACAGTTCATGTTTTTTGCCACTTCCCTCTTAGCTGTGAGTCCCCTAGTTCATAGTTCCTGCTCTGTTTTCAGCCTCTCATAGTTCATGCTCTTAGCTCCTGCTCAGCTTTTATTGATATTAACTCTCCTACAGTCCCTCTTCCCCTCCTTCTCATTTGGTACCACCACCTTGACCTTTCCGGAATGTTCGGAATTCGGGGATGCGCCAAGGTTCCGGAATGTTCGGAATTCCGGAATGCGTTCCAGAATGTTCGGAATTCCGGGATGCGCCATAGTTCATAGTGTCACAGTTCATAGTGTCACAGTTCATGTTTTTTGCCACTTCCCTCTTAGCTGTGAGTCCCCTAGTTCATAGTTCCTGCTCTGTTTTCAGCCTCTCATAGTTCATGCTCTTAGCTCCTGCTCAGCTTTCATTGATATTAACTCTCCTACAGTCCCTCTTCCCCTCCTTCTCATTTGGTACCACCACCTTGACCTTTCCGGAATGTTCGGAATTCCGGAATGCGTTCCGGAATGTTCGGAATTCCGGAATGCGTTCTGGAATGTTCGGAATTCCGGAATGCGTTCCGGAATGTTCGGAATTCCGGGATGCGCCATAGTTCATAGTGTCACAGTTCATGTTTTTTGCCACTTCCCTCTTAGCTGTGAGTCCCCTTGTTCATAGTTCCTGCTCTGTTTTCAGCCTCTCATAGTTCATGCTCTTAGCTCCTGCTCAGCTTTTATTGATATTAACTCTCCTACAGTCCCTCTTCCCCTCCTTCTCATTTGGTACCACCACCTTGACCTTTCCGGAATGTTCGGAATTCCGGGATGCGCCAAGGTTCCGGAATGTTCGGAATTCCGGAATGCGTTCCGGAATGTTCGGAATTCCGGAATGCGTTCCGGAATGTTCGGAATTCCGGGATGCGCCATAGTTCATAGTGTCACAGTTCATGTTTTTTGCCACTTCCCTCTTAGCTGTGAGTCCCCTAGTTCATAGTTCCTGCTCTGTTTTCAGCCTCTCATAGTTCATGCTCTTAGCTCCTGCTCAGCTTTTATTGATATTAACTCTCCTACAGTCCCTCTTCCCCTCCTTCTCATTTGGTACCACCACCTTGACCTTTCCGGAATGTTCGGAATTCCGGGATGCGCCAAGGTTCCGGAATGTTCGGAATTCCGGAATGCGTTCCGGAATGTTCGGAATTCCGGAATGCGTTCCGGAATGTTCGGAATTCCGGGATGCGCCATAGTTCATAGTGTCACAGTTCATGTTTTTTGCCACTTCCCTCTTAGCTGTGAGTCCCCTAGTTCATAGTTCCTGCTCTGTTTTCAGCCTCTCATAGTTCATGCTCTTAGCTCCTGCTCAGCTTTTATTGATATTAACTCCTACAGTCCCTCTTCCCCTCCTTCTCATTTGGTACCACCACCTTGACCTTTCCGGAATGTTCGGAATTCGGGGATGCGCCAAGGTTCCGGAATGTTCGGAATTCCGGAATGCGTTCCGGAATGTTCGGAATTCCGGGATGCGCCATAGTTCATAGTGTCACAGTTCATAGTGTCACAGTTCATGTTTTTTGCCACTTCCCTCTTAGCTGTGAGTCCCCTAGTTCATAGTTCCTGCTCTGTTTTCAGCCTCTCATAGTTCATGCTCTTAGCTCCTGCTCAGCTTTCATTGATATTAACTCTCCTACAGTCCCTCTTCCCCTCCTTCTCATTTGGTACCACCACCTTGACCTTTCCGGAATGTTCGGAATTCCGGAATGCGTTCCGGAATGTTCGGAATTCCGGAATGCGTTCCGGAATGTTCGGAATTCCGGAATGCGTTCCGGAATGTTCGGAATTCCGGGATGCGCCATAGTTCATAGTGTCACAGTTCATGTTTTTTGCCACTTCCCTCTTAGCTGTGAGTCCCCTAGTTCATAGTTCCTGCTCTGTTTTCAGCCTCTCATAGTTCATGCTCTTAGCTCCTGCTCAGCTTTTATTGATATTAACTCTCCTACAGTCCCTCTTCCCCTCCTTCTCATTTGGTACCACCACCTTGACCTTTCCGGAATGTTCGGAATTCCGGGATGCGCCAAGGTTCCGGAATGTTCGGAATTCCGGAATGCGTTCCGGAATGTTCGGAATTCCGGAATGCGTTCCGGAATGTTCGGAATTCCGGGATGCGCCATAGTTCATAGTGTCACAGTTCATGTTTTTTGCCACTTCCCTCTTAGCTGTGAGTCCCCTAGTTCATAGTTCCTGCTCTGTTTTCAGCCTCTCATAGTTCATGCTCTTAGCTCCTGCTCAGCTTTTATTGATATTAACTCCTACAGTCCCTCTTCCCCTCCTTCTCATTTGGTACCACCACCTTGACCTTTCCGGAATGTTCGGAATTCGGGGATGCGCCAAGGTTCCGGAATGTTCGGAATTCCGGAATGCGTTCCGGAATGTTCGGAATTCCGGGATGCGCCATAGTTCATAGTGTCACAGTTCATAGTGTCACAGTTCATGTTTTTTGCCACTTCCCTCTTAGCTGTGAGTCCCCTAGTTCATAGTTCCTGCTCTGTTTTCAGCCTCTCATAGTTCATGCTCTTAGCTCCTGCTCAGCTTTCATTGATATTAACTCTCCTACAGTCCCTCTTCCCCTCCTTCTCATTTGGTACCACCACCTTGACCTTTCCGGAATGTTCGGAATTCCGGAATGCGTTCCGGAATGTTCGGAATTCCGGAATGCGTTCCGGAATGTTCGGAATTCCGGAATGCGTTCCGGAATGTTCGGAATTCCGGGATGCGCCATAGTTCATAGTGTCACAGTTCATGTTTTTTGCCACTTCCCTCTTAGCTGTGAGTCCCCTAGTTCATAGTTCCTGCTCTGTTTTCAGCCTCTCATAGTTCATGCTCTTAGCTCCTGCTCAGCTTTTATTGATATTAACTCTCCTACAGTCCCTCTTCCCCTCCTTCTCATTTGGTACCACCACCTTGACCTTTCCGGAATGTTCGGAATTCCGGGATGCGCCAAGGTTCCGGAATGTTCGGAATTCCGGGATGCGCCATAATTCATAGTGTCACAGTTCATGTTTTTTGCCACTTCCCTCTTAGCTGTGAGTCCCCTAGTTCATAGTTCCTGCTCTGTTTTCAGCCTCTCATAGTTCATGCTCTTAGCTCCTGCTCAGCTTTTATTGATATTAACTCTCCTACAGTCCCTCTTCCCCTCCTTCTCATTTGGTACCACCACCTTGACCTTTCCGGAATGTTCGGAATTCCGGGATGCGCCAAGGTTCCGGAATGTTCGGAATTCCGGGATGCGCCATAGTTCATAGTGTCACAGTTCATGTTTTTTGCCACTTCCCTCTTAGCTGTGAGTCCCCTAGTTCATAGTTCCTGCTCTGTTTTCAGCCTCTCATAGTTCATGCTCTTAGCTCCTGCTCAGCTTTTATTGATATTAACTCTCCTACAGTCCCTCTTCCCCTCCTTCTCATTTGGTACCACCACCTTGACCTTTCCGGAATGTTCGGAATTCCGGGATGCGCCAAGGTTCCGGAATGTTCGGAATTCCGGGATGCGCCATAATTCATAGTGTCACAGTTCATGTTTTTTGCCACTTCCCTCTTAGCTGTGAGTCCCCTAGTTCATAGTTCCTGCTCTGTTTTCAGCCTCTCATAGTTCATGCTCTTAGCTCCTGCTCAGCTTTTATTGATATTAACTCTCCTACAGTCCCTCTTCCCCTCCTTCTCATTTGGTACCACCACCTTGACCTTTCCGGAATGTTCGGAATTCCGGGATGCGCCAAGGTTCCGGAATGTTCGGAATTCCGGAATGCGTTCCGGAATGTTCGGAATTCCGGAATGCGTTCCGGAATGTTCGGAATTCCGGGATGCGCCATAGTTCATAGTGTCACAGTTCATGTTTTTTGCCACTTCCCTCTTAGCTGTGAGTCCCCTAGTTCATAGTTCCTGCTCTGTTTTCAGCCTCTCATAGTTCATGCTCTTAGCTCCTGCTCAGCTTTTATTGATATTAACTCTCCTACAGTCCCTCTTCCCCTCCTTCTCATTTGGTACCACCACCTTGACCTTTCCGGAATGTTCGGAATTCCGGAATGCGTTCCGGAATGTTCGGAATTCCGGGATGCGCCATAGTTCATAGTGTCACAGTTCATAGTGTCACAGTTCATGTTTTTTGCCACTTCCCTCTTAGCTGTGAGTCCCCTAGTTCATAGTTCCTGCTCTGTTTTCAGCCTCTCATAGTTCATGCTCTTAGCTCCTGCTCAGCTTTCATTGATATTAACTCTCCTACAGTCCCTCTTCCCCTCCTTCTCATTTGGTACCACCACCTTGACCTTTCCGGAATGTTCGGAATTCCGGAATGCGTTCCGGAATGTTCGGAATTCCGGAATGCGTTCCGGAATGTTCGGAATTCCGGAATGCGTTCCGGAATGTTCGGAATTCCGGAATGCGTTCTGGAATGTTCGGAATTCCGGAATGCGTTCCGGAATGTTCGGAATTCCGGGATGCGCCATAGTTCATAGTGTCACAGTTCATGTTTTTTGCCACTTCCCTCTTAGCTGTGAGTCCCCTTGTTCATAGTTCCTGCTCTGTTTTCAGCCTCTCATAGTTCATGCTCTTAGCTCCTGCTCAGCTTTTATTGATATTAACTCTCCTACAGTCCCTCTTCCCCTCCTTCTCATTTGGTACCACCACCTTGACCTTTCCGGAATGTTCGGAATTCCGGGATGCGCCAAGGTTCCGGAATGTTCGGAATTCCGGAATGCGTTCCGGAATGTTCGGAATTCCGGAATGCGTTCCGGAATGTTCGGAATTCCGGGATGCGCCATAGTTCATAGTGTCACAGTTCATGTTTTTTGCCACTTCCCTCTTAGCTGTGAGTCCCCTAGTTCATAGTTCCTGCTCTGTTTTCAGCCTCTCATAGTTCATGCTCTTAGCTCCTGCTCAGCTTTTATTGATATTAACTCTCCTACAGTCCCTCTTCCCCTCCTTCTCATTTGGTACCACCACCTTGACCTTTCCGGAATGTTCGGAATTCCGGGATGCGCCAAGGTTCCGGAATGTTCGGAATTCCGGAATGCGTTCCGGAATGTTCGGAATTCCGGAATGCGTTCCGGAATGTTCGGAATTCCGGGATGCGCCATAGTTCATAGTGTCACAGTTCATGTTTTTTGCCACTTCCCTCTTAGCTGTGAGTCCCCTAGTTCATAGTTCCTGCTCTGTTTTCAGCCTCTCATAGTTCATGCTCTTAGCTCCTGCTCAGCTTTTATTGATATTAACTCCTACAGTCCCTCTTCCCCTCCTTCTCATTTGGTACCACCACCTTGACCTTTCCGGAATGTTCGGAATTCGGGGATGCGCCAAGGTTCCGGAATGTTCGGAATTCCGGAATGCGTTCCGGAATGTTCGGAATTCCGGGATGCGCCATAGTTCATAGTGTCACAGTTCATAGTGTCACAGTTCATGTTTTTTGCCACTTCCCTCTTAGCTGTGAGTCCCCTAGTTCATAGTTCCTGCTCTGTTTTCAGCCTCTCATAGTTCATGCTCTTAGCTCCTGCTCAGCTTTCATTGATATTAACTCTCCTACAGTCCCTCTTCCCCTCCTTCTCATTTGGTACCACCACCTTGACCTTTCCGGAATGTTCGGAATTCCGGAATGCGTTCCGGAATGTTCGGAATTCCGGAATGCGTTCCGGAATGTTCGGAATTCCGGAATGCGTTCCGGAATGTTCGGAATTCCGGGATGCGCCATAGTTCATAGTGTCACAGTTCATGTTTTTTGCCACTTCCCTCTTAGCTGTGAGTCCCCTAGTTCATAGTTCCTGCTCTGTTTTCAGCCTCTCATAGTTCATGCTCTTAGCTCCTGCTCAGCTTTTATTGATATTAACTCTCCTACAGTCCCTCTTCCCCTCCTTCTCATTTGGTACCACCACCTTGACCTTTCCGGAATGTTCGGAATTCCGGGATGCGCCAAGGTTCCGGAATGTTCGGAATTCCGGGATGCGCCATAATTCATAGTGTCACAGTTCATGTTTTTTGCCACTTCCCTCTTAGCTGTGAGTCCCCTAGTTCATAGTTCCTGCTCTGTTTTCAGCCTCTCATAGTTCATGCTCTTAGCTCCTGCTCAGCTTTTATTGATATTAACTCTCCTACAGTCCCTCTTCCCCTCCTTCTCATTTGGTACCACCACCTTGACCTTTCCGGAATGTTCGGAATTCCGGGATGCGCCAAGGTTCCGGAATGTTCGGAATTCCGGGATGCGCCATAGTTCATAGTGTCACAGTTCATGTTTTTTGCCACTTCCCTCTTAGCTGTGAGTCCCCTAGTTCATAGTTCCTGCTCTGTTTTCAGCCTCTCATAGTTCATGCTCTTAGCTCCTGCTCAGCTTTCATTGATATTAACTCTCCTACAGTCCCTCTTCCCCTCCTTCTCATTTGGTACCACCACCTTGACCTTTCCGGAATGTTCGGAATTCCGGAATGCGTTCCGGAATGTTCGGAATTCCGGAATGCGTTCCGGAATGTTCGGAATTCCGGAATGCGTTCCGGAATGTTCGGAATTCCGGGATGCGCCATAGTTCATAGTGTCACAGTTCATGTTTTTTGCCACTTCCCTCTTAGCTGTGAGTCCCCTAGTTCATAGTTCCTGCTCTGTTTTCAGCCTCTCATAGTTCATGCTCTTAGCTCCTGCTCAGCTTTTATTGATATTAACTCTCCTACAGTCCCTCTTCCCCTCCTTCTCATTTGGTACCACCACCTTGACCTTTCCGGAATGTTCGGAATTCCGGGATGCGCCAAGGTTCCGGAATGTTCGGAATTCCGGGATGCGCCATAATTCATAGTGTCACAGTTCATGTTTTTTGCCACTTCCCTCTTAGCTGTGAGTCCCCTAGTTCATAGTTCCTGCTCTGTTTTCAGCCTCTCATAGTTCATGCTCTTAGCTCCTGCTCAGCTTTTATTGATATTAACTCTCCTACAGTCCCTCTTCCCCTCCTTCTCATTTGGTACCACCACCTTGACCTTTCCGGAATGTTCGGAATTCCGGGATGCGCCAAGGTTCCGGAATGTTCGGAATTCCGGGATGCGCCATAGTTCATAGTGTCACAGTTCATGTTTTTTGCCACTTCCCTCTTAGCTGTGAGTCCCCTAGTTCATAGTTCCTGCTCTGTTTTCAGCCTCTCATAGTTCATGCTCTTAGCTCCTGCTCAGCTTTTATTGATATTAACTCTCCTACAGTCCCTCTTCCCCTCCTTCTCATTTGGTACCACCACCTTGACCTTTCCGGAATGTTCGGAATTCCGGGATGCGCCAAGGTTCCGGAATGTTCGGAATTCCGGGATGCGCCATAATTCATAGTGTCACAGTTCATGTTTTTTGCCACTTCCCTCTTAGCTGTGAGTCCCCTAGTTCATAGTTCCTGCTCTGTTTTCAGCCTCTCATAGTTCATGCTCTTAGCTCCTGCTCAGCTTTTATTGATATTAACTCTCCTACAGTCCCTCTTCCCCTCCTTCTCATTTGGTACCACCACCTTGACCTTTCCGGAATGTTCGGAATTCCGGGATGCGCCAAGGTTCCGGAATGTTCGGAATTCCGGAATGCGTTCCGGAATGTTCGGAATTCCGGAATGCGTTCCGGAATGTTCGGAATTCCGGGATGCGCCATAGTTCATAGTGTCACAGTTCATGTTTTTTGCCACTTCCCTCTTAGCTGTGAGTCCCCTAGTTCATAGTTCCTGCTCTGTTTTCAGCCTCTCATAGTTCATGCTCTTAGCTCCTGCTCAGCTTTTATTGATATTAACTCTCCTACAGTCCCTCTTCCCCTCCTTCTCATTTGGTACCACCACCTTGACCTTTCCGGAATGTTCGGAATTCCGGAATGCGTTCCGGAATGTTCGGAATTCCGGGATGCGCCATAGTTCATAGTGTCACAGTTCATAGTGTCACAGTTCATGTTTTTTGCCACTTCCCTCTTAGCTGTGAGTCCCCTAGTTCATAGTTCCTGCTCTGTTTTCAGCCTCTCATAGTTCATGCTCTTAGCTCCTGCTCAGCTTTCATTGATATTAACTCTCCTACAGTCCCTCTTCCCCTCCTTCTCATTTGGTACCACCACCTTGACCTTTCCGGAATGTTCGGAATTCCGGAATGCGTTCCGGAATGTTCGGAATTCCGGAATGCGTTCCGGAATGTTCGGAATTCCGGAATGCGTTCCGGAATGTTCGGAATTCCGGGATGCGCCATAGTTCATAGTGTCACAGTTCATGTTTTTTGCCACTTCCCTCTTAGCTGTGAGTCCCCTAGTTCATAGTTCCTGCTCTGTTTTCAGCCTCTCATAGTTCATGCTCTTAGCTCCTGCTCAGCTTTTATTGATATTAACTCTCCTACAGTCCCTCTTCCCCTCCTTCTCATTTGGTACCACCACCTTGACCTTTCCGGAATGTTCGGAATTCGGGGATGCGCCAAGGTTCCGGAATGTTCGGAATTCCGGAATGCGTTCCGGAATGTTCGGAATTCCGGGATGCGCCATAGTTCATAGTGTCACAGTTCATAGTGTCACAGTTCATGTTTTTTGCCACTTCCCTCTTAGCTGTGAGTCCCCTAGTTCATAGTTCCTGCTCTGTTTTCAGCCTCTCATAGTTCATGCTCTTAGCTCCTGCTCAGCTTTCATTGATATTAACTCTCCTACAGTCCCTCTTCCCCTCCTTCTCATTTGGTACCACCACCTTGACCTTTCCGGAATGTTCGGAATTCCGGAATGCGTTCCGGAATGTTCGGAATTCCGGAATGCGTTCCGGAATGTTCGGAATTCCGGAATGCGTTCCGGAATGTTCGGAATTCCGGGATGCGCCATAGTTCATAGTGTCACAGTTCATGTTTTTTGCCACTTCCCTCTTAGCTGTGAGTCCCCTAGTTCATAGTTCCTGCTCTGTTTTCAGCCTCTCATAGTTCATGCTCTTAGCTCCTGCTCAGCTTTTATTGATATTAACTCTCCTACAGTCCCTCTTCCCCTCCTTCTCATTTGGTACCACAACCTTGACCTTTCCGGAATGTTCGGAATTCCGGGATGCGCCAAGGTTCCGGAATGTTCGGAATTCCGGAATGCGTTCCGGAATGTTCGGAATTCCGGAATGCGTTCTGGAATGTTCGGAATTCCGGGATGCGCCATAGTTCATAGTGTCACAGTTCATGTTTTTTGCCACTTCCCTCTTAGCTGTGAGTCCCCTAGTTCATAGTTCCTGCTCTGTTTTCAGCCTCTCATAGTTCATGCTCTTAGCTCCTGCTCAGCTTTTATTGATATTAACTCTCCTACAGTCCCTCTTCCCCTCCTTCTCATTTGGTACCACCACCTTGACCTTTCCAGAATGTTCGGAATTCCGGAATGCGTTCCGGAATGTTCGGAATTCCGGGATGCGCCATAGTTCATAGTGTCACAGTTCATAGTGTCACAGTTCATGTTTTTTGCCACTTCCCTCTTAGCTGTGAGTCCCCTAGTTCATAGTTCCTGCTCTGTTTTCAGCCTCTCATAGTTCATGCTCTTAGCTCCTGCTCAGCTTTTATTGATATTAACTCTCCTACAGTCCCTCTTCCCCTCCTTCTCATTTGGTACCACCACCTTGACCTTTCCGGAATGTTCGGAATTCGGGGATGCGCCAAGGTTCCGGAATGTTCGGAATTCCGGAATGCGTTCCGGAATGTTCGGAATTCCGGGATGCGCCATAGTTCATAGTGTCACAGTTCATAGTGTCACAGTTCATGTTTTTTGCCACTTCCCTCTTAGCTGTGAGTCCCCTAGTTCATAGTTCCTGCTCTGTTTTCAGCCTCTCATAGTTCATGCTCTTAGCTCCTGCTCAGCTTTCATTGATATTAACTCTCCTACAGTCCCTCTTCCCCTCCTTCTCATTTGGTACCACCACCTTGACCTTTCCGGAATGTTCGGAATTCCGGAATGCGTTCCGGAATGTTCGGAATTCCGGAATGCGTTCTGGAATGTTCGGAATTCCGGAATGCGTTCCGGAATGTTCGGAATTACGGGATGCGCCATAGTTCATAGTGTCACAGTTCATGTTTTTTGCCACTTCCCTCTTAGCTGTGAGTCCCCTTGTTCATAGTTCCTGCTCTGTTTTCAGCCTCTCATAGTTCATGCTCTTAGCTCCTGCTCAGCTTTTATTGATATTAACTCTCCTACAGTCCCTCTTCCCCTCCTTCTCATTTGGTACCACCACCTTGACCTTTCCGGAATGTTCGGAATTCCGGGATGCGCCAAGGTTCCGGAATGTTCGGAATTCCGGAATGCGTTCCGGAATGTTCGGAATTCCGGAATGCGTTCCGGAATGTTCGGAATTCCGGGATGCGCCATAGTTCATAGTGTCACAGTTCATGTTTTTTGCCACTTCCCTCTTAGCTGTGAGTCCCCTAGTTCATAGTTCCTGCTCTGTTTTCAGCCTCTCATAGTTCATGCTCTTAGCTCCTGCTCAGCTTTTATTGATATTAACTCTCCTACAGTCCCTCTTCCCCTCCTTCTCATTTGGTACCACCACCTTGACCTTTCCGGAATGTTCGGAATTCCGGGATGCGCCAAGGTTCCGGAATGTTCGGAATTCCGGAATGCGTTCCGGAATGTTCGGAATTCCGGAATGCGTTCCGGAATGTTCGGAATTCCGGAATGCGTTCCGGAATGTTCGGAATTCCGGGATGCGCCATAGTTCATAGTGTCACAGTTCATGTTTTTTGCCACTTCCCTCTTAGCTGTGAGTCCCCTAGTTCATAGTTCCTGCTCTGTTTTCAGCCTCTCATAGTTCATGCTCTTAGCTCCTGCTCAGCTTTTATTGATATTAACTCTCCTACAGTCCCTCTTCCCCTCCTTCTCATTTGGTACCACCACCTTGACCTTTCCGGAATGTTCGGAATTCGGGGATGCGCCAAGGTTCCGGAATGTTCGGAATTCCGGAATGCGTTCCGGAATGTTCGGAATTCCGGGATGCGCCATAGTTCATAGTGTCACAGTTCTTAGTGTCACAGTTCATGTTTTTTGCCACTTCCCTCTTAGCTGTGAGTCCCCTAGTTCATAGTTCCTGCTCTGTTTTCAGCCTCTCATAGTTCATGCTCTTAGCTCCTGCTCAGCTTTCATTGATATTAACTCTCCTACAGTCCCTCTTCCCCTCCTTCTCATTTGGTACCACCACCTTGACCTTTCCGGAATGTTCGGAATTCCGGAATGCGTTCCGGAATGTTCGGAATTCCGGAATGCGTTCCGGAATGTTCGGAATTCCGGGATGCGCCATAGTTCATAGTGTCACAGTTCATGTTTTTTGCCACTTCCCTCTTAGCTGTGAGTCCCCTAGTTCATAGTTCCTGCTCTGTTTTCAGCCTCTCATAGTTCATGCTCTTAGCTCCTGCTCAGCTTTTATTGATATTAACTCTCCTACAGTCCCTCTTCCCCTCCTTCTCATTTGGTACCACCACCTTGACCTTTCCGGAATGTTCGGAATTCCGGGATGCGCCAAGGTTCCGGAATGTTCGGAATTCCGGAATGCGTTCCGGAATGTTCGGAATTCCGGAATGCGTTCCGGAATGTTCGGAATTCCGGAATGCGTTCCGGAATGTTCGGAATTCCGGGATGCGCCATAGTTCATAGTGTCACAGTTCATGTTTTTTGCCACTTCCCTCTTAGCTGTGAATCCCCTAGTTCATAGTTCCTGCTCTGTTTTCAGCCTCTCATAGTTCATGCTCTTAGCTCCTGCTCAGCTTTTATTGATATTAACTCTCCTACAGTCCCTCTTCCCCTCCTTCTCATTTGGTACCACCACCTTGACCTTTCCGGAATGTTCGGAATTCGGGGATGCGCCAAGGTTCCGGAATGTTCGGAATTCCGGAATGCGTTCCGGAATGTTCGGAATTCCGGGATGCGCCATAGTTCATAGTGTCACAGTTCATAGTGTCACAGTTCATGTTTTTTGCCACTTCCCTCTTAGCTGTGAGTCCCCTAGTTCATAGTTCCTGCTCTGTTTTCAGCCTCTCATAGTTCATGCTCTTAGCTCCTGCTCAGCTTTCATTGATATTAACTCTCCTACAGTCCCTCTTCCCCTCCTTCTCATTTGGTACCACCACCTTGACCTTTCCGGAATGTTCGGAATTCCGGAATGCGTTCCGGAATGTTCGGAATTCCGGAATGCGTTCTGGAATGTTCGGAATTCCGGAATGCGTTCCGGAATGTTCGGAATTCCGGAATGCGTTCCGGAATGTTCGGAATTCCGGGATGCGCCATAGTTCATAGTGTCACAGTTCATGTTTTTTACACTTCCCTCTTAGCTGTGAGTCCCCTAGTTCATAGTTCCTGCTCTGTTTTCAGCCTCTCATAGTTCATGCTCTTAGCTCCTGCTCAGCTTTTATTGATATTAACTCTCCTACAGTCCCTCTTCGCCTCCTTCTCATTTGGTACCACCACCTTGACCTTTCCGGAATGTTCGGAATTCCGGAATGCGTTCCGGAATGTTCGGAATTCCGGAATGCGTTCTGGAATGTTCGGAATTCCGGAATGCGTTCCGGAATGTTCGGAATTCCGGGATGCGCCATAGTTCATAGTGTCACAGTTCATGTTTTTTGCCACTTCCCTCTTAGCTGTGAGTCCCCTAGTTCATAGTTCCTGCTCTGTTTTCAGCCTCTCATAGTTCATGCTCTTAGCTCCTGCTCAGCTTTTATTGATATTAACTCTCCTACAGTCCCTCTTCCCCTCCTTCTCATTTGGTACCACCACCTTGACCTTTCCGGAATGTTCGGAATTCCGGGATGCGCCAAGGTTCCGGAATGTTCGGAATTCCGGAATGCGTTCCGGAATGTTCGAAATTCCGGAATGCGTTCCGGAATGTTCGGAATTCCGGAATGCGTTCCGGAATGTTCGGAATTCCGGAATGCGTTCCGGAATGTTCGGAATTCCGGGATGCGCCATAGTTCATAGTGTCACAGTTCATGTTTTTTGCCACTTCCCTCTTAGCTGTGAGTCCCCTAGTTCATAGTTCCTGCTCTGTTTTCAGCCTCTCATAGTTCATGCTCTTAGCTCCTGCTCAGCTTTTATTGATATTAACTCTCCTACAGTCCCTCTTCCCCTCCTTCTCATTTGGTACCACCACCTTGACCTTTCCGGAATGTTCGGAATTCCGGGATGCGCCAAGGTTCCGGAATGTTCGGAATTCCGGAATGCGTTCCGGAATGTTCGGAATTCCGGAATGCGTTCCGGAATGTTCGGAATTCCGGAATGCGTTCCGGAATGTTCGGAATTCCGGAATGCCTTCCGGAATGTTCGGAATTCCGGGATGCGCCATAGTTCATAGTGTCACAGTTCATGTTTTTTACACTTCCCTCTTAGCTGTGAGTCCCCTAGTTCATAGTTCCTGCTCTGTTTTCAGCCTCTCATAGTTCATGCTCTTAGCTCCTGCTCAGCTTTTATTGATATTAACTCTCCTACAGTCCCTCTTCCCCTCCTTCTCATTTGGTACCACCACCTTGACCTTTCCGGAATGTTCGGAATTCCGGGATGCGCCAAGGTTCCGGAATGTTCGGAATTCCGGAATGCGTTCCGGAATGTTCGGAATTCCGGAATGCGTTCCGGAATGTTCGGAATTCCGGGATGCGCCATAGTTCATCGTGTCACAGTTCATAGTGTCACAGTTCATGTTTTTTGCCACTTCCCTCTTAGCTGTGAGTCCCCTAGTTCATAGTTCCTGCTCTGTTTTCAGCCTCTCATAGTTCATGCTCTTAGCTCCTGCTCAGCTTTTATTGATATTAACTCTCCTACAGTCCCTCTTCCCCTCCTTCTCATTTGGTACCACCACCTTGACCTTTCCGGAATGTTCGGAATTCCGGGATGCGCCAAGGTTCCGGAATGTTTGGAATTCCGGAATGCGTTCCGGAATGTTCGGAATTCCGGAATGCGTTCCGGAATGTTCGGAATTCCGGGATGCGCCATAGTTCATAGTGTCATAGTTCATGTTTTTTGCCGCTTCCCTCTTAGCTGTGAGTCCCCTAGTTCATAGTTCCTGCTCTGTTTTCAGCCTCTCATAGTTCATGCTCTTAGCTCCTGCTCAGCTTTTATTGATATTAACTCTCCTACAGTCCCTCTTCCCCTCCTTCTCATTTGGTACCACCACCTTGACCTTTCCGGAATGTTCGGAATTCCGGGATGCGCCAAGGTTCCGGAATGTTCGGAATTCCGGAATGCGTTCCGGAATGTTCGGAATTCCGGAATGCGTTCCGGAATGTTCGGAATTCCTGGATGCGCCATAGTTCATAGTGTCACAGTTCATGTTTTTTGCCACTTCCCTCTTAGCTGTGAGTCCCCTAGTTCATAGTTCCTGCTCTGTTTTCAGCCTCTCATAGTTCATGCTCTTAGCTCCTGCTCAGCTTTTATTGATATTAACTCTCCTACAGTCCCTCTTCCCCTCCTTCTCATTTGGTACCACCACCTTGACCTTTCCGGAATGTTCGGAATTCCGGGATGCGCCAAGGTTCCGGAATGTTCGGAATTCCGGAATGCGTTCCGGAATGTTCGGAATTCCGGAATGCGTTCCGGAATGTTCGGAATTCCGGGATGCGCCATAGTTCATAGTGTCACAGTTCATGTTTTTTGCCACTTCCCTCTTAGCTGTGAGTCCCCTAGTTCATAGTTCCTGCTCTGTTTTCAGCCTCTCATAGTTCATGCTCTTAGCTCCTGCTCAGCTTTTATTGATATTAACTCTCCTACAGTCCCTCTTCCCCTCCTTCTCATTTGGTACCACCACCTTGACCTTTCCGGAATGTTCGGAATTCGGGGATGCGCCAAGGTTCCGGAATGTTCGGAATTCCGGAATGCGTTCCGGAATGTTCGGAATTCCGGGATGCGCCATAGTTCATAGTGTCACAGTTCATAGTGTCACAGTTCATGTTTTTTGCCACTTCCCTCTTAGCTGTGAGTCCCCTAGTTCATAGTTCCTGCTCTGTTTTCAGCCTCTCATAGTTCATGCTCTTAGCTCCTGCTCAGCTTTCATTGATATTAACTCTCCTACAGTCCCTCTTCCCCTCCTTCTCATTTGGTACCACCACCTTGACCTTTCCGGAATGTTCGGAATTCCGGAATGCGTTCCGGAATGTTCGGAATTCCGGAATGCGTTCCGGAATGTTCGGAATTCCGGGATGCGCCATAGTTCATAGTGTCACAGTTCATGTTTTTTGCCACTTCCCTCTTAGCTGTGAGTCCCCTAGTTCATAGTTCCTGCTCTGTTTTCAGCCTCTCATAGTTCATGCTCTTAGCTCCTGCTCAGCTTTTATTGATATTAACTCTCCTACAGTCCCTCTTCCCCTCCTTCTCATTTGGTACCACCACCTTGACCTTTCCGGAATGTTCGGAATTCCGGGATGCGCCAAGGTTCCGGAATGTTCGGAATTCCGGAATGCGTTCCGGAATGTTCGGAATTCCGGAATGCGTTCCGGAATGTTCGGAATTCCGGAATGCATTCCGGAATGTTCGGAATTCCGGGATGCGCCATAGTTCATAGTGTCACAGTTCATGTTTTTTGCCACTTCCCTCTTAGCTGTGAGTCCCCTAGTTCATAGTTCCTGCTCTGTTTTCAGCCTCTCATAGTTCATGCTCTTAGCTCCTGCTCAGCTTTTATTGATATTAACTCTCCTACAGTCCCTCTTCCCCTCCTTCTCATTTGGTACCACCACCTTGACCTTTCCGGAATGTTCGGAATTCCGGGATGCGCCAAGGTTCCGGAATGTTCGGAATTCCGGAATGCGTTCCGGAATGTTCGGAATTCCGGAATGCGTTCCGGAATGTTCGGAATTCCGGAATGAGTTCCGGAATGTTCGGAATTCCGGGATGCGCCATAGTTCATAGTGTCACAGTTCATGTTTTTTGCCACTTCCCTCTTAGCTGTGAATCCCCTAGTTCATAGTTCCTGCTCTGTTTTCAGCCTCTCATAGTTCATGC
This sequence comes from Perissodus microlepis, assembly GCF_051167445.1. Taxonomy (NCBI): domain Eukaryota; kingdom Metazoa; phylum Chordata; class Actinopteri; order Cichliformes; family Cichlidae; genus Perissodus; species Perissodus microlepis. The sequence goes on along the minus strand of NW_028182075.1, from coordinate 15,447 downwards.
TCTTAGCTCCTGCTCAGCTTTTATTGATATTAACTCTCCTACAGTCCCTCTTCCCCTCCTTCTCATTTGGTACCACCACCTTGACCTTTCCGGAATGTTCGGAATTCCGGGATGCGCCAAGGTTCCGGAATGTTCGGAATTCCGGAATGCGTTCCGGAATGTTCGGAATTCCGGAATGCGTTCTGGAATGTTCGGAATTCCGGGATGCGCCATAGTTCATAGTGTCACAGTTCATGTTTTTTGCCACTTCCCTCTTAGCTGTGAGTCCCCTAGTTCATAGTTCCTGCTCTGTTTTCAGCCTCTCATAGTTCATGCTCTTAGCTCCTGCTCAGCTTTTATTGATATTAACTCTCCTACAGTCCCTCTTCCCCTCCTTCTCATTTGGTACCACCACCTTGACCTTTCCAGAATGTTCGGAATTCCGGAATGCGTTCCGGAATGTTCGGAATTCCGGGATGCGCCATAGTTCATAGTGTCACAGTTCATAGTGTCACAGTTCATGTTTTTTGCCACTTCCCTCTTAGCTGTGAGTCCCCTAGTTCATAGTTCCTGCTCTGTTTTCAGCCTCTCATAGTTCATGCTCTTAGCTCCTGCTCAGCTTTTATTGATATTAACTCTCCTACAGTCCCTCTTCCCCTCCTTCTCATTTGGTACCACCACCTTGACCTTTCCAGAATGTTCGGAATTCCGGAATGCGTTCCGGAATGTTCGGAATTCCGGAATGCGTTCTGGAATGTTCGGAATTCCGGAATGCGTTCCGGAATGTTCGGAATTCCGGGATGCGCCAAGGTTCCGGAATGTTCGGAATTCCGGAATGCGTTCCGGAATGTTCGGAATTCCGGAATGCGTTCCGGAATGTTCGGAATTCCGGGATGCGCCATAGTTCATAGTGTCACAGTTCATGTTTTTTGCCACTTCCCTCTTAGCTGTGAGTCCCCTAGTTCATAGTTCCTGCTCTGTTTTCAGCCTCTCATAGTTCATGCTCTTAGCTCCTGCTCAGCTTTTATTGATATTAACTCTCCTACAGTCCCTCTTCCCCTCCTTCTCATTTGGTACCACCACCTTGACCTTTCCGGAATGTTCGGAATTCCGGGATGCGCCAAGGTTCCGGAATGTTCGGAATTCCGGAATGCGTTCCGGAATGTTCGGAATTCCGGAATGCGTTCCGGAATGTTCGGAATTCCGGGATGCGCCATAGTTCATAGTGTCATAGTTCATGTTTTTTGCCGCTTCCCTCTTAGCTGTGAGTCCCCTAGTTCATAGTTCCTGCTCTGTTTTCAGCCTCTCATAGTTCATGCTCTTAGCTCCTGCTCAGCTTTTATTGATATTAACTCTCCTACAGTCCCTCTTCCCCTCCTTCTCATTTGGTACCACCACCTTGACCTTTCCGGAATGTTCGGAATTCCGGGATGCGCCAAGGTTCCGGAATGTTCGGAATTCCGGAATGCGTTCCGGAATGTTCGGAATTCCGGAATGCGTTCCGGAATGTTCGGAATTCCTGGATGCGCCATAGTTCATAGTGTCACAGTTCATGTTTTTTGCCACTTCCCTCTTAGCTGTGAGTCCCCTAGTTCATAGTTCCTGCTCTGTTTTCAGCCTCTCATAGTTCATGCTCTTAGCTCCTGCTCAGCTTTTATTGATATTAACTCTCCTACAGTCCCTCTTCCCCTCCTTCTCATTTGGTACCACCACCTTGACCTTTCCGGAATGTTCGGAATTCCGGGATGCGCCAAGGTTCCGGAATGTTCGGAATTCCGGAATGCGTTCCGGAATGTTCGGAATTCCGGAATGCGTTCCGGAATGTTCGGAATTCCGGGATGCGCCATAGTTCATAGTGTCACAGTTCATGTTTTTTGCCACTTCCCTCTTAGCTGTGAGTCCCCTAGTTCATAGTTCCTGCTCTGTTTTCAGCCTCTCATAGTTCATGCTCTTAGCTCCTGCTCAGCTTTTATTGATATTAACTCTCCTACAGTCCCTCTTCCCCTCCTTCTCATTTGGTACCACCACCTTGACCTTTCCGGAATGTTCGGAATTCGGGGATGCGCCAAGGTTCCGGAATGTTCGGAATTCCGGAATGCGTTCCGGAATGTTCGGAATTCCGGGATGCGCCATAGTTCATAGTGTCACAGTTCATAGTGTCACAGTTCATGTTTTTTGCCACTTCCCTCTTAGCTGTGAGTCCCCTAGTTCATAGTTCCTGCTCTGTTTTCAGCCTCTCATAGTTCATGCTCTTAGCTCCTGCTCAGCTTTCATTGATATTAACTCTCCTACAGTCCCTCTTCCCCTCCTTCTCATTTGGTACCACCACCTTGACCTTTCCGGAATGTTCGGAATTCCGGAATGCGTTCCGGAATGTTCGGAATTCCGGAATGCGTTCCGGAATGTTCGGAATTCCGGGATGCGCCATAGTTCATAGTGTCACAGTTCATGTTTTTTGCCACTTCCCTCTTAGCTGTGAGTCCCCTAGTTCATAGTTCCTGCTCTGTTTTCAGCCTCTCATAGTTCATGCTCTTAGCTCCTGCTCAGCTTTTATTGATATTAACTCTCCTACAGTCCCTCTTCCCCTCCTTCTCATTTGGTACCACCACCTTGACCTTTCCGGAATGTTCGGAATTCCGGGATGCGCCAAGGTTCCGGAATGTTCGGAATTCCGGAATGCGTTCCGGAATGTTCGGAATTCCGGAATGCGTTCCGGAATGTTCGGAATTCCGGAATGCATTCCGGAATGTTCGGAATTCCGGGATGCGCCATAGTTCATAGTGTCACAGTTCATGTTTTTTGCCACTTCCCTCTTAGCTGTGAGTCCCCTAGTTCATAGTTCCTGCTCTGTTTTCAGCCTCTCATAGTTCATGCTCTTAGCTCCTGCTCAGCTTTTATTGATATTAACTCTCCTACAGTCCCTCTTCCCCTCCTTCTCATTTGGTACCACCACCTTGACCTTTCCGGAATGTTCGGAATTCCGGGATGCGCCAAGGTTCCGGAATGTTCGGAATTCCGGAATGCGTTCCGGAATGTTCGGAATTCCGGAATGCGTTCCGGAATGTTCGGAATTCCGGAATGAGTTCCGGAATGTTCGGAATTCCGGGATGCGCCATAGTTCATAGTGTCACAGTTCATGTTTTTTGCCACTTCCCTCTTAGCTGTGAATCCCCTAGTTCATAGTTCCTGCTCTGTTTTCAGCCTCTCATAGTTCATGCTCTTAGCTCCTGCTCAGCTTTTATTGATATTAACTCTCCTACAGTCCCTCTTCCCCTCCTTCTCATTTGGTACCACCACCTTGACCTTTCCGGAATGTTCGGAATTCCGGGATGCGCCAAGGTTCCGGAATGTTCGGAATTCCGGAATGCGTTCCGGAATGTTCGGAATTCCGGAATGCGTTCTGGAATGTTCGGAATTCCGGGATGCGCCATAGTTCATAGTGTCACAGTTCATGTTTTTTGCCACTTCCCTCTTAGCTGTGAGTCCCCTAGTTCATAGTTCCTGCTCTGTTTTCAGCCTCTCATAGTTCATGCTCTTAGCTCCTGCTCAGCTTTTATTGATATTAACTCTCCTACAGTCCCTCTTCCCCTCCTTCTCATTTGGTACCACCACCTTGACCTTTCCAGAATGTTCGGAATTCCGGAATGCGTTCCGGAATGTTCGGAATTCCGGGATGCGCCATAGTTCATAGTGTCACAGTTCATAGTGTCACAGTTCATGTTTTTTGCCACTTCCCTCTTAGCTGTGAGTCCCCTAGTTCATAGTTCCTGCTCTGTTTTCAGCCTCTCATAGTTCATGCTCTTAGCTCCTGCTCAGCTTTTATTGATATTAACTCTCCTACAGTCCCTCTTCCCCTCCTTCTCATTTGGTACCACCACCTTGACCTTTCCAGAATGTTCGGAATTCCGGAATGCGTTCCGGAATGTTCGGAATTCCGGAATGCGTTCTGGAATGTTCGGAATTCCGGAATGCGTTCCGGAATGTTCGGAATTCCGGGATGCGCCAAGGTTCCGGAATGTTCGGAATTCCGGAATGCGTTCCGGAATGTTCGGAATTCCGGAATGCGTTCTGGAATGTTCGGAATTCCGGGATGCGCCATAGTTCATAGTGTCACAGTTCATGTTTTTTGCCACTTCCCTCTTAGCTGTGAGTCCCCTAGTTCATAGTTCCTGCTCTGTTTTCAGCCTCTCATAGTTCATGCTCTTAGCTCCTGCTCAGCTTTTATTGATATTAACTCTCCTACAGTCCCTCTTCCCCTCCTTCTCATTTGGTACCACCACCTTGACCTTTCCGGAATGTTCGGAATTCGGGGATGCGCCAAGGTTCCGGAATGTTCGGAATTCCGGAATGCGTTCCGGAATGTTCGGAATTCCGGGATGCGCCATAGTTCATAGTGTCACAGTTCATAGTGTCACAGTTCATGTTTTTTGCCACTTCCCTCTTAGCTGTGAGTCCCCTAGTTCATAGTTCCTGCTCTGTTTTCAGCCTCTCATAGTTCATGCTCTTAGCTCCTGCTCAGCTTTCATTGATATTAACTCTCCTACAGTCCCTCTTCCCCTCCTTCTCATTTGGTACCACCACCTTGACCTTTCCGGAATGTTCGGAATTCCGGAATGCGTTCCGGAATGTTCGGAATTCCGGAATGCGTTCTGGAATGTTCGGAATTCCGGAATGCGTTCCGGAATGTTCGGAATTCCGGGATGCGCCATAGTTCATAGTGTCACAGTTCATGTTTTTTGCCACTTCCCTCTTAGCTGTGAGTCCCCTTGTTCATAGTTCCTGCTCTGTTTTCAGCCTCTCATAGTTCATGCTCTTAGCTCCTGCTCAGCTTTTATTGATATTAACTCTCCTACAGTCCCTCTTCCCCTCCTTCTCATTTGGTACCACCACCTTGACCTTTCCGGAATGTTCGGAATTCCGGGATGCGCCAAGGTTCCGGAATGTTCGGAATTCCGGAATGCGTTCCGGAATGTTCGGAATTCCGGGATGCGCCATAGTTCATAGTGTCATAGTTCATGTTTTTTGCCGCTTCCCTCTTAGCTGTGAGTCCCCTAGTTCATAGTTCCTGCTCTGTTTTCAGCCTCTCATAGTTCATGCTCTTAGCTCCTGCTCAGCTTTTATTGATATTAACTCTCCTACAGTCCCTCTTCGCCTCCTTCTCATTTGGTACCACCACCTTGACCTTTCCGGAATGTTCGGAATTCCGGAATGCGTTCCGGAATGTTCGGAATTCCGGAATGCGTTCTGGAATGTTCGGAATTCCGGAATGCGTTCCGGAATGTTCGGAATTCCGGGATGCGCCATAGTTCATAGTGTCACAGTTCATGTTTTTTGCCACTTCCCTCTTAGCTGTGAGTCCCCTAGTTCATAGTTCCTGCTCTGTTTTCAGCCTCTCATAGTTCATGCTCTTAGCTCCTGCTCAGCTTTTATTGATATTAACTCTCCTACAGTCCCTCTTCCCCTCCTTCTCATTTGGTACCACCACCTTGACCTTTCCGGAATGTTCGGAATTCCGGGATGCGCCAAGGTTCCGGAATGTTCGGAATTCCGGAATGCGTTCCGGAATGTTCGGAATTCCGGAATGCGTTCCGGAATGTTCGGAATTCCGGAATGCGTTCCGGAATGTTCGGAATTCCGGGATGCGCCATAGTTCATAGTGTCACAGTTCATGTTTTTTGCCACTTCCCTCTTAGCTGTGAGTCCCCTAGTTCATAGTTCCTGCTCTGTTTTCAGCCTCTCATAGTTCATGCTCTTAGCTCCTGCTCAGCTTTTATTGATATTAACTCTCCTACAGTCCCTCTTCCCCTCCTTCTCATTTGGTACCACCACCTTGACCTTTCCGGAATGTTCGGAATTCCGGGATGCGCCAAGGTTCCGGAATGTTCGGAATTCCGGAATGCGTTCCGGAATGTTCGGAATTCCGGAATGCGTTCCGGAATGTTCGGAATTCCGGAATGCGTTCCGGAATGTTCGGAATTCCGGAATGCGTTCCGGAATGTTCGGAATTCCGGGATGCGCCATAGTTCATAGTGTCACAGTTCATGTTTTTTACACTTCCCTCTTAGCTTTGAGTCCCCTAGTTCATAGTTCCTGCTCTGTTTTCAGCCTCTCATAGTTCATGCTCTTAGCTCCTGCTCAGCTTTTATTGATATTAACTCTCCTACAGTCCCTCTTCGCCTCCTTCTCATTTGGTACCACCACCTTGACCTTTCCGGAATGTTCAGAATTCCGGGATGCGCCAAGGTTCCGGAATGTTCGGAATTCCGGAATGCGTTCCGGAATGTTCGGAATTCCGGAATGCGTTCCGGAATGTTCGGAATTCCGGAATGCGTTCCGGAATGTTCGGAATTCCGGAATGCGTTCCGGAATGTTCGGAATTCCGGGATGCGCCATAGTTCATAGTGTCACAGTTCATGTTTTTTACACTTCCCTCTTAGCTTTGAGTCCCCTAGTTCATAGTTCCTGCTCTGTTTTCAGCCTCTCATAGTTCATGCTCTTAGCTCCTGCTCAGCTTTTATTGATATTAACTCTCCTACAGTCCCTCTTCGCCTCCTTCTCATTTGGTACCACCACCTTGACCTTTCCGGAATGTTCAGAATTCCGGGATGCGCCAAGGTTCCGGAATGTTCGGAATTCCGGAATGCGTTCCGGAATGTTCGGAATTCCGGAATGCGTTCCGGAATGTTCGGAATTCCGGGATGCGCCATAGTTCATAGTGTCATAGTTCATGTTTTTTGCCGCTTCCCTCTTAGCTGTGAGTCCCCTAGTTCATAGTTCCTGCTCTGTTTTCAGCCTCTCATAGTTCATGCTCTTAGCTCCTGCTCAGCTTTTATTGATATTAACTCTCCTACAGTCCCTCTTCCCCTCCTTCTCATTTGGTACCACCACCTTGACCTTTCCGGAATGTTCGGAATTCCGGGATGCGCCAAGGTTCCGGAATGTTCGGAATTCCGGAATGCGTTCCGGAATGTTCGGAATTCCGGAATGCGTTCCGGAATGTGCGGAATTCCGGGATGCGCCATAGTTCATCGTGTCACAGTTCATAGTGTCACAGTTCATGTTTTTTGCCACTTCCCTCTTAGCTGTGAGTCCCCTAGTTCATAGTTCCTGCTCTGTTTTCAGCCTCTCATAGTTCATGCTCTTAGCTCCTGCTCAGCTTTTATTGATATTAACTCTCCTACAGTCCCTCTTCCCCTCCTTCTCATTTGGTACCACCACCTTGACCTTTCCGGAATGTTCGGAATTCCGGGATGCGCCAAGGTTCCGGAATGTTCGGAATTCCGGAATGCGTTCCGGAATGTTCGGAATTCCGGAATGCGTTCCGGAATGTTCGGAATTCCGGGATGCGCCATAGTTCATAGTCCCCTAGTTCATAGTTTTTTGCCGCTTCCCTCTTAGCTGTGAGTCCCCTAGTTCATAGTTCCTGCTCTGTTCTCAGCCTCTCATAGTTCATGCTCTTTGCTCCTGCTCAGCTTTTATTGATATTAACTCTCCTACAGTCCCTCTTCCCCTCCTTCTCATTTGGTACCACCACCTTGACCTTTCCGGAATGTTCGGAATTCCGGAATGCGTTCCGGAATGTTCGGAATTCCGGAATGCGTTTCGGAATGTTCGGAATTCCGGAATGCGTTTCGGAATGTTCGGAATTCCGGGATGCGCCATAGTTCATAGTGTCATAGTTCATGTTTTTTGCCGCTTCCCTCTTAGCTGTGAGTCCCCTAGTTCATAGTTCCTGCTCTGTTTTCAGCCTCTCATAGTTCATGCTCTTAGCTCCTGCTCAGCTTTTATTGATATTAACTCTCCTACAGTCCCTCTTCCCCTCCTTCTCAATTGGTACCACCACCTTGACCTTTCCGGAATGTTCGGAATTCCGGGATGCGCCAAGGTTCCGGAATGTTCGGAATTCCGGAATGCGTTCCGGAATGTTCGGAATTCCGGAATGCGTTCCGGAATGTTCGGAATTCCGGGATGCGCCATAGTTCATAGTGTCACAGTTCATGTTTTTTGCCACTTCCCTCTTAGCTGTGAGTCCCCTAGTTCATAGTTCCTGCTCTGTTTTCAGCCTCTCATAGTTCATGCTCTTAGCTCCTGCTCAGCTTTTATTGATATTAACTCTCCTACAGTCCCTCTTCCCCTCCTTCTCATTTGGTACCACCACCTTGACCTTTCCGGAATGTTCGGAATTCCGGAATGCGTTCCGGAATGTTCGGAATTCCGGAATGTTCGGAATTCCGGAATGCGTTCCGGAATGTTCGGAATTCCGGAATGCGTTCCGGAATGTTCGGAATTCCGGGATGCGCCATAGTTCATAGTGTCACAGTTCATGTTTTTTGCCACTTCCCTCTTAGCTGTGAGTCCCCTAGTTCATAGTTCCTGCTCTGTTTTCAGCCTCTCATAGTTCATGCTCTTAGCTCCTGCTCAGCTTTTATTAATATTAACTCTCCTACAGTCCCTCTTCGCCTCCTTCTCATTTGGTACCACCACCTTGACCTTTCCGGAATGTTCGGAATTCCGGAATGCGTTCCGGAATGTTCGGAATTCCGGAATGCGTTCTGGAATGTTCGGAATTCCGGAATGCGTTCCGGAATGTTCGGAATTCCGGGATGCGCCATAGTTCATAGTGTTACAGTTCATGTTTTTTGCCACATCCCTCTTCGCTGTGAGTCCCCTAGTTCATAGTTCCTGCTCTGTTTTCAGCCTCTCATAGTTCATGCTCTTAGCTCCTGCTCAGCTTTTATTGATATTAACTCTCCTACAGTCCCTCTTCCCCTCCTTCTCATTTGGTACCACCACCTTGACCTTTCCAGAATGTTCGGAATTCCGAGATGCGCCAAGGTTCCGGAATTTTCGGAATTCCGGAATGCGTTCCGGAATGTTCGGAATTCCGGAATGCGTTCCGGAATGTTCGGAATTCCGGGATGCGCCATAGTTCATAGTGTCACAGTTCATGTTTTTTGCCGCTTCCCTCTTAGCTGTGAGTCCCCTAGTTCATAGTTCCTGCTCTGTTTTCAGCCTCTCATAGTTCATGCTCTTAGCTCCTGCTCAGCTTTTATTGATATTAACTCTCCTACAGTCCCTCTTCCCCTCCTTCTCATTTGGTACCACCACCTTGACCTTTCCGGAATGTTCGGAATTCCGGGATGCGCCAAGGTTCCGGAATGTTCGGAATTCCGGAATGCGTTCCGGAATGTTCGGAATTCCGGAATGCGTTCCGGAATGTTCGGAATTCCGGGATGCGCCATAGTTCATAGTGTCACAGTTCATGTTTTTTGCCACTTCCCTCTTAGCTGTGAGTCCCCTAGTTCATAGTTCCTGCTCTGTTTTCAGCCTCTCATAGTTCATGCTCTTAGCTCCTGCTCAGCTTTTATTGATATTAACTCTCCTACAGTCCCTCTTCCCCTCCTTCTCATTTGGTACCACCACCTTGACCTTTCCGGAATGTTCGGAATTCCGGGATGCGCCAAGGTTCCGGAATGTTCGGAATTCCGGAATGCGTTCCGGAATGTTCGGAATTCCGGAATGCGTTCCGGAATGTTCGGAATTCCGGAATGCGTTCCGGAATGTTCGGAATTCCGGGATGCGCCATAGTTCATAGTGTCACAGTTCATGTTTTTTGCCACTTCCCTCTTAGCTGTGAGTCCCCTAGTTCATAGTTCCTGCTCTGTTTTCAGCCTCTCATAGTTCATGCTCTTAGCTCCTGCTCAGCTTTTATTGATATTAACTCTCCTACAGTCCCTCTTCCCCTCCTTCTCATTTGGTACCACCACCTTGACCTTTCCGGAATGTTCAGAATTCCGGAATGCGTTCCGGAACGTTCGGAATTCCGGAACGCGTTCCGGAATGTTCGGAATTCCGGGATGCGCCAAGGTTCCGGAATGTTCTGAATTCCGGAATGCGTTCCGGAATGTTCGGAATTCCGGAATGCGTTCCGGAATGTTCGGAATTCTGGGATGCGCCATAGTTCATAGTGTCACAGTTCATGTTTTTTGCCACTTCCCTCTTAGCTGTGAGTCCCCTAGTTCATAGTTCCTGCTCTGTTTTCAGCCTCTCATAGTTCATGCTCTTAGCTCCTGCTCAGCTTTTATTGATATTAACTCTCCTACAGTCCCTCTTCCCCTCCTTCTCATTTGGTACCACCACCTTGACCTTTCCGGAATGTTCGGAATTCCGGAATGCGTTCCGGAATGTTCGGAATTCCGGAATGCGTTCTGGAATGTTCGGAATTCCGGAATGCGTTCCGGAATGTTCGGAATTCCGGGATGCGCCATAGTTCATAGTGTCACAGTTCATGTTTTTTGCCACTTCCCTCTGAGCTGTGAGTACCCTAGTTCATAGTTCCTGCTCTGTTTTCAGCCTCTCATAGTTCATGCTCTTAGCTCCTGCTCAGCTTTTATTGATATTAACTCTCCTACAGTCCCTCTTCCCCTCCTTCTCATTTGGTACCACCACCTTGACCTTTCCGGAATGTTCGGAATTCCGGGATGCGCCAAGGTTCCGGAATGTTCGGAATTCCGGAATGCGTTCCGGAATGTTCGGAATTCCGGAATGCGTTCCGGAATGTTCGGAATTCCGGAATGCGTTCCGGAATGTTTGGAATTCCGGGATGCGCCATAGTTCATAGTGTCACAGTTCATGTTTTTTGCCACTTCCCTCTTAGCTGTGAGTCCCCTAGCACAGACTGGGATGTATTCAAGGTGCAGGACACTGACAATCGTGTCGCATTGGACAGTTACACCTCCACTGTCTTGGACTACATTTGTTTCTGTGTGGACAATGTAACAACTTGGAAACGACTCCGTGTGTTCCCTAATAATCCACCCTGGATGACACACGGAGTTCAACAACTTATTCGAACGAGGAACAACGCTTTCAAATCCGGGGACCAGGAGGCATACAGTGTTGCCAGGGCCAACCTGAGAAGAGGCATTAAGACTGCCAAGCAGCAGCACAGGAGGCGTATCGAGGCCAGGTTTGAGAACAACACAAACCCAAGGCAGGTCTGGGAGGGCATCAGGGCTATCACGGACTACAAAAGGAGAACACCATCACCCTCAGCCGACAGTTCTATTCTGGCTGAGGATCTAAATCTCTTTTACGCCCGTTTTGATAGGGAGAACACCGACCCTGTCCTGTCCCCTCTCCCCTCAACCGACCCTGCTCCAGTCCTGAGCACTCATGAGCTGAGGCGTGTGTTCCGGAGCATTAACACCAGGAAGGCGGCCGGGCCAGATGGAGTGCTGGGCCGGGTGCTAAAAGACTGTGCTGCGGACCTGGCGGACGTCTTCACCTCTATATATAACACCTCGTTGTCCTGTTCACTGGTGCCATCCTGTTTCAAAGCAGCAACCATCGTTCCCATCCCAAAACAGTCAAATGTCACATGTCTGAACGATTTCAGACCTGTGGCACTCACCCCCATTCCCGCCAAATGCCTGGAGAGACTGGTCATTAAACACATCAGAGCTGCTTTTCCACCATCCCTGGACTCGCACCAGTTTGCATACAGGGAGAACCGGTCAACCGAGGATGCGATCGCCACAGTGCTGCACACATTACTGAAGCACTTGGAACACAGGAACACCTATGCACGGCTCCTCTTTGTAGACTACAGCTCGGCTTTTAATACCATCCGGCCATACAAACTCCGTCCCAAACTCCACCAACTGGGACTTAACTCCTCTCTGTGCAACTGGATTGTGGACTTCCTCACTAACCGTAGACAGAGTGTCAGAGTGGGTAAGAACACCTCTTCCACCCTTGTGGTCAACACCGGTGCCCCTCAGGGGTGTGTCCTGAGCCCTCTGCTATACACTCTCTTCACCCATGACTGTATTTCCTCCTGCGCGTCCAATCTCATTGTTAAGTTTGCCGATGACACTACAGTGCTCGGACTTATATCCAACAACGATGAGACAAACTACAGGACAGAGGTGCAACAACTAGAGTCATGGTGCCACGACAATAACTTGGTCTTAAACACCAAAAAGACCAAGGAGATCATTGTAGATTTCCGGAGGAAGGGTCATAACAACCATCTGCCTCTCTTCATTGGCAGTGAGGCGGTGGAGAGGGTGAGTAGTTTTAAATTCTTGGGGGTAACTGTGACCGAGGACCTGTCCTGGGGCAACCATATCACCTCAGTTGCACGGAAGGCCAAACAGCGCCTCTACTACCTGAGGAGACTGCGGAGCGCACACATTCCCAGATCTCTGATGTTGAACTTCTACAACTGTGCCATCAGCAGTGTTCTGACGTATGGATTTCTAGTGTGGTTCCCCAGCTGCACCAAGGCCGATCAGCAAGCACTCCAGCGGGTGGTGAAAGAAGCTGGCAGAATTATTGGAACAAGTCTGCCAGAGATTAGTAATATCTTCCCCACTCGCTGTCTGAGGAGGGTGCATAGTATCCTGCGGGACCAACATCACCCTGCGCGCCACCTTTTCCACCTGCTGCCCTCAGGGAGAAGGTACAGGTCTATACAGGCCAGAACATCCAGATTGGCCAACAGCCTGTATCCACAGGCTGTGAGGCTTCTGAACTCTCTGCCCCCCTCTCACGGACAATAACCATATCCAACTCTTTAATAGCACTGAACTGGTCTGCATTGGTGCATCATATCTTTATTCTCTTTCCCCCTCCTGTCCCCCACCCCTCTTTCTTAAATAGATAACTATCATATCTGACATCATATATCACAGTACAATAATAATATTGTATGGGTTGCATTGTTGTACTTTGTCATGTTTCTCAGGTCTTTGTCTGAATTTCTTATGAACATTACTTGTCATGTTCTCATGTTGTTGCTAAGGATTGTCTTATTGCACTGGAGTCACACTGGGTTAAATATTTACACTTGGGTTTTAAGGGGTATTTATTATTTTCTTTATTATTGTATTTATGGGTTGTACGGAAGCTCCAAACGCAATTTCATTGTTCTCTGACAATGACAATAAATACTTATCTATCTATCTATATCTAGTTCATAGTTCCTGCTCTGTTTTCAGCCTCTCATAGTTCATGCTCTTAGCTCCTGCTCAGCTTTTATTGATATTAACTCTCCTACAGTCCCTCTTCCCCTCCTTCTCATTTGGTACCACCACCTTGACCTTTCCGGAATGTTCGGAATTCCGGGATGCGCCAAGGTTCCGGAATGTTCGGAATTCCGGAATGTGTTCCGGAATGTTCGGAATTCCGGAATGCGTTCCGGAATGTTCGGAATTCCGGAATGCGTTCCGGAATGTTCGGAATTCCGGGATGCGCCAAGGTTCCGGAATGTTCGGAATTCCGGGATGCGCCATAGTTCATAGTGTCACAGTTCATGTTTTTTGCCACTTCCCTCTTAGCTGTGAGTCCCCTAGTTCATAGTTCCTGTTCTGTTTTCAGCCTCTCATAGTTCATGCTCTTAGCTCCTGCTCAGCTTTTATTGATATTAACTCTCCTACAGTCCCTCTTCCCCTCCTTCTCATTTGGTACCACCACCTTGACCTTTCCGGAATGTTCAGAATTCCGGGATGCGCCAAGGTTCCGGAATGTTCGGAATTCCGGAATGCGTTCCGGAATGTTCGGAATTCCGGAATGCGTTCCGGAATGTTCGGAATTCCGGGATGCGCCATAGTTCATAGTGTCACAGTTCATGTTTTTTGCCACTTCCCTCTTAGCTGTGAGTCCCCTAGTTCATAGTTCCTGCTCTGTTTTCAGCCTCTCATAGTTCATGCTCTTAGCTCCTGCTCAGCTTTTATTGATATTAACTCTCCTACAGTCCCTCTTCCCCTCCTTCTCATTTGGTACCACCACCTTGACCTTTCCGGAATGTTCGGAATTCCGGGATGCGCCAAGGTTCCGGAATGTTCGGAATTCCGGAATGTGTTCCGGAATGTTCGGAATTCCGGAATGCGTTCCGGAATGTTCGGAATTCCGGGATGCGCCAAGGTTCCGGAATGTTCGGAATTCCGGGATGCGCCATAGTTCATAGTGTCACAGTTCATGTTTTTTGCCACTTCCCTCTTAGCTGTGAGTCCCCTAGTTCATAGTTCCTGCTCTGTTTTCAGCCTCTCATAGTTCATGCTCTTAGCTCCTGCTCAGCTTTTATTGATATTAACTCTCCTACAGTCCCTCTTCCCCTCCTTCTCATTTGGTACCACCACCTTGACCTTTCCGGAATGTTCAGAATTCCGGGATGCGCCAAGGTTCCGGAATGTTCGGAATTCCGGAATGCGTTCCGGAATGTTCGGAATTCCGGAATGCGTTCCGGAATGTTCGGAATTCCGGGATGCGCCATAGTTCATAGTGTCACAGTTCATGTTTTTTACACTTCCCTCTTAGCTGTGAGTCCCCTAGTTCATAGTTCCTGCTCTGTTTTCAGCCTCTCATAGTTCATGCTCTTAGCTCCTGCTCAGCTTTTATTGATATTAACTCTCCTACAGTCCCTCTTCCCCTCCTTCTCATTTGGTACCACCACCTTGACCTTTCCGGAATGTTCGGAATTCCGGGATGCGCCAAGGTTCCGGAATGTTCGGAATTCCGGAATGCGTTCCGGAATGTTCGGAATTCCGGGATGCGCCATAGTTCATAGTGTCACAGTTCATGTTTTTTGCCACTTCCCTCTTAGCTGTGAGTCCCCTAGTTCATAGTTCCTGCTCTGTTTTCAGCCTCTCATAGTTCATGCTCTTAGCTCCTGCTCAGCTTTTATTGATATTAACTCTCCTACAGTCCCTCTTCGCCTCCTTCTCATTTGGTACCACCACCTTGACCTTTCAAGAATGTTCGGAATTCCGGAATGCGTTCCGGAATGCTCGGAATTCCGGAATGCGTTCCGGAATGTTCGGAATTCCGGGATGCGCCAAGGTTCCGGAATGTTCGGAATTCCGGGATGCGCAAAGGTTCCGGAATGTTCGGAATTCCGGAATGCGCCAAGGTTACGGAATGTTCGGAATTCCGGAATGCGTTCCGGAATGTTCGGAATTCCGGGATGTGCCATAGTTCATAGTGTCACAGTTCATGTTTTTTACACTTCCCTCTTAGCTGTGAGTCCCCTAGTTCATAGTTCCTGCTCTGTTTTCAGCCTCTCATAGTTCATGATATTAACTCTCCTACAGTCCCTCTTCCCCTCCTTCTCATTTGGTACCACCACCTTGACCTTTCCGGAATGTTCGGAATTCCGGGATGCGCCAAGGTTCCGGAATGTTCGGAATTCCGGAATGCGTTCCGGAATGTTCGGAATTCCGGGATGCGCCATAGTTCATAGTGTCACAGTTCATGTTTTTTGCCACTTCCCTCTTAGCTGTGAGTCCCCTAGTTCATAGTTCCTGCTCTGTTTTCAGCCTCTCATAGTTCATGCTCTTAGCTCCTGCTCAGCTTTTATTGATATTAACTCTCCTACAGTCCCTCTTCCCCTCCTTCTCATTTGGTACCACCACCTTGACCTTTCCAGAATGTTCGGAATTCCGGAATGCGTTCCGGAATGTTCGG
>NW_028182074.1:0-72780 GCF_051167445.1 Perissodus microlepis | reverse complement strand
ACAAGAAATGGGTAATAGCTGCATGTGTGTTTGTGTGTGTGCATAATATGCATACTTTACGTGTTGGATCCAAATCCCACAAGGAATTAAATAAAACAAGAAGACAAACAAAAACAAATATTTCTCTCCCTTCCCAGGTCAGGAATCAGGATGAGGAAGAAATGAGGTCAGATCAGTGCAGGTTTTTGCACTACTGACATAAAGTTTCTGCTGATTAAAAAAAAGTATGTCGATATTTCTGAAATACATTTGCAAACAAATAACTTTGACAACTTGTGTTTTTTCATAAAAGAAAAAAGAAAAATCAGAGAGCAGAGCTGGTAAAACAGCTTAGCTCCGCAGGTTACAGGAGATCAGATGCCAAATACTTTTCATGACAGTCTTCGTTATTGCATAAATCTCCCCTTTTATCATTGATCAGTAAATCACTGCATATAAATTCATCTAACCGTTATAATTTCATGAGTAAAGATTCTCAGATGACTGAATGGCGGTTTTAGTAAATGTTGAACTTTATTGTGATTTCTATTTTTAGAATCAATAGCACACATTTTGATTTAGTTTTGCAAGCTGCTGATTTCACACAGATCCACTGCCCAAACGTGCCTTTGAGTTTTTCATCATTTAACAAGAATAGGCTCAGGCAATCATTGTGGAATTAGGCTTTGGGAAGGTCTGGGGACAGGTATGATGGTGGTGGTTTTAAAGCACTGTGGCACAACAGCTTGACTCAGGGAGATGTTAAAGATGCCCGCTAGGACATCAGTCAGCTGGTCAGCACGGGCTCCGAGCACGCGTCCAGGTATATTGTCTGGTCCAGCAGCTTTGTGTGGGTTGACTTTAGTGAGAGTCCTTCTCACACTGGCCGTGGACAGGGACAGCACTTGGTTGTCTGGCAAGGGGGTGGCCCTCTATAGTCCGTCTTGCGTCCCATTTAAACAAGTGCGTGTTCACACTGCCCCTGGATGTCCTGGCCTCTGAGGTTAAGGTGTACGGCTCCTGGTTGTCAACTGACCAATTTATCATGGCAAAGTCTGTGGTGGACAAAAGACAAGAGGCTGATTATAAAAATGATCCATGCACGCCTTATGACCTACAGCATGTACAGTTAACACAGCTAAATGGCTGTGAAATTGTAAAATTACTTTTGAAATAAAGCTATTCAAAGTCAATTAACTGTGACTATAATAATAGCAATGTTAGCCAGCAAACAAAACGTTAGCACTAATTAAAATAAGCTGCTAGGTGATGTTACTGTTTCAAGTTCTCTCATTGTTTGACATGTAGGGCAGATATTTTGGTGACACTGAGATTAGCCAGACACTAAACAGCAGTGTAATATCAACGCTAGATTAGATGTTTTCTAATCCGATAAAATGACATTATTCCTGTTTATAGAAGATGTTTGTCGTCTGTTTGTTTGACTGACAGGAACAGGAAATAGTGGTTGGAAATTACTGTTGGTGTTACATGAGGGTAAAGAAGGGCTTTAAGCACCTGGGTAAAAACTGGACCCATGATGAAACACTACAACAAGTACAACATATTCTTCAGTTTTAATATGTGACCATACTGTGCAGACTGCTGATGAGTTACACGGTTACATTTCATTAATCATTGTTAAACTAAAGTGGTAAGCAGTTACTTTATCCTTTCACTTAAAATTTCCAGGAAAAACACTACCTTGGCTACTTTTGTGCTTACATTTGATCTATGCTGGGTCACTACTTTTGCACTATAATGCTGCTGCTGACACCTTGGTTCACACTGACAATTAGAAAAAAGCTGATAGGAAAAGAAGGATGGAAAATGCCTGGAATTTAGTTACACTTGCAAATACTGCTGCCGCCAAACTGCAAGCATCAATAAAATGTTACAGTATTGTTTTCTATATCTGTGCATATATCCTTATTGGTAGCTTTCTCGAAATAGAAGATCTTCATTTTAAAAAAAAATCTCTGATAACATTGCTGAAGCTAGCGCCCACCCCTACTGCGCGTACTGCAAATATAAACCTGATATATACTTACATCATGAAGCAGTTGATGTCTGGTTTCCGACAAATACAGTAAAGAGGTGCGTTCTCCCCCTCCATACCAGTGTTCTCAGGCACTGGTACATGGTCAGTGTCAGACACTTCACTGTCCTACAACATACCACATAGGACCACATTAGAAATGACATGTATATAAACATCATTCATTTTCTCCTACTTATTTTATTCAGGTTGTATTCCAGCTGTCATAGGGCAAAAGTACACCCTGGACAGGTCGCCTGTCTGTTGGAGGGTTATTAGAGAGACTCGGACAACCACTCACACCAACAGCCAACTAAGCTAACCCCGCGCATGTCTTTGGAGTTCAACACCAGTCTGGCCGAATCACAGATAAGCAGGGTGTCTGTGCTGCAGAGCACAGCTGTGTCAGAGACTCTCGACATCAATGTAGCGTTAAGGATGCGGAGCGATGGGTGCACTAACACAATGTAAATATTAAAGTTCTCGCCATTGTCAATATGCTGTTGCGCTCTTGTTCGTATTATTGCAACCATATCTCTAGTCTAGCTTACCCTAAAAGTTTGGAGAGAATTGGTCTGTTAAGAAACGCGATCGATTGTTTGGGACTGCTCTAGCCATCACGTCGCATAAACAACTCTACTTCCGGTGGGAAAACTAATTAAGGGTAAAGTCGCACTAATAACACCTACCACTCATGTTCATAAGCATACGCTATGATCACTTCCACGCAGTAACGTTGTAATAAATATAATCCCGGTAAAGTCAATTAGCGAACACTACTGGCATGTAATGCCAATGGCGACCATTTCACAAACTGTAGAAAATGCTCAAAATGTTGTCGGCACCAAAAGTGAAGGGCTGACAGTTGTGTTTATATACGAACCGTAAGCGCTAATGTTGGTTAGCATCAGCTAAAGCGAGGAAGTTTGACACTTGCAGAGGCAGTGAACGCAGAGAGAGCTTAAAAACGCATTGTGGGTTTTTTTTTTGTTTAGTCTTTGCTTCGTTGCTTTGATTTGGGGTTTCTTTTGCATTAAGACGTTGCGCACAAAATTACAGATATAACGGTGACTTAGCTGCTCGTTGGATAAACCCATGGACCTTAGAAAAGATCAACGCTACTCGGATGTAAGCACCCGTGTATAACACAATAGGCAAAATTACGCTTGCTAACCTTTCCACATCACAGGCTTCACATTAAATAAACATTTTTTCAAATACTCACCATGATCCGAGACCGTTTAAATATTTTGTTACTCTGAAAATATGGCAGTATGAAGCTAAACCTTTAGCTTGACGGCTAAAGCAATGCTAAGATTTACACGAAAACGATCAGCGAACATCGTTAAAGTACTATTGGTCTACATTCTTCTTCTATGGTAGCAGCCTGGGCAGAGTAACAGCCAACTCTACACTGCGCCATCTGTTGGCACCAATTACAGTAGAAAACATTATTACGACAGCACGTTTTTTGGGGAAAATAACAGAGATTGAAACTTTATTGATAATTTGTCCAAGTTGAAAAATGCCCCCCTCCAAAAATATCACGTGACAACCTCATTGCCTTACAGAATTACGACGTCACACACATGTAGAATCTTACCACCATTCTGATCCTTTGATCCTTTGATCCTTAAAACGCATAAATAGGGGTGAAGAGCAACGACTTTTAGTCCGTTTCTCGCAGCGTTGATGTGTGCAGCATTGAACCGTTCGCCAGAAAAGCCTTTTGAAATATTTGGATCCTTTGCAATTGTAACTGTATCCACACCCAACATGTCTCAAACAAATCCAAAGGGACAAGAAGTTGACCCCTACGCTCTTCCCTGGGATGAGCCACTAGACTCTTCCCTTTCCTCTCTTCCTTGGTGTGACCAAGTGGAACTAGAGGAAAAGCGTTTGGAAGAAATGGAGGATGAAGCGCTCAGAAACACCGAGAAGATTAAGTTCTTGATGGAGGAAAATGAGCGAAAGAGCGCTGAACTAAAAAAATTGTCATACCAGCTTCAAGAAAAGGAAGCTGTTATTGAGGAGAAACAACAAGATCTCCATGACATGGACAAGAAGAACCAGGAGCTCCAAAGAAAGCTTGATCAAGCTCTGCAACAAAATAAAAAAGTCATCCAAGAAAAGATACAAGATGGCATGAAGAAGAGAGGGCTGCAGAGCAATCTCCGAGACATGGAGCTAATGTACAGTGCAGACAAAAAAAAGCTTGATCGCACACTGCAAGAAAATGAAAAGCTTCTCCAAGAGAAAAGGCAACAGGAGTTAAAACAAAAACAAATGCATTCCAATCTTCAGCGCATCAAGCAACACAATGAAAGCTTGCAAGGAAAGCTTGATGAAGCTCTGCGACAAAATAGAAAACTCCTCCAAGAGAAGAAAGAAGACAGCATGAAGAAGAGAGGGCTGCACTCCAATCTCCGAGACATGGAGCTAATGTACAGTGTAGACAAAAAAAGGCTTGATCGCACAGAGCAAGCAAATGAGAAGCTTCTCCAAGAGAAAAGTGAACAAGAAATCAAACAAAAACAAATGGATTCCAAACTTCACAGCATCAAGCAACAAAATGAAATCTTGCAAGGAAAGCTTGATGAAGCTCTGCGGCAAAATGAAGAAATCCTTCAAGAGAAAGAGCAGCTGGACAGAAAGCAGGGAGACATGGAGTGCCAACTCCAGCTCATGGAGGGAAACGACAGGATGCTGCAGGTAAAGTTCGATGAGACACTGCATAAATATCAAGACCTGCTTCAAGAGAGAGAACAGCTGGTCATTAAGCAGAGAGAAGAAAAACTTCTTCTCCAGGAGTTTGAGAAGAAAAACCAAAACCTGCAAGAACTTTACAACAAAATGAAGTTCAAAGCATCTGAGCTGGAAGGAGAAAATGAAAAACTGCAAAAGCAGGAGGCAACATCTAAAGTGCTGAAAGAAAGGTTGGAAGAAAAACAAGCCAAAATAGAAGAAGTGGAGAAAAAATGCAACAAGCTGCAGAAGGAAAACACCGAAACAATCGAGGAGCTGAAAATCCTCATCCTCGAGAAAAAGGTGCTTGTGGAAAAGCAGCTGGAGAAAAAGAAAAAACGCTTCTGCTTCTTCTGGAGGAAGAACACTCCTTCTTTCACTACTGCCAATGTCACCTCTTCTTCCCCCACCTCTGTTCCAGCTTAATTCCCCCCCTCCCTTTAACTACTAACACCTCCCCCATCTCCCTCCCCTCTTTTCACATTCACCCCCCAACCAGTCCCGACAGTTGACTGCCCCCTCTAGAGCCTGGTTCTGTCATAGGTTTCTTCCTTTAAAGGGAGTTTTTCCTATCCACTGTCGCCTAGTGCTTGCTCAGAGGGGATTGTTGGGGTTTTCTCTCCTCTCTCCCTTTACTTTACGCTCTTCTTTACATCCCCCCCCCACCCCCACCTTTTCTTTTTTCTTAATAATTGAACAATAAAAACAGTTGGCCGCTAATTAAATGTGTCAAATCAATGTCTTTATTCGAGAATACAAGAAATGGGTAATAGCTGCATGTGTGTTTGTGTGTGTGCATAATATGCATACTTTACGTGTTGGATCCAAATCCCACAAGGAATTAAATAAAACAAGAAGACAAACAAAAACAAATATTTCTCTCCCTTCCCAGGTCAGGAATCAGGATGAGGAAGAAATGAGGTCAGATCAGTGCAGGTTTTTGCACTACTGACATAAAGTTTCTGCTGATTAAAAAAAGTATGTCGATATTTCTGAAATACATTTGCAAACAAATAACTTTGACAACTTGTGTTTTTTCATAAAAGAAAAAAGAAAAATCAGAGAGCAGAGCTGGTAAAACAGCTTAGCTCCGCAGGTTACAGGAGATCAGATGCCAAATACTTTTCATGACAGTCTTCGTTATTGCATAAATCTCCCCTTTTATCATTGATCAGTAAATCACTGCATATAAATTCATCTAACCGTTATAATTTCATGAGTAAAGATTCTCAGATGACTGAATGGCGGTTTTAGTAAATGTTGAACTTTATTGTGATTTCTATTTTTAGAATCAATAGCACACATTTTGATTTAGTTTTGCAAGCTGCTGATTTCACACAGATCCACTGCCCAAACGTGCCTTTGAGTTTTTCATCATTTAACAAGAATAGGCTCAGGCAATCATTGTGGAATTAGGCTTTGGGAAGGTCTGGGGACAGGTATGATGGTGGTGGTTTTAAAGCACTGTGGCACAACAGCTTGACTCAGGGAGATGTTAAAGATGTCCGCTAGGACATCAGTCAGCTGGTCAGCACGGGCTCCGAGCACGCGTCCAGGTATATTGTCTGGTCCAGCAGCTTTGTGTGGGTTGACTTTAGTGAGAGTCCTTCTCACACTGGCCGTGGACAGGGACAGCACTTGGTTGTCTGGCAAGGGGGTGGCCCTCTATAGTCCGTCTTGCGTCCCATTTAAACAAGTGCGTGTTCACACTGCCCCTGGATGTCCTGGCCTCTGAGGTTAAGGTGTACGGCTCCTGGTTGTCAACTGACCAATTTATCATGGCAAAGTCTGTGGTGGACAAAAGACAAGAGGCTGATTATAAAAATGATCCATGCACGCCTTATGACCTACAGCATGTACAGTTAACACAGCTAAATGGCTGTGAAATTGTAAAATTACTTTTGAAATAAAGCTATTCAAAGTCAATTAACTGTGACTATAATAATAGCAATGTTAGCCAGCAAACAAAACGTTAGCACTAATTAAAATAAGCTGCTAGGTGATGTTACTGTTTCAAGTTCTCTCATTGTTTGACATGTAGGGCAGATATTTTGGTGACACTGAGATTAGCCAGACACTAAACAGCAGTGTAATATCAACGCTAGATTAGATGTTTTCTAATCCGATAAAATGACATTATTCCTGTTTATAGAAGATGTTTGTCGTCTGTTTGTTTGACTGACAGGAACAGGAAATAGTGGTTGGAAATTACTGTTGGTGTTACATGAGGGTAAAGAAGGGCTTTAAGCACCTGGGTAAAAACTGGACCCATGATGAAACACTACAACAAGTACAACATATTCTTCAGTTTTAATATGTGACCATACTGTGCAGACTGCTGATGAGTTACACGGTTACATTTCATTAATCATTGTTAAACTAAAGTGGTAAGCAGTTACTTTATCCTTTCACTTAAAATTTCCAGGAAAAACACTACCTTGGCTACTTTTGTGCTTACATTTGATCTATGCTGGGTCACTACTTTTGCACTATAATGCTGCTGCTGACACCTTGGTTCACACTGACAATTAGAAAAAAGCTGATAGGAAAAGAAGGATGGAAAATGCCTGGAATTTAGTTACACTTGCAAATACTGCTGCCGCCAAACTGCAAGCATCAATAAAATGTTACAGTATTGTTTTCTATATCTGTGCATATATCCTTATTGGTAGCTTTCTCGAAATAGAAGATCTTCATTTTAAAAAAAAATCTCTGATAACATTGCTGAAGCTAGCGCCCACCCCTACTGCGCGTACTGCAAATATAAACCTGATATATACTTACATCATGAAGCAGTTGATGTCTGGTTTCCGACAAATACAGTAAAGAGGTGCGTTCTCCCCCTCCATACCAGTGTTCTCAGGCACTGGTACATGGTCAGTGTCAGACACTTCACTGTCCTACAACATACCACATAGGACCACATTAGAAATGACATGTATATAAACATCATTCATTTTCTCCTACTTATTTTATTCAGGTTGTATTCCAGCTGTCATAGGGCAAAAGTACACCCTGGACAGGTCGCCTGTCTGTTGGAGGGTTATTAGAGAGACTCGGACAACCACTCACACCAACAGCCAACTAAGCTAACCCCGCGCATGTCTTTGGAGTTCAACACCAGTCTGGCCGAATCACAGATAAGCAGGGTGTCTGTGCTGCAGAGCACAGCTGTGTCAGAGACTCTCGACATCAATGTAGCGTTAAGGATGCGGAGCGATGGGTGCACTAACACAATGTAAATATTAAAGTTCTCGCCATTGTCAATATGCTGTTGCGCTCTTGTTCGTATTATTGCAACCATATCTCTAGTCTAGCTTACCCTAAAAGTTTGGAGAGAATTGGTCTGTTAAGAAACGCGATCGATTGTTTGGGACTGCTCTAGCCATCACGTCGCATAAACAACTCTACTTCCGGTGGGAAAACTAATTAAGGGTAAAGTCGCACTAATAACACCTACCACTCATGTTCATAAGCATACGCTATGATCACTTCCACGCAGTAACGTTGTAATAAATATAATCCCGGTAAAGTCAATTAGCGAACACTACTGGCATGTAATGCCAATGGCGACCATTTCACAAACTGTAGAAAATGCTCAAAATGTTGTCGGCACCAAAAGTGAAGGGCTGACAGTTGTGTTTATATACGAACCGTAAGCGCTAATGTTGGTTAGCATCAGCTAAAGCGAGGAAGTTTGACACTTGCAGAGGCAGTGAACGCAGAGAGAGCTTAAAAACGCATTGTGGGTTTTTTTTTTGTTTAGTCTTTGCTTCGTTGCTTTGATTTGGGGTTTCTTTTGCATTAAGACGTTGCGCACAAAATTACAGATATAACGGTGACTTAGCTGCTCGTTGGATAAACCCATGGACCTTAGAAAAGATCAACGCTACTCGGATGTAAGCACCCGTGTATAACACAATAGGCAAAATTACGCTTGCTAACCTTTCCACATCACAGGCTTCACATTAAATAAACATTTTTTCAAATACTCACCATGATCCGAGACCGTTTAAATATTTTGTTACTCTGAAAATATGGCAGTATGAAGCTAAACCTTTAGCTTGACGGCTAAAGCAATGCTAAGATTTACACGAAAACGATCAGCGAACATCGTTAAAGTACTATTGGTCTACATTCTTCTTCTATGGTAGCAGCCTGGGCAGAGTAACAGCCAACTCTACACTGCGCCATCTGTTGGCACCAATTACAGTAGAAAACATTATTACGACAGCACGTTTTTTGGGGAAAATAACAGAGATTGAAACTTTATTGATAATTTGTCCAAGTTGAAAAATGCCCCCCTCCAAAAATATCACGTGACAACCTCATTGCCTTACAGAATTACGACGTCACACACATGTAGAATCTTACCACCATTCTGATCCTTTGATCCTTTGATCCTTAAAACGCATAAATAGGGGTGAAGAGCAACGACTTTTAGTCCGTTTCTCGCAGCGTTGATGTGTGCAGCATTGAACCGTTCGCCAGAAAAGCCTTTTGAAATATTTGGATCCTTTGCAATTGTAACTGTATCCACACCCAACATGTCTCAAACAAATCCAAAGGGACAAGAAGTTGACCCCTACGCTCTTCCCTGGGATGAGCCACTAGACTCTTCCCTTTCCTCTCTTCCTTGGTGTGACCAAGTGGAACTAGAGGAAAAGCGTTTGGAAGAAATGGAGGATGAAGCGCTCAGAAACACCGAGAAGATTAAGTTCTTGATGGAGGAAAATGAGCGAAAGAGCGCTGAACTAAAAAAATTGTCATACCAGCTTCAAGAAAAGGAAGCTGTTATTGAGGAGAAACAACAAGATCTCCATGACATGGACAAGAAGAACCAGGAGCTCCAAAGAAAGCTTGATCAAGCTCTGCAACAAAATAAAAAAGTCATCCAAGAAAAGATACAAGATGGCATGAAGAAGAGAGGGCTGCAGAGCAATCTCCGAGACATGGAGCTAATGTACAGTGCAGACAAAAAAAAGCTTGATCGCACACTGCAAGAAAATGAAAAGCTTCTCCAAGAGAAAAGGCAACAGGAGTTAAAACAAAAACAAATGCATTCCAATCTTCAGCGCATCAAGCAACACAATGAAAGCTTGCAAGGAAAGCTTGATGAAGCTCTGCGACAAAATAGAAAACTCCTCCAAGAGAAGAAAGAAGACAGCATGAAGAAGAGAGGGCTGCACTCCAATCTCCGAGACATGGAGCTAATGTACAGTGTAGACAAAAAAAGGCTTGATCGCACAGAGCAAGCAAATGAGAAGCTTCTCCAAGAGAAAAGTGAACAAGAAATCAAACAAAAACAAATGGATTCCAAACTTCACAGCATCAAGCAACAAAATGAAATCTTGCAAGGAAAGCTTGATGAAGCTCTGCGGCAAAATGAAGAAATCCTTCAAGAGAAAGAGCAGCTGGACAGAAAGCAGGGAGACATGGAGTGCCAACTCCAGCTCATGGAGGGAAACGACAGGATGCTGCAGGTAAAGTTCGATGAGACACTGCATAAATATCAAGACCTGCTTCAAGAGAGAGAACAGCTGGTCATTAAGCAGAGAGAAGAAAAACTTCTTCTCCAGGAGTTTGAGAAGAAAAACCAAAACCTGCAAGAACTTTACAACAAAATGAAGTTCAAAGCATCTGAGCTGGAAGGAGAAAATGAAAAACTGCAAAAGCAGGAGGCAACATCTAAAGTGCTGAAAGAAAGGTTGGAAGAAAAACAAGCCAAAATAGAAGAAGTGGAGAAAAAATGCAACAAGCTGCAGAAGGAAAACACCGAAACAATCGAGGAGCTGAAAATCCTCATCCTCGAGAAAAAGGTGCTTGTGGAAAAGCAGCTGGAGAAAAAGAAAAAACGCTTCTGCTTCTTCTGGAGGAAGAACACTCCTTCTTTCACTACTGCCAATGTCACCTCTTCTTCCCCCACCTCTGTTCCAGCTTAATTCCCCCCCTCCCTTTAACTACTAACACCTCCCCCATCTCCCTCCCCTCTTTTCACATTCACCCCCCAACCAGTCCCGACAGTTGACTGCCCCCTCTAGAGCCTGGTTCTGTCATAGGTTTCTTCCTTTAAAGGGAGTTTTTCCTATCCACTGTCGCCTAGTGCTTGCTCAGAGGGGATTGTTGGGGTTTTCTCTCCTCTCTCCCTTTACTTTACGCTCTTCTTTACATCCCCCCCCACCCCCACCTTTTCTTTTTTCTTAATAATTGAACAATAAAAACAGTTGGCCGCTAATTAAATGTGTCAAATCAATGTCTTTATTCGAGAATACAAGAAATGGGTAATAGCTGCATGTGTGTTTGTGTGTGTGCATAATATGCATACTTTACGTGTTGGATCCAAATCCCACAAGGAATTAAATAAAACAAGAAGACAAACAAAAACAAATATTTCTCTCCCTTCCCAGGTCAGGAATCAGGATGAGGAAGAAATGAGGTCAGATCAGTGCAGGTTTTTGCACTACTGACATAAAGTTTCTGCTGATTAAAAAAAGTATGTCGATATTTCTGAAATACATTTGCAAACAAATAACTTTGACAACTTGTGTTTTTTCATAAAAGAAAAAAGAAAAATCAGAGAGCAGAGCTGGTAAAACAGCTTAGCTCCGCAGGTTACAGGAGATCAGATGCCAAATACTTTTCATGACAGTCTTCGTTATTGCATAAATCTCCCCTTTTATCATTGATCAGTAAATCACTGCATATAAATTCATCTAACCGTTATAATTTCATGAGTAAAGATTCTCAGATGACTGAATGGCGGTTTTAGTAAATGTTGAACTTTATTGTGATTTCTATTTTTAGAATCAATAGCACACATTTTGATTTAGTTTTGCAAGCTGCTGATTTCACACAGATCCACTGCCCAAACGTGCCTTTGAGTTTTTCATCATTTAACAAGAATAGGCTCAGGCAATCATTGTGGAATTAGGCTTTGGGAAGGTCTGGGGACAGGTATGATGGTGGTGGTTTTAAAGCACTGTGGCACAACAGCTTGACTCAGGGAGATGTTAAAGATGTCCGCTAGGACATCAGTCAGCTGGTCAGCACGGGCTCCGAGCACGCGTCCAGGTATATTGTCTGGTCCAGCAGCTTTGTGTGGGTTGACTTTAGTGAGAGTCCTTCTCACACTGGCCGTGGACAGGGACAGCACTTGGTTGTCTGGCAAGGGGGTGGCCCTCTATGGTCCGTCTTGCGTCCCATTTAAACAAGTGCGTGTTCACACTGCCCCTGGATGTCCTGGCCTCTGAGGATAAGGTGTACGGCTCCTGGTTGTCAACTGACCAATTTATCATGGCAAAGTCTGTGGTGGACAAAAGACAAGAGGCTGATTATAAAAATGATCCATGCACGCCTTATGACCTACAGCATGTACAGTTAACACAGCTAAATGGCTGTGAAATTGTAAAATTACTTTTGAAATAAAGCTATTCAAAGTCAATTAACTGTGACTATAATAATAGCAATGTTAGCCAGCAAACAAAACGTTAGCACTAATTAAAATAAGCTGCTAGGTGATGTTACTGTTTCAAGTTCTCTCATTGTTTGACATGTAGGGCAGATATTTTGGTGACACTGAGATTAGCCAGACACTAAACAGCAGTGTAATATCAACGCTAGATTAGATGTTTTCTAATCCGATAAAATGACATTATTCCTGTTTATAGAAGATGTTTGTCGTCTGTTTGTTTGACTGACAGGAACAGGAAATAGTGGTTGGAAATTACTGTTGGTGTTACATGAGGGTAAAGAAGGGCTTTAAGCACCTGGGTAAAAACTGGACCCATGATGAAACACTACAACAAGTACAACATATTCTTCAGTTTTAATATGTGACCATACTGTGCAGACTGCTGATGAGTTACACGGTTACATTTCATTAATCATTGTTAAACTAAAGTGGTAAGCAGTTACTTTATCCTTTCACTTAAAATTTCCAGGAAAAACACTACCTTGGCTACTTTTGTGCTTACATTTGATCTATGCTGGGTCACTACTTTTGCACTATAATGCTGCTGCTGACACCTTGGTTCACACTGACAATTAGAAAAAAGCTGATAGGAAAAGAAGGATGGAAAATGCCTGGAATTTAGTTACACTTGCAAATACTGCTGCCGCCAAACTGCAAGCATCAATAAAATGTTACAGTATTGTTTTCTATATCTGTGCATATATCCTTATTGGTAGCTTTCTCGAAATAGAAGATCTTCATTTTAAAAAAAAATCTCTGATAACATTGCTGAAGCTAGCGCCCACCCCTACTGCGCGTACTGCAAATATAAACCTGATATATACTTACATCATGAAGCAGTTGATGTCTGGTTTCCGACAAATACAGTAAAGAGGTGCGTTCTCCCCCTCCATACCAGTGTTCTCAGGCACTGGTACATGGTCAGTGTCAGACACTTCACTGTCCTACAACATACCACATAGGACCACATTAGAAATGACATGTATATAAACATCATTCATTTTCTCCTACTTATTTTATTCAGGTTGTATTCCAGCTGTCATAGGGCAAAAGTACACCCTGGACAGGTCGCCTGTCTGTTGGAGGGTTATTAGAGAGACTCGGACAACCACTCACACCAACAGCCAACTAAGCTAACCCCGCGCATGTCTTTGGAGTTCAACACCAGTCTGGCCGAATCACAGATAAGCAGGGTGTCTGTGCTGCAGAGCACAGCTGTGTCAGAGACTCTCGACATCAATGTAGCGTTAAGGATGCGGAGCGATGGGTGCACTAACACAATGTAAATATTAAAGTTCTCGCCATTGTCAATATGCTGTTGCGCTCTTGTTCGTATTATTGCAACCATATCTCTAGTCTAGCTTACCCTAAAAGTTTGGAGAGAATTGGTCTGTTAAGAAACGCGATCGATTGTTTGGGACTGCTCTAGCCATCACGTCGCATAAACAACTCTACTTCCGGTGGGAAAACTAATTAAGGGTAAAGTCGCACTAATAACACCTACCACTCATGTTCATAAGCATACGCTATGATCACTTCCACGCAGTAACGTTGTAATAAATATAATCCCGGTAAAGTCAATTAGCGAACACTACTGGCATGTAATGCCAATGGCGACCATTTCACAAACTGTAGAAAATGCTCAAAATGTTGTCGGCACCAAAAGTGAAGGGCTGACAGTTGTGTTTATATACGAACCGTAAGCGCTAATGTTGGTTAGCATCAGCTAAAGCGAGGAAGTTTGACACTTGCAGAGGCAGTGAACGCAGAGAGAGCTTAAAAACGCATTGTGGGTTTTTTTTTTGTTTAGTCTTTGCTTCGTTGCTTTGATTTGGGGTTTCTTTTGCATTAAGACGTTGCGCACAAAATTACAGATATAACGGTGACTTAGCTGCTCGTTGGATAAACCCATGGACCTTAGAAAAGATCAACGCTACTCGGATGTAAGCACCCGTGTATAACACAATAGGCAAAATTACGCTTGCTAACCTTTCCACATCACAGGCTTCACATTAAATAAACATTTTTTCAAATACTCACCATGATCCGAGACCGTTTAAATATTTTGTTACTCTGAAAATATGGCAGTATGAAGCTAAACCTTTAGCTTGACGGCTAAAGCAATGCTAAGATTTACACGAAAACGATCAGCGAACATCGTTAAAGTACTATTGGTCTACATTCTTCTTCTATGGTAGCAGCCTGGGCAGAGTAACAGCCAACTCTACACTGCGCCATCTGTTGGCACCAATTACAGTAGAAAACATTATTACGACAGCACGTTTTTTGGGGAAAATAACAGAGATTGAAACTTTATTGATAATTTGTCCAAGTTGAAAAATGCCCCCCTCCAAAAATATCACGTGACAACCTCATTGCCTTACAGAATTACGACGTCACACACATGTAGAATCTTACCACCATTCTGATCCTTTGATCCTTTGATCCTTAAAACGCATAAATAGGGGTGAAGAGCAACGACTTTTAGTCCGTTTCTCGCAGCGTTGATGTGTGCAGCATTGAACCGTTCGCCAGAAAAGCCTTTTGAAATATTTGGATCCTTTGCAATTGTAACTGTATCCACACCCAACATGTCTCAAACAAATCCAAAGGGACAAGAAGTTGACCCCTACGCTCTTCCCTGGGATGAGCCACTAGACTCTTCCCTTTCCTCTCTTCCTTGGTGTGACCAAGTGGAACTAGAGGAAAAGCGTTTGGAAGAAATGGAGGATGAAGCGCTCAGAAACACCGAGAAGATTAAGTTCTTGATGGAGGAAAATGAGCGAAAGAGCGCTGAACTAAAAAAATTGTCATACCAGCTTCAAGAAAAGGAAGCTGTTATTGAGGAGAAACAACAAGATCTCCATGACATGGACAAGAAGAACCAGGAGCTCCAAAGAAAGCTTGATCAAGCTCTGCAACAAAATAAAAAAGTCATCCAAGAAAAGATACAAGATGGCATGAAGAAGAGAGGGCTGCAGAGCAATCTCCGAGACATGGAGCTAATGTACAGTGCAGACAAAAAAAAGCTTGATCGCACACTGCAAGAAAATGAAAAGCTTCTCCAAGAGAAAAGGCAACAGGAGTTAAAACAAAAACAAATGCATTCCAATCTTCAGCGCATCAAGCAACACAATGAAAGCTTGCAAGGAAAGCTTGATGAAGCTCTGCGACAAAATAGAAAACTCCTCCAAGAGAAGAAAGAAGACAGCATGAAGAAGAGAGGGCTGCACTCCAATCTCCGAGACATGGAGCTAATGTACAGTGTAGACAAAAAAAGGCTTGATCGCACAGAGCAAGCAAATGAGAAGCTTCTCCAAGAGAAAAGTGAACAAGAAATCAAACAAAAACAAATGGATTCCAAACTTCACAGCATCAAGCAACAAAATGAAATCTTGCAAGGAAAGCTTGATGAAGCTCTGCGGCAAAATGAAGAAATCCTTCAAGAGAAAGAGCAGCTGGACAGAAAGCAGGGAGACATGGAGTGCCAACTCCAGCTCATGGAGGGAAACGACAGGATGCTGCAGGTAAAGTTCGATGAGACACTGCATAAATATCAAGACCTGCTTCAAGAGAGAGAACAGCTGGTCATTAAGCAGAGAGAAGAAAAACTTCTTCTCCAGGAGTTTGAGAAGAAAAACCAAAACCTGCAAGAACTTTACAACAAAATGAAGTTCAAAGCATCTGAGCTGGAAGGAGAAAATGAAAAACTGCAAAAGCAGGAGGCAACATCTAAAGTGCTGAAAGAAAGGTTGGAAGAAAAACAAGCCAAAATAGAAGAAGTGGAGAAAAAATGCAACAAGCTGCAGAAGGAAAACACCGAAACAATCGAGGAGCTGAAAATCCTCATCCTCGAGAAAAAGGTGCTTGTGGAAAAGCAGCTGGAGAAAAAGAAAAAACGCTTCTGCTTCTTCTGGAGGAAGAACACTCCTTCTTTCACTACTGCCAATGTCACCTCTTCTTCCCCCACCTCTGTTCCAGCTTAATTCCCCCCCTCCCTTTAACTACTAACACCTCCCCCATCTCCCTCCCCTCTTTTCACATTCACCCCCCAACCAGTCCCGACAGTTGACTGCCCCCTCTAGAGCCTGGTTCTGTCATAGGTTTCTTCCTTTAAAGGGAGTTTTTCCTATCCACTGTCGCCTAGTGCTTGCTCAGAGGGGATTGTTGGGGTTTTCTCTCCTCTCTCCCTTTACTTTACGCTCTTCTTTACATCCCCCCCCCCCCCCCCACCCCCACCTTTTCTTTTTTCTTAATAATTGAACAATAAAAACAGTTGGCCGCTAATTAAATGTGTCAAATCAATGTCTTTATTCGAGAATACAAGAAATGGGTAATAGCTGCATGTGTGTTTGTGTGTGTGCATAATATGCATACTTTACGTGTTGGATCCAAATCCCACAAGGAATTAAATAAAACAAGAAGACAAACAAAAACAAATATTTCTCTCCCTTCCCAGGTCAGGAATCAGGATGAGGAAGAAATGAGGTCAGATCAGTGCAGGTTTTTGCACTACTGACATAAAGTTTCTGCTGATTAAAAAAAGTATGTCGATATTTCTGAAATACATTTGCAAACAAATAACTTTGACAACTTGTGTTTTTTCATAAAAGAAAAAAGAAAAATCAGAGAGCAGAGCTGGTAAAACAGCTTAGCTCCGCAGGTTACAGGAGATCAGATGCCAAATACTTTTCATGACAGTCTTCGTTATTGCATAAATCTCCCCTTTTATCATTGATCAGTAAATCACTGCATATAAATTCATCTAACCGTTATAATTTCATGAGTAAAGATTCTCAGATGACTGAATGGCGGTTTTAGTAAATGTTGAACTTTATTGTGATTTCTATTTTTAGAATCAATAGCACACATTTTGATTTAGTTTTGCAAGCTGCTGATTTCACACAGATCCACTGCCCAAACGTGCCTTTGAGTTTTTCATCATTTAACAAGAATAGGCTCAGGCAATCATTGTGGAATTAGGCTTTGGGAAGGTCTGGGGACAGGTATGATGGTGGTGGTTTTAAAGCACTGTGGCACAACAGCTTGACTCAGGGAGATGTTAAAGATGCCCGCTAGGACATCAGTCAGCTGGTCAGCACGGGCTCCGAGCATGCGTCCAGGTATATTGTCTGGTCCAGCAGCTTTGTGTGGGTTGACTTTAGTGAGAGTCCTTCTCACACTGGCCGTGGACAGGGAGAGCACTTGGTTGTCTGGCAAGGGGGTGGCCCTCTATAGTCCGTCTTGCGTCCCATTTAAACAAGTGCGTGTTCACACTGCCCCTGGATGTCCTGGCCTCTGAGGTTAAGGTGTACGGCTCCTGGTTGTCAACTGACCAATTTATCATGGCAAAGTCTGTGGTGGACAAAAGACAAGAGGCTGATTATAAAAATGATCCATGCACGCCTTATGACCTACAGCATGTACAGTTAACACAGCTAAATGGCTGTGAAATTGTAAAATTACTTTTGAAATAAAGCTATTCAAAGTCAATTAACTGTGACTATAATAATAGCAATGTTAGCCAGCAAACAAAACGTTAGCACTAATTAAAATAAGCTGCTAGGTGATGTTACTGTTTCAAGTTCTCTCATTGTTTGACATGTAGGGCAGATATTTTGGTGACACTGAGATTAGCCAGACACTAAACAGCAGTGTAATATCAACGCTAGATTAGATGTTTTCTAATCCGATAAAATGACATTATTCCTGTTTATAGAAGATGTTTGTCGTCTGTTTGTTTGACTGACAGGAACAGGAAATAGTGGTTGGAAATTACTGTTGGTGTTACATGAGGGTAAAGAAGGGCTTTAAGCACCTGGGTAAAAACTGGACCCATGATGAAACACTACAACAAGTACAACATATTCTTCAGTTTTAATATGTGACCATACTGTGCAGACTGCTGATGAGTTACACGGTTACATTTCATTAATCATTGTTAAACTAAAGTGGTAAGCAGTTACTTTATCCTTTCACTTAAAATTTCCAGGAAAAACACTACCTTGGCTACTTTTGTGCTTACATTTGATCTATGCTGGGTCACTACTTTTGCACTATAATGCTGCTGCTGACACCTTGGTTCACACTGACAATTAGAAAAAAGCTGATAGGAAAAGAAGGATGGAAAATGCCTGGAATTTAGTTACACTTGCAAATACTGCTGCCTCCAAACTGCAAGCATCAATAAAATGTTACAGTATTGTTTTCTATATCTGTGCATATATCCTTATTGGTAGCTTTCTCGAAATAGAAGATCTTCATTTTAAAAAAAAATCTCTGATAACATTGCTGAAGCTAGCGCCCACCCCTACTGCACGTACTGCAAATATAAACCTGATATATACTTACATCATGAAGCAGTTGATGTCTGGTTTCCGACAAATACAGTAAAGAGGTGCGTTCTCCCCCTCCATACCAGTGTTCTCAGGCACTGGTACATGGTCAGTGTCAGACACTTCACTGTCCTACAACATACCACATAGGACCACATTAGAAATGACATGTATATAAACATCATTCATTTTCTCCTACTTATTTTATTCAGGTTGTATTCCAGCTGTCATAGGGCAAAAGTACACCCTGGACAGGTCGCCTGTCTGTTGGAGGGTTATTAGAGAGACTCGGACAACCACTCACACCAACAGCCAACTAAGCTAACCCCGCGCATGTCTTTGGAGTTCAACACCAGTCTGGCCGAATCACAGATAAGCAGGGTGTCTGTGCTGCAGAGCACAGCTGTGTCAGAGACTCTCGACATCAATGTAGCGTTAAGGATGCGGAGCGATGGGTGCACTAACACAATGTAAATATTAAAGTTCTCGCCATTGTCAATATGCTGTTGCGCTCTTGTTCGTATTATTGCAACCATATCTCTAGTCTAGCTTACCCTAAAAGTTTGGAGAGAATTGGTCTGTTAAGAAACGCGATCGATTGTTTGGGACTGCTCTAGCCATCACGTCGCATAAACAACTCTACTTCCGGTGGGAAAACTAATTAAGGGTAAAGTCGCACTAATAACACCTACCACTCACGTTCATAAGCATACGCTATGATCACTTCCACGCAGTAACGTTGTAATAAATATAATCCCGGTAAAGTCAATTAGCGAACACTACTGGCATGTAATGCCAATGGCGACCATTTCACAAACTGTAGAAAATGCTCAAAATGTTGTCGGCACCAAAAGTGAAGGGCTGACAGTTGTGTTTATATACGAACCGTAAGCGCTAATGTTGGTTAGCATCAGCTAAAGCGAGGAAGTTTGACACTTGCAGAGGCAGTGAACGCAGAGAGAGCTTAAAAACGCATTGTGGGTTTTTTTTTTGTTTAGTCTTTGCTTCGTTGCTTTGATTTGGGATTTCTTTTGCATTAAGACGTTGCGCACAAAATTACAGATATAACGGTGACTTAGCTGCTCGTTGGATAAACCCATGGACCTTAGAAAAGATCAACGCTACTCGGATGTAAGCACCCGTGTATAACACAATAGGCAAAATTACGCTTGCTAACCTTTCCACATCACAGGCTTCACATTAAATAAACATTTTTTCAAATACTCACCATGATCCGAGACCGTTTAAATATTTTGTTACTCTGAAAATATGGCAGTATGAAGCTAAACCTTTAGCTTGACGGCTAAAGCAATGCTAAGATTTACACGAAAACGATCAGCGAACATCGTTAAAGTACTATTGGTCTACATTCTTCTTCTATGGTAGCAGCCTGGGCAGAGTAACAGCCAACTCTACACTGCGCCATCTGTTGGCACCAATTACAGTAGAAAACATTATTACGACAGCACGTTTTTTGGGGAAAATAACAGAGATTGAAACTTTATTGATAATTTGTCCAAGTTGAAAAATGCCCCCCTCCAAAAATATCACGTGACAACCTCATTGCCTTACAGAATTACGACGTCACACACATGTAGAATCTTACCACCATTCTGATCCTTTGATCCTTTGATCCTTAAAACGCATAAATAGGGGTGAAGAGCAACGACTTTTAGTCCGTTTCTCGCAGCGTTGATGTGTGCAGCATTGAACCGTTCGCCAGAAAAGCCTTTTGAAATATTTGGATCCTTTGCAATTGTAACTGTATCCACACCCAACATGTCTCAAACAAATCCAAAGGGACAAGAAGTTGACCCCTACGCTCTTCCCTGGGATGAGCCACTAGACTCTTCCCTTTCCTCTCTTCCTTGGTGTGACCAAGTGGAACTAGAGGAAAAGCGTTTGGAAGAAATGGAGGATGAAGCGCTCAGAAACACCGAGAAGATTAAGTTCTTGATGGAGGAAAATGAGCGAAAGAGCGCTGAACTAAAAAAATTGTCATACCAGCTTCAAGAAAAGGAAGCTGTTATTGAGGAGAAACAACAAGATCTCCATGACATGGACAAGAAGAACCAGGAGCTCCAAAGAAAGCTTGATCAAGCTCTGCAACAAAATAAAAAAGTCATCCAAGAAAAGATACAAGATGGCATGAAGAAGAGAGGGCTGCAGAGCAATCTCCGAGACATGGAGCTAATGTACAGTGCAGACAAAAAAAAGCTTGATCGCACACTGCAAGAAAATGAAAAGCTTCTCCAAGAGAAAAGGCAACAGGAGTTAAAACAAAAACAAATGCATTCCAATCTTCAGCGCATCAAGCAACACAATGAAAGCTTGCAAGGAAAGCTTGATGAAGCTCTGCGACAAAATAGAAAACTCCTCCAAGAGAAGAAAGAAGACAGCATGAAGAAGAGAGGGCTGCACTCCAATCTCCGAGACATGGAGCTAATGTACAGTGTAGACAAAAAAAGGCTTGATCGCACAGAGCAAGCAAATGAGAAGCTTCTCCAAGAGAAAAGTGAACAAGAAATCAAACAAAAACAAATGGATTCCAAACTTCACAGCATCAAGCAACAAAATGAAATCTTGCAAGGAAAGCTTGATGAAGCTCTGCGGCAAAATGAAGAAATCCTTCAAGAGAAAGAGCAGCTGGACAGAAAGCAGGGAGACATGGAGTGCCAACTCCAGCTCATGGAGGGAAACGACAGGATGCTGCAGGTAAAGTTCGATGAGACACTGCATAAATATCAAGACCTGCTTCAAGAGAGAGAACAGCTGGTCATTAAGCAGAGAGAAGAAAAACTTCTTCTCCAGGAGTTTGAGAAGAAAAACCAAAACCTGCAAGAACTTTACAACAAAATGAAGTTCAAAGCATCTGAGCTGGAAGGAGAAAATGAAAAACTGCAAAAGCAGGAGGCAACATCTAAAGTGCTGAAAGAAAGGTTGGAAGAAAAACAAGCCAAAATAGAAGAAGTGGAGAAAAAATGCAACAAGCTGCAGAAGGAAAACACCGAAACAATCGAGGAGCTGAAAATCCTCATCCTCGAGAAAAAGGTGCTTGTGGAAAAGCAGCTGGAGAAAAAGAAAAAACGCTTCTGCTTCTTCTGGAGGAAGAACACTCCTTCTTTCACTACTGCCAATGTCACCTCTTCTTCCCCCACCTCTGTTCCAGCTTAATTCCCCCCCTCCCTTTAACTACTAACACCTCCCCCATCTCCCTCCCCTCTTTTCACATTCACCCCCCAACCAGTCCCGACAGTTGACTGCCCCCTCTAGAGCCTGGTTCTGTCATAGGTTTCTTCCTTTAAAGGGAGTTTTTCCTATCCACTGTCGCCTAGTGCTTGCTCAGAGGGGATTGTTGGGGTTTTCTCTCCTCTCTCCCTTTACTTTACGCTCTTCTTTACATTCCCCCCCCCCACCCCCACCTTTTCTTTTTTCTTAATAATTGAACAATAAAAACAGTTGGCCGCTAATTAAATGTGTCAAATCAATGTCTTTATTCGAGAATACAAGAAATGGGTAATAGCTGCATGTGTGTTTGTGTGTGTGCATAATATGCATACTTTACGTGTTGGATCCAAATCCCACAAGGAATTAAATAAAACAAGAAGACAAACAAAAACAAATATTTCTCTCCCTTCCCAGGTCAGGAATCAGGATGAGGAAGAAATGAGGTCAGATCAGTGCAGGTTTTTGCACTACTGACATAAAGTTTCTGCTGATTAAAAAAAGTATGTCGATATTTCTGAAATACATTTGCAAACAAATAACTTTGACAACTTGTGTTTTTTCATAAAAGAAAAAAGAAAAATCAGAGAGCAGAGCTGGTAAAACAGCTTAGCTCCGCAGGTTACAGGAGATCAGATGCCAAATACTTTTCATGACAGTCTTCGTTATTGCATAAATCTCCCCTTTTATCATTGATCAATAAATCACTGCATATAAATTCATCTAACCGTTATAATTTCATGAGTAAAGATTCTCAGATGACTGAATGGCAGTTTTAGTAAATGTTGAACTTTATTGTGATTTCTATTTTTAGAATCAATAGCACACATTTTGATTTAGTTTTGCAAGCTGCTGATTTCACACAGATCCACTGCCCAAACGTGCCTTTGAGTTTTTCATCATTTAACAAGAATAGGCTCAGGCAATCATTGTGGAATTAGGCTTTGGGAAGGTCTGGGGACAGGTATGATGGTGGTGGTTTTAAAGCACTGTGGCACAACAGCTTGACTCAGGGAGATGTTAAAGATGTCCGCTAGGACATCAGTCAGCTGGTCAGCACGGGCTCCGAGCACGCGTCCAGGTATATTGTCTGGTCCAGCAGCTTTGTGTGGGTTGACTTTAGTGAGAGTCCTTCTCACACTGGCCGTGGACAGGGACAGCACTTGGTTGTCTGGCAAGGGGGTGGCCCTCTATAGTCCGTCTTGCGTCCCATTTAAACAAGTGCGTGTTCACACTGCCCCTGGATGTCCTGGCCTCTGAGGATAAGGTGTACGGCTCCTGGTTGTCAACTGACCAATTTATCATGGCAAAGTCTGTGGTGGACAAAAGACAAGAGGCTGATTATAAAAATGATCCATGCACGCCTTATGACCTACAGCATGTACAGTTAACACAGCTAAATGGCTGTGAAATTGTAAAATTACTTTTGAAATAAAGCTATTCAAAGTCAATTAACTGTGACTATAATAATAGCAATGTTAGCCAGCAAACAAAACGTTAGCACTAATTAAAATAAGCTGCTAGGTGATGTTACTGTTTCAAGTTCTCTCATTGTTTGACATGTAGGGCAGATATTTTGGTGACACTGAGATTAGCCAGACACTAAACAGCAGTGTAATATCAACGCTAGATTAGATGTTTTCTAATCCGATAAAATGACATTATTCCTGTTTATAGAAGATGTTTGTCGTCTGTTTGTTTGACTGACAGGAACAGGAAATAGTGGTTGGAAATTACTGTTGGTGTTACATGAGGGTAAAGAAGGGCTTTAAGCACCTGGGTAAAAACTGGACCCATGATGAAACACTACAACAAGTACAACATATTCTTCAGTTTTAATATGTGACCATACTGTGCAGACTGCTGATGAGTTACACGGTTACATTTCATTAATCATTGTTAAACTAAAGTGGTAAGCAGTTACTTTATCCTTTCACTTAAAATTTCCAGGAAAAACACTACCTTGGCTACTTTTGTGCTTACATTTGATCTATGCTGGGTCACTACTTTTGCACTATAATGCTGCTGCTGACACCTTGGTTCACACTGACAATTAGAAAAAAGCTGATAGGAAAAGAAGGATGGAAAATGCCTGGAATTTAGTTACACTTGCAAATACTGCTGCCGCCAAACTGCAAGCATCAATAAAATGTTACAGTATTGTTTTCTATATCTGTGCATATATCCTTATTGGTAGCTTTCTCGAAATAGAAGATCTTCATTTTAAAAAAAAATCTCTGATAACATTGCTGAAGCTAGCGCCCACCCCTACTGCGCGTACTGCAAATATAAACCTGATATATACTTACATCATGAAGCAGTTGATGTCTGGTTTCCGACAAATACAGTAAAGAGGTGCGTTCTCCCCCTCCATACCAGTGTTCTCAGGCACTGGTACATGGTCAGTGTCAGACACTTCACTGTCCTACAACATACCACATAGGACCACATTAGAAATGACATGTATATAAACATCATTCATTTTCTCCTACTTATTTTATTCAGGTTGTATTCCAGCTGTCATAGGGCAAAAGTACACCCTGGACAGGTCGCCTGTCTGTTGGAGGGTTATTAGAGAGACTCGGACAACCACTCACACCAACAGCCAACTAAGCTAACCCCGCGCATGTCTTTGGAGTTCAACACCAGTCTGGCCGAATCACAGATAAGCAGGGTGTCTGTGCTGCAGAGCACAGCTGTGTCAGAGACTCTCGACATCAATGTAGCGTTAAGGATGCGGAGCGATGGGTGCACTAACACAATGTAAATATTAAAGTTCTCGCCATTGTCAATATGCTGTTGCGCTCTTGTTCGTATTATTGCAACCATATCTCTAGTCTAGCTTACCCTAAAAGTTTGGAGAGAATTGGTCTGTTAAGAAACGCGATCGATTGTTTGGGACTGCTCTAGCCATCACGTCGCATAAACAACTCTACTTCCGGTGGGAAAACTAATTAAGGGTAAAGTCGCACTAATAACACCTACCACTCATGTTCATAAGCATACGCTATGATCACTTCCACGCAGTAACGTTGTAATAAATATAATCCCGGTAAAGTCAATTAGCGAACACTACTGGCATGTAATGCCAATGGCGACCATTTCACAAACTGTAGAAAATGCTCAAAATGTTGTCGGCACCAAAAGTGAAGGGCTGACAGTTGTGTTTATATACGAACCGTAAGCGCTAATGTTGGTTAGCATCAGCTAAAGCGAGGAAGTTTGACACTTGCAGAGGCAGTGAACGCAGAGAGAGCTTAAAAACGCATTGTGGGTTTTTTTTTTGTTTAGTCTTTGCTTCGTTGCTTTGATTTGGGGTTTCTTTTGCATTAAGACGTTGCGCACAAAATTACAGATATAACGGTGACTTAGCTGCTCGTTGGATAAACCCATGGACCTTAGAAAAGATCAACGCTACTCGGATGTAAGCACCCGTGTATAACACAATAGGCAAAATTACGCTTGCTAACCTTTCCACATCACAGGCTTCACATTAAATAAACATTTTTTCAAATACTCACCATGATCCGAGACCGTTTAAATATTTTGTTACTCTGAAAATATGGCAGTATGAAGCTAAACCTTTAGCTTGACGGCTAAAGCAATGCTAAGATTTACACGAAAACGATCAGCGAACATCGTTAAAGTACTATTGGTCTACATTCTTCTTCTATGGTAGCAGCCTGGGCAGAGTAACAGCCAACTCTACACTGCGCCATCTGTTGGCACCAATTACAGTAGAAAACATTATTACGACAGCACGTTTTTTGGGGAAAATAACAGAGATTGAAACTTTATTGATAATTTGTCCAAGTTGAAAAATGCCCCCCTCCAAAAATATCACGTGACAACCTCATTGCCTTACAGAATTACGACGTCACACACATGTAGAATCTTACCACCATTCTGATCCTTTGATCCTTTGATCCTTAAAACGCATAAATAGGGGTGAAGAGCAACGACTTTTAGTCCGTTTCTCGCAGCGTTGATGTGTGCAGCATTGAACCGTTCGCCAGAAAAGCCTTTTGAAATATTTGGATCCTTTGCAATTGTAACTGTATCCACACCCAACATGTCTCAAACAAATCCAAAGGGACAAGAAGTTGACCCCTACGCTCTTCCCTGGGATGAGCCACTAGACTCTTCCCTTTCCTCTCTTCCTTGGTGTGACCAAGTGGAACTAGAGGAAAAGCGTTTGGAAGAAATGGAGGATGAAGCGCTCAGAAACACCGAGAAGATTAAGTTCTTGATGGAGGAAAATGAGCGAAAGAGCGCTGAACTAAAAAAATTGTCATACCAGCTTCAAGAAAAGGAAGCTGTTATTGAGGAGAAACAACAAGATCTCCATGACATGGACAAGAAGAACCAGGAGCTCCAAAGAAAGCTTGATCAAGCTCTGCAACAAAATAAAAAAGTCATCCAAGAAAAGATACAAGATGGCATGAAGAAGAGAGGGCTGCAGAGCAATCTCCGAGACATGGAGCTAATGTACAGTGCAGACAAAAAAAAGCTTGATCGCACACTGCAAGAAAATGAAAAGCTTCTCCAAGAGAAAAGGCAACAGGAGTTAAAACAAAAACAAATGCATTCCAATCTTCAGCGCATCAAGCAACACAATGAAAGCTTGCAAGGAAAGCTTGATGAAGCTCTGCGACAAAATAGAAAACTCCTCCAAGAGAAGAAAGAAGACAGCATGAAGAAGAGAGGGCTGCACTCCAATCTCCGAGACATGGAGCTAATGTACAGTGTAGACAAAAAAAGGCTTGATCGCACAGAGCAAGCAAATGAGAAGCTTCTCCAAGAGAAAAGTGAACAAGAAATCAAACAAAAACAAATAGATTCCAAACTTCACAGCATCAAGCAACAAAATGAAATCTTGCAAGGAAAGCTTGATGAAGCTCTGCGGCAAAATGAAGAAATCCTTCAAGAGAAAGAGCAGCTGGACAGAAAGCAGGGAGACATGGAGTGCCAACTCCAGCTCATGGAGGGAAACGACAGGATGCTGCAGGTAAAGTTCGATGAGACACTGCATAAATATCAAGACCTGCTTCAAGAGAGAGAACAGCTGGTCATTAAGCAGAGAGAAGAAAAACTTCTTCTCCAGGAGTTTGAGAAGAAAAACCAAAACCTGCAAGAACTTTACAACAAAATGAAGTTCAAAGCATCTGAGCTGGAAGGAGAAAATGAAAAACTGCAAAAGCAGGAGGCAACATCTAAAGTGCTGAAAGAAAGGTTGGAAGAAAAACAAGCCAAAATAGAAGAAGTGGAGAAAAAATGCAACAAGCTGCAGAAGGAAAACACCGAAACAATCGAGGAGCTGAAAATCCTCATCCTCGAGAAAAAGGTGCTTGTGGAAAAGCAGCTGGAGAAAAAGAAAAAACGCTTCTGCTTCTTCTGGAGGAAGAACACTCCTTCTTTCACTACTGCCAATGTCACCTCTTCTTCCCCCACCTCTGTTCCAGCTTAATTCCCCCCCTCCCTTTAACTACTAACACCTCCCCCATCTCCCTCCCCTCTTTTCACATTCACCCCCCAACCAGTCCCGACAGTTGACTGCCCCCTCTAGAGCCTGGTTCTGTCATAGGTTTCTTCCTTTAAAGGGAGTTTTTCCTATCCACTGTCGCCTAGTGCTTGCTCAGAGGGGATTGTTGGGGTTTTCTCTCCTCTCTCCCTTTACTTTACGCTCTTCTTTACATCCCCCCCCCCCACCCCCACCCCCACCTTTTCTTTTTTCTTAATAATTGAACAATAAAAACAGTTGGCCGCTAATTAAATGTGTCAAATCAATGTCTTTATTCGAGAATACAAGAAATGGGTAATAGCTGCATGTGTGTTTGTGTGTGTGCATAATATGCATACTTTACGTGTTGGATCCAAATCCCACAAGGAATTAAATAAAACAAGAAGACAAACAAAAACAAATATTTCTCTCCCTTCCCAGGTCAGGAATCAGGATGAGGAAGAAATGAGGTCAGATCAGTGCAGGTTTTTGCACTACTGACATAAAGTTTCTGCTGATTAAAAAAAGTATGTCGATATTTCTGAAATACATTTGCAAACAAATAACTTTGACAACTTGTGTTTTTTCATAAAAGAAAAAAGAAAAATCAGAGAGCAGAGCTGGTAAAACAGCTTAGCTCCGCAGGTTACAGGAGATCAGATGCCAAATACTTTTCATGACAGTCTTCGTTATTGCATAAATCTCCCCTTTTATCATTGATCAGTAAATCACTGCATATAAATTCATCTAACCGTTATAATTTCATGAGTAAAGATTCTCAGATGACTGAATGGCAGTTTTAGTAAATGTTGAACTTTATTGTGATTTCTATTTTTAGAATCAATAGCACACATTTTGATTTAGTTTTGCAAGCTGCTGATTTCACACAGATCCACTGCCCAAACGTGCCTTTGAGTTTTTCATCATTTAACAAGAATAGGCTCAGGCAATCATTGTGGAATTAGGCTTTGGGAAGGTCTGGGGACAGGTATGATGGTGGTGGTTTTAAAGCACTGTGGCACAACAGCTTGACTCAGGGAGATGTTAAAGATGTCCGCTAGGACATCAGTCAGCTGGTCAGCACGGGCTCCGAGCACGCGTCCAGGTATATTGTCTGGTCCAGCAGCTTTGTGTGGGTTGACTTTAGTGAGAGTCCTTCTCACACTGGCCGTGGACAGGGACAGCACTTGGTTGTCTGGCAAGGGGGTGGCCCTCTATAGTCCGTCTTGCGTCCCATTTAAACAAGTGCGTGTTCACACTGCCCCTGGATGTCCTGGCCTCTGAGGATAAGGTGTACGGCTCCTGGTTGTCAACTGACCAATTTATCATGGCAAAGTCTGTGGTGGACAAAAGACAAGAGGCTGATTATAAAAATGATCCATGCACGCCTTATGACCTACAGCATGTACAGTTAACACAGCTAAATGGCTGTGAAATTGTAAAATTACTTTTGAAATAAAGCTATTCAAAGTCAATTAACTGTGACTATAATAATAGCAATGTTAGCCAGCAAACAAAACGTTAGCACTAATTAAAATAAGCTGCTAGGTGATGTTACTGTTTCAAGTTCTCTCATTGTTTGACATGTAGGGCAGATATTTTGGTGACACTGAGATTAGCCAGACACTAAACAGCAGTGTAATATCAACGCTAGATTGGATGTTTTCTAATCCGATAAAATGACATTATTCCTGTTTATAGAAGATGTTTGTCGTCTGTTTGTTTGACTGACAGGAACAGGAAATAGTGGTTGGAAATTACTGTTGGTGTTACATGAGGGTAAAGAAGGGCTTTAAGCACCTGGGTAAAAACTGGACCCATGATGAAACACTACAACAAGTACAACATATTCTTCAGTTTTAATATGTGACCATACTGT
Organism: Perissodus microlepis; assembly: GCF_051167445.1. Lineage (NCBI taxonomy): Eukaryota > Metazoa > Chordata > Actinopteri > Cichliformes > Cichlidae > Perissodus > Perissodus microlepis. Next base: position 43,608 of record NW_028182074.1, on the reverse strand, counting down.
GCAGACTGCTGATGAGTTACACGGTTACATTTCATTAATCATTGTTAAACTAAAGTGGTAAGCAGTTACTTTATCCTTTCACTTAAAATTTCCAGGAAAAACACTACCTTGGCTACTTTTGTGCTTACATTTGATCTATGCTGGGTCACTACTTTTGCACTATAATGCTGCTGCTGACACCTTGGTTCACACTGACAATTAGAAAAAAGCTGATAGGAAAAGAAGGATGGAAAATGCCTGGAATTTAGTTACACTTGCAAATACTGCTGCCGCCAAACTGCAAGCATCAATAAAATGTTACAGTATTGTTTTCTATATCTGTGCATATATCCTTATTGGTAGCTTTCTCGAAATAGAAGATCTTCATTTTAAAAAAAAATCTCTGATAACATTGCTGAAGCTAGCGCCCACCCCTACTGCGCGTACTGCAAATATAAACCTGATATATACTTACATCATGAAGCAGTTGATGTCTGGTTTCCGACAAATACAGTAAAGAGGTGCGTTCTCCCCCTCCATACCAGTGTTCTCAGGCACTGGTACATGGTCAGTGTCAGACACTTCACTGTCCTACAACATACCACATAGGACCACATTAGAAATGACATGTATATAAACATCATTCATTTTCTCCTACTTATTTTATTCAGGTTGTATTCCAGCTGTCATAGGGCAAAAGTACACCCTGGACAGGTCGCCTGTCTGTTGGAGGGTTATTAGAGAGACTCGGACAACCACTCACACCAACAGCCAACTAAGCTAACCCCGCGCATGTCTTTGGAGTTCAACACCAGTCTGGCCGAATCACAGATAAGCAGGGTGTCTGTGCTGCAGAGCACAGCTGTGTCAGAGACTCTCGACATCAATGTAGCGTTAAGGATGCGGAGCGATGGGTGCACTAACACAATGTAAATATTAAAGTTCTCGCCATTGTCAATATGCTGTTGCGCTCTTGTTCGTATTATTGCAACCATATCTCTAGTCTAGCTTACCCTAAAAGTTTGGAGAGAATTGGTCTGTTAAGAAACGCGATCGATTGTTTGGGACTGCTCTAGCCATCACGTCGCATAAACAACTCTACTTCCGGTGGGAAAACTAATTAAGGGTAAAGTCGCACTAATAACACCTACCACTCATGTTCATAAGCATACGCTATGATCACTTCCACGCAGTAACGTTGTAATAAATATAATCCCGGTAAAGTCAATTAGCGAACACTACTGGCATGTAATGCCAATGGCGACCATTTCACAAACTGTAGAAAATGCTCAAAATGTTGTCGGCACCAAAAGTGAAGGGCTGACAGTTGTGTTTATATACGAACCGTAAGCGCAAATGTTGGTTAGCATCAGCTAAAGCGAGGAAGTTTGACACTTGCAGAGGCAGTGAACGCAGAGAGAGCTTAAAAACGCATTGTGGTTTTTTTTTTTGTTTAGTCTTTGCTTCGTTGCTTTGATTTGGGGTTTCTTTTGCATTAAGACGTTGCGCACAAAATTACAGATATAACGGTGACTTAGCTGCTCGTTGGATAAACCCATGGACCTTAGAAAAGATCAACGCTACTCGGATGTAAGCACCCGTGTATAACACAATAGGCAAAATTACGCTTGCTAACCTTTCCACATCACAGGCTTCACATTAAATAAACATTTTTTCAAATACTCACCATGATCCGAGACCGTTTAAATATTTTGTTACTCTGAAAATATGGCAGTATGAAGCTAAACCTTTAGCTTGACGGCTAAAGCAATGCTAAGATTTACACGAAAACGATCAGCGAACATCGTTAAAGTACTATTGGTCTACATTCTTCTTCTATGGTAGCAGCCTGGGCAGAGTAACAGCCAACTCTACACTGCGCCATCTGTTGGCACCAATTACAGTAGAAAACATTATTACGACAGCACGTTTTTTGGGGAAAATAACAGAGATTGAAACTTTATTGATAATTTGTCCAAGTTGAAAAATGCCCCCCTCCAAAAATATCACGTGACAACCTCATTGCCTTACAGAATTACGACGTCACACACATGTAGAATCTTACCACCATTCTGATCCTTTGATCCTTTGATCCTTAAAACGCATAAATAGGGGTGAAGAGCAACGACTTTTAGTCCGTTTCTCGCAGCGTTGATGTGTGCAGCATTGAACCGTTCGCCAGAAAAGCCTTTTGAAATATTTGGATCCTTTGCAATTGTAACTGTATCCACACCCAACATGTCTCAAACAAATCCAAAGGGACAAGAAGTTGACCCCTACGCTCTTCCCTGGGATGAGCCACTAGACTCTTCCCTTTCCTCTCTTCCTTGGTGTGACCAAGTGGAACTAGAGGAAAAGCGTTTGGAAGAAATGGAGGATGAAGCGCTCAGAAACACCGAGAAGATTAAGTTCTTGATGGAGGAAAATGAGCGAAAGAGCGCTGAACTAAAAAAATTGTCATACCAGCTTCAAGAAAAGGAAGCTGTTATTGAGGAGAAACAACAAGATCTCCATGACATGGACAAGAAGAACCAGGAGCTCCAAAGAAAGCTTGATCAAGCTCTGCAACAAAATAAAAAAGTCATCCAAGAAAAGATACAAGATGGCATGAAGAAGAGAGGGCTGCAGAGCAATCTCCGAGACATGGAGCTAATGTACAGTGCAGACAAAAAAAAGCTTGATCGCACACTGCAAGAAAATGAAAAGCTTCTCCAAGAGAAAAGGCAACAGGAGTTAAAACAAAAACAAATGCATTCCAATCTTCAGCGCATCAAGCAACACAATGAAAGCTTGCAAGGAAAGCTTGATGAAGCTCTGCGACAAAATAGAAAACTCCTCCAAGAGAAGAAAGAAGACAGCATGAAGAAGAGAGGGCTGCACTCCAATCTCCGAGACATGGAGCTAATGTACAGTGTAGACAAAAAAAGGCTTGATCGCACAGAGCAAGCAAATGAGAAGCTTCTCCAAGAGAAAAGTGAACAAGAAATCAAACAAAAACAAATGGATTCCAAACTTCACAGCATCAAGCAACAAAATGAAATCTTGCAAGGAAAGCTTGATGAAGCTCTGCGGCAAAATGAAGAAATCCTTCAAGAGAAAGAGCAGCTGGACAGAAAGCAGGGAGACATGGAGTGCCAACTCCAGCTCATGGAGGGAAACGACAGGATGCTGCAGGTAAAGTTCGATGAGACACTGCATAAATATCAAGACCTGCTTCAAGAGAGAGAACAGCTGGTCATTAAGCAGAGAGAAGAAAAACTTCTTCTCCAGGAGTTTGAGAAGAAAAACCAAAACCTGCAAGAACTTTACAACAAAATGAAGTTCAAAGCATCTGAGCTGGAAGGAGAAAATGAAAAACTGCAAAAGCAGGAGGCAACATCTAAAGTGCTGAAAGAAAGGTTGGAAGAAAAACAAGCCAAAATAGAAGAAGTGGAGAAAAAATGCAACAAGCTGCAGAAGGAAAACACCGAAACAATCGAGGAGCTGAAAATCCTCATCCTCGAGAAAAAGGTGCTTGTGGAAAAGCAGCTGGAGAAAAAGAAAAAACGCTTCTGCTTCTTCTGGAGGAAGAACACTCCTTCTTTCACTACTGCCAATGTCACCTCTTCTTCCCCCACCTCTGTTCCAGCTTAATTCCCCCCCTCCCTTTAACTACTAACACCTCCCCCATCTCCCTCCCCTCTTTTCACATTCACCCCCCAACCAGTCCCGACAGTTGACTGCCCCCTCTAGAGCCTGGTTCTGTCATAGGTTTCTTCCTTTAAAGGGAGTTTTTCCTATCCACTGTCGCCTAGTGCTTGCTCAGAGGGGATTGTTGGGGTTTTCTCTCCTCTCTCCCTTTACTTTACGCTCTTCTTTACATCCCCCCCCCCACCCCCACCCCCACCTTTTCTTTTTTCTTAATAATTGAACAATAAAAACAGTTGGCCGCTAATTAAATGTGTCAAATCAATGTCTTTATTCGAGAATACAAGAAATGGGTAATAGCTGCATGTGTGTTTGTGTGTGTGCATAATATGCATACTTTACGTGTTGGATCCAAATCCCACAAGGAATTAAATAAAACAAGAAGACAAACAAAAACAAATATTTCTCTCCCTTCCCAGGTCAGGAATCAGGATGAGGAAGAAATGAGGTCAGATCAGTGCAGGTTTTTGCACTACTGACATAAAGTTTCTGCTGATTAAAAAAAGTATGTCGATATTTCTGAAATACATTTGCAAACAAATAACTTTGACAACTTGTGTTTTTTCATAAAAGAAAAAAGAAAAATCAGAGAGCAGAGCTGGTAAAACAGCTTAGCTCCGCAGGTTACAGGAGATCAGATGCCAAATACTTTTCATGACAGTCTTCGTTATTGCATAAATCTCCCCTTTTATCATTGATCAGTAAATCACTGCATATAAATTCATCTAACCGTTATAATTTCATGAGTAAAGATTCTCAGATGACTGAATGGCAGTTTTAGTAAATGTTGAACTTTATTGTGATTTCTATTTTTAGAATCAATAGCACACATTTTGATTTAGTTTTGCAAGCTGCTGATTTCACACAGATCCACTGCCCAAACGTGCCTTTGAGTTTTTCATCATTTAACAAGAATAGGCTCAGGCAATCATTGTGGAATTAGGCTTTGGGAAGGTCTGGGGACAGGTATGATGGTGGTGGTTTTAAAGCACTGTGGCACAACAGCTTGACTCAGGGAGATGTTAAAGATGTCCGCTAGGACATCAGTCAGCTGGTCAGCACGGGCTCCGAGCACGCGTCCAGGTATATTGTCTGGTCCAGCAGCTTTGTGTGGGTTGACTTTAGTGAGAGTCCTTCTCACACTGGCCGTGGACAGGGACAGCACTTGGTTGTCTGGCAAGGGGGTGGCCCTCTATAGTCCGTCTTGCGTCCCATTTAAACAAGTGCGTGTTCACACTGCCCCTGGATGTCCTGGCCTCTGAGGATAAGGTGTACGGCTCCTGGTTGTCAACTGACCAATTTATCATGGCAAAGTCTGTGGTGGACAAAAGACAAGAGGCTGATTATAAAAATGATCCATGCACGCCTTATGACCTACAGCATGTACAGTTAACACAGCTAAATGGCTGTGAAATTGTAAAATTACTTTTGAAATAAAGCTATTCAAAGTCAATTAACTGTGACTATAATAATAGCAATGTTAGCCAGCAAACAAAACGTTAGCACTAATTAAAATAAGCTGCTAGGTGATGTTACTGTTTCAAGTTCTCTCATTGTTTGACATGTAGGGCAGATATTTTGGTGACACTGAGATTAGCCAGACACTAAACAGCAGTGTAATATCAACGCTAGATTAGATGTTTTCTAATCCGATAAAATGACATTATTCCTGTTTATAGAAGATGTTTGTCGTCTGTTTGTTTGACTGACAGGAACAGGAAATAGTGGTTGGAAATTACTGTTGGTGTTACATGAGGGTAAAGAAGGGCTTTAAGCACCTGGGTAAAAACTGGACCCATGATGAAACACTACAACAAGTACAACATATTCTTCAGTTTTAATATGTGACCATACTGTGCAGACTGCTGATGAGTTACACGGTTACATTTCATTAATCATTGTTAAACTAAAGTGGTAAGCAGTTACTTTATCCTTTCACTTAAAATTTCCAGGAAAAACACTACCTTGGCTACTTTTGTGCTTACATTTGATCTATGCTGGGTCACTACTTTTGCACTATAATGCTGCTGCTGACACCTTGGTTCACACTGACAATTAGAAAAAAGCTGATAGGAAAAGAAGGATGGAAAATGCCTGGAATTTAGTTACACTTGCAAATACTGCTGCCGCCAAACTGCAAGCATCAATAAAATGTTACAGTATTGTTTTCTATATCTGTGCATATATCCTTATTGGTAGCTTTCTCGAAATAGAAGATCTTCATTTTAAAAAAAAATCTCTGATAACATTGCTGAAGCTAGCGCCCACCCCTACTGCGCGTACTGCAAATATAAACCTGATATATACTTACATCATGAAGCAGTTGATGTCTGGTTTCCGACAAATACAGTAAAGAGGTGCGTTCTCCCCCTCCATACCAGTGTTCTCAGGCACTGGTACATGGTCAGTGTCAGACACTTCACTGTCCTACAACATACCACATAGGACCACATTAGAAATGACATGTATATAAACATCATTCATTTTCTCCTACTTATTTTATTCAGGTTGTATTCCAGCTGTCATAGGGCAAAAGTACACCCTGGACAGGTCGCCTGTCTGTTGGAGGGTTATTAGAGAGACTCGGACAACCACTCACACCAACAGCCAACTAAGCTAACCCCGCGCATGTCTTTGGAGTTCAACACCAGTCTGGCCGAATCACAGATAAGCAGGGTGTCTGTGCTGCAGAGCACAGCTGTGTCAGAGACTCTCGACATCAATGTAGCGTTAAGGATGCGGAGCGATGGGTGCACTAACACAATGTAAATATTAAAGTTCTCGCCATTGTCAATATGCTGTTGCGCTCTTGTTCGTATTATTGCAACCATATCTCTAGTCTAGCTTACCCTAAAAGTTTGGAGAGAATTGGTCTGTTAAGAAACGCGATCGATTGTTTGGGACTGCTCTAGCCATCACGTCGCATAAACAACTCTACTTCCGGTGGGAAAACTAATTAAGGGTAAAGTCGCACTAATAACACCTACCACTCATGTTCATAAGCATACGCTATGATCACTTCCACGCAGTAACGTTGTAATAAATATAATCCCGGTAAAGTCAATTAGCGAACACTACTGGCATGTAATGCCAATGGCGACCATTTCACAAACTGTAGAAAATGCTCAAAATGTTGTCGGCACCAAAAGTGAAGGGCTGACAGTTGTGTTTATATACGAACCGTAAGCGCTAATGTTGGTTAGCATCAGCTAAAGCGAGGAAGTTTGACACTTGCAGAGGCAGTGAACGCAGAGAGAGCTTAAAAACGCATTGTGGGTTTTTTTTTTGTTTAGTCTTTGCTTCGTTGCTTTGATTTGGGGTTTCTTTTGCATTAAGACGTTGCGCACAAAATTACAGATATAACGGTGACTTAGCTGCTCGTTGGATAAACCCATGGACCTTAGAAAAGATCAACGCTACTCGGATGTAAGCACCCGTGTATAACACAATAGGCAAAATTACGCTTGCTAACCTTTCCACATCACAGGCTTCACATTAAATAAACATTTTTTCAAATACTCACCATGATCCGAGACCGTTTAAATATTTTGTTACTCTGAAAATATGGCAGTATGAAGCTAAACCTTTAGCTTGACGGCTAAAGCAATGCTAAGATTTACACGAAAACGATCAGCGAACATCGTTAAAGTACTATTGGTCTACATTCTTCTTCTATGGTAGCAGCCTGGGCAGAGTAACAGCCAACTCTACACTGCGCCATCTGTTGGCACCAATTACAGTAGAAAACATTATTACGACAGCACGTTTTTTGGGGAAAATAACAGAGATTGAAACTTTATTGATAATTTGTCCAAGTTGAAAAATGCCCCCCTCCAAAAATATCACGTGACAACCTCATTGCCTTACAGAATTACGACGTCACACACATGTAGAATCTTACCACCATTCTGATCCTTTGATCCTTTGATCCTTAAAACGCATAAATAGGGGTGAAGAGCAACGACTTTTAGTCCGTTTCTCGCAGCGTTGATGTGTGCAGCATTGAACCGTTCGCCAGAAAAGCCTTTTGAAATATTTGGATCCTTTGCAATTGTAACTGTATCCACACCCAACATGTCTCAAACAAATCCAAAGGGACAAGAAGTTGACCCCTACGCTCTTCCCTGGGATGAGCCACTAGACTCTTCCCTTTCCTCTCTTCCTTGGTGTGACCAAGTGGAACTAGAGGAAAAGCGTTTGGAAGAAATGGAGGATGAAGCGCTCAGAAACACCGAGAAGATTAAGTTCTTGATGGAGGAAAATGAGCGAAAGAGCGCTGAACTAAAAAAATTGTCATACCAGCTTCAAGAAAAGGAAGCTGTTATTGAGGAGAAACAACAAGATCTCCATGACATGGACAAGAAGAACCAGGAGCTCCAAAGAAAGCTTGATCAAGCTCTGCAACAAAATAAAAAAGTCATCCAAGAAAAGATACAAGATGGCATGAAGAAGAGAGGGCTGCAGAGCAATCTCCGAGACATGGAGCTAATGTACAGTGCAGACAAAAAAAAGCTTGATCGCACACTGCAAGAAAATGAAAAGCTTCTCCAAGAGAAAAGGCAACAGGAGTTAAAACAAAAACAAATGCATTCCAATCTTCAGCGCATCAAGCAACACAATGAAAGCTTGCAAGGAAAGCTTGATGAAGCTCTGCGACAAAATAGAAAACTCCTCCAAGAGAAGAAAGAAGACAGCATGAAGAAGAGAGGGCTGCACTCCAATCTCCGAGACATGGAGCTAATGTACAGTGTAGACAAAAAAAGGCTTGATCGCACAGAGCAAGCAAATGAGAAGCTTCTCCAAGAGAAAAGTGAACAAGAAATCAAACAAAAACAAATGGATTCCAAACTTCACAGCATCAAGCAACAAAATGAAATCTTGCAAGGAAAGCTTGATGAAGCTCTGCGGCAAAATGAAGAAATCCTTCAAGAGAAAGAGCAGCTGGACAGAAAGCAGGGAGACATGGAGTGCCAACTCCAGCTCATGGAGGGAAACGACAGGATGCTGCAGGTAAAGTTCGATGAGACACTGCATAAATATCAAGACCTGCTTCAAGAGAGAGAACAGCTGGTCATTAAGCAGAGAGAAGAAAAACTTCTTCTCCAGGAGTTTGAGAAGAAAAACCAAAACCTGCAAGAACTTTACAACAAAATGAAGTTCAAAGCATCTGAGCTGGAAGGAGAAAATGAAAAACTGCAAAAGCAGGAGGCAACATCTAAAGTGCTGAAAGAAAGGTTGGAAGAAAAACAAGCCAAAATAGAAGAAGTGGAGAAAAAATGCAACAAGCTGCAGAAGGAAAACACCGAAACAATCGAGGAGCTGAAAATCCTCATCCTCGAGAAAAAGGTGCTTGTGGAAAAGCAGCTGGAGAAAAAGAAAAAACGCTTCTGCTTCTTCTGGAGGAAGAACACTCCTTCTTTCACTACTGCCAATGTCACCTCTTCTTCCCCCACCTCTGTTCCAGCTTAATTCCCCCCCTCCCTTTAACTACTAACACCTCCCCCATCTCCCTCCCCTCTTTTCACATTCACCCCCCAACCAGTCCCGACAGTTGACTGCCCCCTCTAGAGCCTGGTTCTGTCATAGGTTTCTTCCTTTAAAGGGAGTTTTTCCTATCCACTGTCGCCTAGTGCTTGCTCAGAGGGGATTGTTGGGGTTTTCTCTCCTCTCTCCCTTTACTTTACGCTCTTCTTTACATCCCCCCCCCCACCCCCACCTTTTCTTTTTTCTTAATAATTGAACAATAAAAACAGTTGGCCGCTAATTAAATGTGTCAAATCAATGTCTTTATTCGAGAATACAAGAAATGGGTAATAGCTGCATGTGTGTTTGTGTGTGTGCATAATATGCATACTTTACGTGTTGGATCCAAATCCCACAAGGAATTAAATAAAACAAGAAGACAAACAAAAACAAATATTTCTCTCCCTTCCCAGGTCAGGAATCAGGATGAGGAAGAAATGAGGTCAGATCAGTGCAGGTTTTTGCACTACTGACATAAAGTTTCTGCTGATTAAAAAAAGTATGTCGATATTTCTGAAATACATTTGCAAACAAATAACTTTGACAACTTGTGTTTTTTCATAAAAGAAAAAAGAAAAATCAGAGAGCAGAGCTGGTAAAACAGCTTAGCTCCGCAGGTTACAGGAGATCAGATGCCAAATACTTTTCATGACAGTCTTCGTTATTGCATAAATCTCCCCTTTTATCATTGATCAGTAAATCACTGCATATAAATTCATCTAACCGTTATAATTTCATGAGTAAAGATTCTCAGATGACTGAATGGCAGTTTTAGTAAATGTTGAACTTTATTGTGATTTCTATTTTTAGAATCAATAGCACACATTTTGATTTAGTTTTGCAAGCTGCTGATTTCACACAGATCCACTGCCCAAACGTGCCTTTGAGTTTTTCATCATTTAACAAGAATAGGCTCAGGCAATCATTGTGGAATTAGGCTTTGGGAAGGTCTGGGGACAGGTATGATGGTGGTGGTTTTAAAGCACTGTGGCACAACAGCTTGACTCAGGGAGATGTTAAAGATGTCCGCTAGGACATCAGTCAGCTGGTCAGCACGGGCTCCGAGCACGCGTCCAGGTATATTGTCTGGTCCAGCAGCTTTGTGTGGGTTGACTTTAGTGAGAGTCCTTCTCACACTGGCCGTGGACAGGGACAGCACTTGGTTGTCTGGCAAGGGGGTGGCCCTCTATGGTCCGTCTTGCGTCCCATTTAAACAAGTGCGTGTTCACACTGCCCCTGGATGTCCTGGCCTCTGAGGATAAGGTGTACGGCTCCTGGTTGTCAACTGACCAATTTATCATGGCAAAGTCTGTGGTGGACAAAAGACAAGAGGCTGATTATAAAAATGATCCATGCACGCCTTATGACCTACAGCATGTACAGTTAACACAGCTAAATGGCTGTGAAATTGTAAAATTACTTTTGAAATAAAGCTATTCAAAGTCAATTAACTGTGACTATAATAATAGCAATGTTAGCCAGCAAACAAAACGTTAGCACTAATTAAAATAAGCTGCTAGGTGATGTTACTGTTTCAAGTTCTCTCATTGTTTGACATGTAGGGCAGATATTTTGGTGACACTGAGATTAGCCAGACACTAAACAGCAGTGTAATATCAACGCTAGATTAGATGTTTTCTAATCCGATAAAATGACATTATTCCTGTTTATAGAAGATGTTTGTCGTCTGTTTGTTTGACTGACAGGAACAGGAAATAGTGGTTGGAAATTACTGTTGGTGTTACATGAGGGTAAAGAAGGGCTTTAAGCACCTGGGTAAAAACTGGACCCATGATGAAACACTACAACAAGTACAACATATTCTTCAGTTTTAATATGTGACCATACTGTGCAGACTGCTGATGAGTTACACGGTTACATTTCATTAATCATTGTTAAACTAAAGTGGTAAGCAGTTACTTTATCCTTTCACTTAAAATTTCCAGGAAAAACACTACCTTGGCTACTTTTGTGCTTACATTTGATCTATGCTGGGTCACTACTTTTGCACTATAATGCTGCTGCTGACACCTTGGTTCACACTGACAATTAGAAAAAAGCTGATAGGAAAAGAAGGATGGAAAATGCCTGGAATTTAGTTACACTTGCAAATACTGCTGCCGCCAAACTGCAAGCATCAATAAAATGTTACAGTATTGTTTTCTATATCTGTGCATATATCCTTATTGGTAGCTTTCTCGAAATAGAAGATCTTCATTTTAAAAAAAAATCTCTGATAACATTGCTGAAGCTAGCGCCCACCCCTACTGCGCGTACTGCAAATATAAACCTGATATATACTTACATCATGAAGCAGTTGATGTCTGGTTTCCGACAAATACAGTAAAGAGGTGCGTTCTCCCCCTCCATACCAGTGTTCTCAGGCACTGGTACATGGTCAGTGTCAGACACTTCACTGTCCTACAACATACCACATAGGACCACATTAGAAATGACATGTATATAAACATCATTCATTTTCTCCTACTTATTTTATTCAGGTTGTATTCCAGCTGTCATAGGGCAAAAGTACACCCTGGACAGGTCGCCTGTCTGTTGGAGGGTTATTAGAGAGACTCGGACAACCACTCACACCAACAGCCAACTAAGCTAACCCCGCGCATGTCTTTGGAGTTCAACACCAGTCTGGCCGAATCACAGATAAGCAGGGTGTCTGTGCTGCAGAGCACAGCTGTGTCAGAGACTCTCGACATCAATGTAGCGTTAAGGATGCGGAGCGATGGGTGCACTAACACAATGTAAATATTAAAGTTCTCGCCATTGTCAATATGCTGTTGCGCTCTTGTTCGTATTATTGCAACCATATCTCTAGTCTAGCTTACCCTAAAAGTTTGGAGAGAATTGGTCTGTTAAGAAACGCGATCGATTGTTTGGGACTGCTCTAGCCATCACGTCGCATAAACAACTCTACTTCCGGTGGGAAAACTAATTAAGGGTAAAGTCGCACTAATAACACCTACCACTCATGTTCATAAGCATACGCTATGATCACTTCCACGCAGTAACGTTGTAATAAATATAATCCCGGTAAAGTCAATTAGCGAACACTACTGGCATGTAATGCCAATGGCGACCATTTCACAAACTGTAGAAAATGCTCAAAATGTTGTCGGCACCAAAAGTGAAGGGCTGACAGTTGTGTTTATATACGAACCGTAAGCGCTAATGTTGGTTAGCATCAGCTAAAGCGAGGAAGTTTGACACTTGCAGAGGCAGTGAACGCAGAGAGAGCTTAAAAACGCATTGTGGGTTTTTTTTTTGTTTAGTCTTTGCTTCGTTGCTTTGATTTGGGGTTTCTTTTGCATTAAGACGTTGCGCACAAAATTACAGATATAACGGTGACTTAGCTGCTCGTTGGATAAACCCATGGACCTTAGAAAAGATCAACGCTACTCGGATGTAAGCACCCGTGTATAACACAATAGGCAAAATTACGCTTGCTAACCTTTCCACATCACAGGCTTCACATTAAATAAACATTTTTTCAAATACTCACCATGATCCGAGACCGTTTAAATATTTTGTTACTCTGAAAATATGGCAGTATGAAGCTAAACCTTTAGCTTGACGGCTAAAGCAATGCTAAGATTTACACGAAAACGATCAGCGAACATCGTTAAAGTACTATTGGTCTACATTCTTCTTCTATGGTAGCAGCCTGGGCAGAGTAACAGCCAACTCTACACTGCGCCATCTGTTGGCACCAATTACAGTAGAAAACATTATTACGACAGCACGTTTTTTGGGGAAAATAACAGAGATTGAAACTTTATTGATAATTTGTCCAAGTTGAAAAATGCCCCCCTCCAAAAATATCACGTGACAACCTCATTGCCTTACAGAATTACGACGTCACACACATGTAGAATCTTACCACCATTCTGATCCTTTGATCCTTTGATCCTTAAAACGCATAAATAGGGGTGAAGAGCAACGACTTTTAGTCCGTTTCTCGCAGCGTTGATGTGTGCAGCATTGAACCGTTCGCCAGAAAAGCCTTTTGAAATATTTGGATCCTTTGCAATTGTAACTGTATCCACACCCAACATGTCTCAAACAAATCCAAAGGGACAAGAAGTTGACCCCTACGCTCTTCCCTGGGATGAGCCACTAGACTCTTCCCTTTCCTCTCTTCCTTGGTGTGACCAAGTGGAACTAGAGGAAAAGCGTTTGGAAGAAATGGAGGATGAAGCGCTCAGAAACACCGAGAAGATTAAGTTCTTGATGGAGGAAAATGAGCGAAAGAGCGCTGAACTAAAAAAATTGTCATACCAGCTTCAAGAAAAGGAAGCTGTTATTGAGGAGAAACAACAAGATCTCCATGACATGGACAAGAAGAACCAGGAGCTCCAAAGAAAGCTTGATCAAGCTCTGCAACAAAATAAAAAAGTCATCCAAGAAAAGATACAAGATGGCATGAAGAAGAGAGGGCTGCAGAGCAATCTCCGAGACATGGAGCTAATGTACAGTGCAGACAAAAAAAAGCTTGATCGCACACTGCAAGAAAATGAAAAGCTTCTCCAAGAGAAAAGGCAACAGGAGTTAAAACAAAAACAAATGCATTCCAATCTTCAGCGCATCAAGCAACACAATGAAAGCTTGCAAGGAAAGCTTGATGAAGCTCTGCGACAAAATAGAAAACTCCTCCAAGAGAAGAAAGAAGACAGCATGAAGAAGAGAGGGCTGCACTCCAATCTCCGAGACATGGAGCTAATGTACAGTGTAGACAAAAAAAGGCTTGATCGCACAGAGCAAGCAAATGAGAAGCTTCTCCAAGAGAAAAGTGAACAAGAAATCAAACAAAAACAAATGGATTCCAAACTTCACAGCATCAAGCAACAAAATGAAATCTTGCAAGGAAAGCTTGATGAAGCTCTGCGGCAAAATGAAGAAATCCTTCAAGAGAAAGAGCAGCTGGACAGAAAGCAGGGAGACATGGAGTGCCAACTCCAGCTCATGGAGGGAAACGACAGGATGCTGCAGGTAAAGTTCGATGAGACACTGCATAAATATCAAGACCTGCTTCAAGAGAGAGAACAGCTGGTCATTAAGCAGAGAGAAGAAAAACTTCTTCTCCAGGAGTTTGAGAAGAAAAACCAAAACCTGCAAGAACTTTACAACAAAATGAAGTTCAAAGCATCTGAGCTGGAAGGAGAAAATGAAAAACTGCAAAAGCAGGAGGCAACATCTAAAGTGCTGAAAGAAAGGTTGGAAGAAAAACAAGCCAAAATAGAAGAAGTGGAGAAAAAATGCAACAAGCTGCAGAAGGAAAACACCGAAACAATCGAGGAGCTGAAAATCCTCATCCTCGAGAAAAAGGTGCTTGTGGAAAAGCAGCTGGAGAAAAAGAAAAAACGCTTCTGCTTCTTCTGGAGGAAGAACACTCCTTCTTTCACTACTGCCAATGTCACCTCTTCTTCCCCCACCTCTGTTCCAGCTTAATTCCCCCCCTCCCTTTAACTACTAACACCTCCCCCATCTCCCTCCCCTCTTTTCACATTCACCCCCCAACCAGTCCCGACAGTTGACTGCCCCCTCTAGAGCCTGGTTCTGTCATAGGTTTCTTCCTTTAAAGGGAGTTTTTCCTATCCACTGTCGCCTAGTGCTTGCTCAGAGGGGATTGTTGGGGTTTTCTCTCCTCTCTCCCTTTACTTTACGCTCTTCTTTACATCCCCCCCCCCCCCCCCCCCACCTTTTCTTTTTTCTTAATAATTGAACAATAAAAACAGTTGGCCGCTAATTAAATGTGTCAAATCAATGTCTTTATTCGAGAATACAAGAAATGGGTAATAGCTGCATGTGTGTTTGTGTGTGTGCATAATATGCATACTTTACGTGTTGGATCCAAATCCCACAAGGAATTAAATAAAACAAGAAGACAAACAAAAACAAATATTTCTCTCCCTTCCCAGGTCAGGAATCAGGATGAGGAAGAAATGAGGTCAGATCAGTGCAGGTTTTTGCACTACTGACATAAAGTTTCTGCTGATTAAAAAAAGTATGTCGATATTTCTGAAATACATTTGCAAACAAATAACTTTGACAACTTGTGTTTTTTCATAAAAGAAAAAAGAAAAATCAGAGAGCAGAGCTGGTAAAACAGCTTAGCTCCGCAGGTTACAGGAGATCAGATGCCAAATACTTTTCATGACAGTCTTCGTTATTGCATAAATCTCCCCTTTTATCATTGATCAGTAAATCACTGCATATAAATTCATCTAACCGTTATAATTTCATGAGTAAAGATTCTCAGATGACTGAATGGCAGTTTTAGTAAATGTTGAACTTTATTGTGATTTCTATTTTTAGAATCAATAGCACACATTTTGATTTAGTTTTGCAAGCTGCTGATTTCACACAGATCCACTGCCCAAACGTGCCTTTGAGTTTTTCATCATTTAACAAGAATAGGCTCAGGCAATCATTGTGGAATTAGGCTTTGGGAAGGTCTGGGGACAGGTATGATGGTGGTGGTTTTAAAGCACTGTGGCACAACAGCTTGACTCAGGGAGATGTTAAAGATGTCCGCTAGGACATCAGTCAGCTGGTCAGCACGGGCTCCGAGCACGCGTCCAGGTATATTGTCTGGTCCAGCAGCTTTGTGTGGGTTGACTTTAGTGAGAGTCCTTCTCACACTGGCCGTGGACAGGGACAGCACTTGGTTGTCTGGCAAGGGGGTGGCCCTCTATAGTCCGTCTTGCGTCCCATTTAAACAAGTGCGTGTTCACACTGCCCCTGGATGTCCTGGCCTCTGAGGATAAGGTGTACGGCTCCTGGTTGTCAACTGACCAATTTATCATGGCAAAGTCTGTGGTGGACAAAAGACAAGAGGCTGATTATAAAAATGATCCATGCACGCCTTATGACCTACAGCATGTACAGTTAACACAGCTAAATGGCTGTGAAATTGTAAAATTACTTTTGAAATAAAGCTATTCAAAGTCAATTAACTGTGACTATAATAATAGCAATGTTAGCCAGCAAACAAAACGTTAGCACTAATTAAAATAAGCTGCTAGGTGATGTTACTGTTTCAAGTTCTCTCATTGTTTGACATGTAGGGCAGATATTTTGGTGACACTGAGATTAGCCAGACACTAAACAGCAGTGTAATATCAACGCTAGATTAGATGTTTTCTAATCCGATAAAATGACATTATTCCTGTTTATAGAAGATGTTTGTCGTCTGTTTGTTTGACTGACAGGAACAGGAAATAGTGGTTGGAAATTACTGTTGGTGTTACATGAGGGTAAAGAAGGGCTTTAAGCACCTGGGTAAAAACTGGACCCATGATGAAACACTACAACAAGTACAACATATTCTTCAGTTTTAATATGTGACCATACTGTGCAGACTGCTGATGAGTTACACGGTTACATTTCATTAATCATTGTTAAACTAAAGTGGTAAGCAGTTACTTTATCCTTTCACTTAAAATTTCCAGGAAAAACACTACCTTGGCTACTTTTGTGCTTACATTTGATCTATGCTGGGTCACTACTTTTGCACTATAATGCTGCTGCTGACACCTTGGTTCACACTGACAATTAGAAAAAAGCTGATAGGAAAAGAAGGATGGAAAATGCCTGGAATTTAGTTACACTTGCAAATACTGCTGCCGCCAAACTGCAAGCATCAATAAAATGTTACAGTATTGTTTTCTATATCTGTGCATATATCCTTATTGGTAGCTTTCTCGAAATAGAAGATCTTCATTTTAAAAAAAAATCTCTGATAACATTGCTGAAGCTAGCGCCCACCCCTACTGCGCATACTGCAAATATAAACCTGATATATACTTACATCATGAAGCAGTTGATGTCTGGTTTCCGACAAATACAGTAAAGAGGTGCGTTCTCCCCCTCCATACCAGTGTTCTCAGGCACTGGTACATGGTCAGTGTCAGACACTTCACTGTCCTACAGCATACCACATAGGACCACATTAGAAATGACATGTATATAAACATCATTCATTTTCTCCTACTTATTTTATTCAGGTTGTATTCCAGCTGTCATAGGGCAAAAGTACACCCTGGACAGGTCGCCTGTCTGTTGGAGGGTTATTAGAGAGACTCGGACAACCACTCACACCAACAGCCAACTAAGCTAACCCCGCGCATGTCTTTGGAGTTCAACACCAGTCTGGCCGAATCACAGATAAGCAGGGTGTCTGTGCTGCAGAGCACAGCTGTGTCAGAGACTCTCGACATCAATGTAGCGTTAAGGATGCGGAGCGATGGGTGCACTAACACAATGTAAATATTAAAGTTCTCGCCATTGTCAATATGCTGTTGCGCTCTTGTTCGTATTATTGCAACCATATCTCTAGTCTAGCTTACCCTAAAAGTTTGGAGAGAATTGGTCTGTTAAGAAACGCGATCGATTGTTTGGGACTGCTCTAGCCATCACGTCGCATAAACAACTCTACTTCCGGTGGGAAAACTAATTAAGGGTAAAGTCGCACTAATAACACCTACCACTCATGTTCATAAGCATACGCTATGATCACTTCCACGCAGTAACGTTGTAATAAATATAATCCCGGTAAAGTCAATTAGCGAACACTACTGGCATGTAATGCCAATGGCGACCATTTCACAAACTGTAGAAAATGCTCAAAATGTTGTCGGCACCAAAAGTGAAGGGCTGACAGTTGTGTTTATATACGAACCGTAAGCGCTAATGTTGGTTAGCATCAGCTAAAGCGAGGAAGTTTGACACTTGCAGAGGCAGTGAACGCAGAGAGAGCTTAAAAACGCATTGTGGGGTTTTTTTTGTTTAGTCTTTGCTTCGTTGCTTTGATTTGGGGTTTCTTTTGCATTAAGACGTTGCGCACAAAATTACAGATATAACGGTGACTTAGCTGCTCGTTGGATAAACCCATGGACCTTAGAAAAGATCAACGCTACTCGGATGTAAGAACCCGTGTATAACACAATAGGCAAAATTACGCTTGCTAACCTTTCCACATCACAGGCTTCACATTAAATAATCATTTTTTCAAATACTCACCATGATCCGAGACCGTTTAAATATTTTGTTACTCTGAAAATATGGCAGTATGAAGCTAAACCTTTAGCTTGACGGCTAAAGCAATGCTAAGATTTACACGAAAACGATCAGCGAACATCGTTAAAGTACTATTGGTCTACATTCTTCTTCTATGGTAGCAGCCTGGGCAGAGTAACAGCCAACTCTACACTGCGCCATCTGTTGGCACCAATTACAGTAGAAAACATTATTACGACAGCACGTTTTTTGGGGAAAATAACAGAGATTGAAACTTTATTGATAATTTGTCCAAGTTGAAAAATGCCCCCCTCCAAAAATATCACGTGACAACCTCATTGCCTTACAGAATTACGACGTCACACACATGTAGAATCTTACCACCATTCTGATCCTTTGATCCTTTGATCCTTAAAACGCATAAATAGGGGTGAAGAGCAACGACTTTTAGTCCGTTTCTCGCAGCGTTGATGTGTGCAGCATTGAACCGTTCGCCAGAAAAGCCTTTTGAAATATTTGGATCCTTTGCAATTGTAACTGTATCCACACCCAACATGTCTCAAACAAATCCAAAGGGACAAGAAGTTGACCCCTACGCTCTTCCCTGGGATGAGCCACTAGACTCTTCCCTTTCCTCTCTTCCTTGGTGTGACCAAGTGGAACTAGAGGAAAAGCGTTTGGAAGAAATGGAGGATGAAGCGCTCAGAAACACCGAGAAGATTAAGTTCTTGATGGAGGAAAATGAGCGAAAGAGCGCTGAACTAAAAAAATTGTCATACCAGCTTCAAGAAAAGGAAGCTGTTATTGAGGAGAAACAACAAGATCTCCATGACATGGACAAGAAGAACCAGGAGCTCCAAAGAAAGCTTGATCAAGCTCTGCAACAAAATAAAAAAGTCATCCAAGAAAAGATACAAGATGGCATGAAGAAGAGAGGGCTGCAGAGCAATCTCCGAGACATGGAGCTAATGTACAGTGCAGACAAAAAAAAGCTTGATCGCACACTGCAAGAAAATGAAAAGCTTCTCCAAGAGAAAAGGCAACAGGAGTTAAAACAAAAACAAATGCATTCCAATCTTCAGCGCATCAAGCAACACAATGAAAGCTTGCAAGGAAAGCTTGATGAAGCTCTGCGACAAAATAGAAAACTCCTCCAAGAGAAGAAAGAAGACAGCATGAAGAAGAGAGGGCTGCACTCCAATCTCCGAGACATGGAGCTAATGTACAGTGTAGACAAAAAAAGGCTTGATCGCACAGAGCAAGCAAATGAGAAGCTTCTCCAAGAGAAAAGTGAACAAGAAATCAAACAAAAACAAATGGATTCCAAACTTCACAGCATCAAGCAACAAAATGAAAGCTTGCAAGGAAAGCTTGATGAAGCTCTGCGGCAAAATGAAGAAATCCTTCAAGAGAAAGAGCAGCTGGACAGAAAGCAGGGAGACATGGAGTGCCAACTCCAGCTCATGGAGGGAAACGACAGGATGCTGCAGGTAAAGTTCGATGAGACACTGCATAAATATCAAGACCTGCTTCAAGAGAGAGAACAGCTGGTCATTAAGCAGAGAGAAGAAAAACTTCTTCTCCAGGAGTTTGAGAAGAAAAACCAAAACCTGCAAGAACTTTACAACAAAATGAAGTTCAAAGCATCTGAGCTGGAAGGAGAAAATGAAAAACTGCAAAAGCAGGAGGCAACATCTAAAGTGCTGAAAGAAAGGTTGGAAGAAAAACAAGCCAAAATAGAAGAAGTGGAGAAAAAATGCAACAAGCTGCAGAAGGAAAACACCGAAACAATCGAGGAGCTGAAAATCCTCATCCTCGAGAAAAAGGTGCTTGTGGAAAAGCAGCTGGAGAAAAAGAAAAAACGCTTCTGCTTCTTCTGGAGGAAGAACACTCCTTCTTTCACTACTGCCAATGTCACCTCTTCTTCCCCCACCTCTGTTCCAGCTTAATCCCCCCCCTCCCTTTAACTACTAACACCTCCCCCATCTCCCTCCCCTCTTTTCACATTCACCCCCCAACCAGTCCCGACAGTTGACTGCCCCCTCTAGAGCCTGGTTCTGTCATAGGTTTCTTCCTTTAAAGGGAGTTTTTCCTATCCACTGTCGCCTAGTGCTTGCTCAGAGGGGATTGTTGGGGTTTTCTCTCCTCTCTCCCTTTACTTTACGCTCTTCTTTACATCCCCCCCCCCACCCCCACCTTTTCTTTTTTCTTAATAATTGAACAATAAAAACAGTTGGCCGCTAATTAAATGTGTCAAATCAATGTCTTTATTCGAGAATACAAGAAATGGGTAATAGCTGCATGTGTGTTTGTGTGTGTGCATAATATGCATACTTTACGTGTTGGATCCAAATCCCACAAGGAATTAAATAAAACAAGAAGACAAACAAAAACAAATATTTCTCTCCCTTCCCAGGTCAGGAATCAGGATGAGGAAGAAATGAGGTCAGATCAGTGCAGGTTTTTGCACTACTGACATAAAGTTTCTGCTGATTAAAAAAAGTATGTCGATATTTCTGAAATACATTTGCAAACAAATAACTTTGACAACTTGTGTTTTTTCATAAAAGAAAAAAGAAAAATCAGAGAGCAGAGCTGGTAAAACAGCTTAGCTCCGCAGGTTACAGGAGATCAGATGCCAAATACTTTTCATGACAGTCTTCGTTATTGCATAAATCTCCCCTTTTATCATTGATCAGTAAATCACTGCATATAAATTCATCTAACCGTTATAATTTCATGAGTAAAGATTCTCAGATGACTGAATGGCGGTTTTAGTAAATGTTGAACTTTATTGTGATTTCTATTTTTAGAATCAATAGCACACATTTTGATTTAGTTTTGCAAGCTGCTGATTTCACACAGATCCACTGCCCAAACGTGCCTTTGAGTTTTTCATCATTTAACAAGAATAGGCTCAGGCAATCATTGTGGAATTAGGCTTTGGGAAGGTCTGGGGACAGGTATGATGGTGGTGGTTTTAAAGCACTGTGGCACAACAGCTTGACTCAGGGAGATGTTAAAGATGTCCGCTAGGACATCAGTCAGCTGGTCAGCACGGGCTCCGAGCACGCGTCCAGGTATATTGTCTGGTCCAGCAGCTTTGTGTGGGTTGACTTTAGTGAGAGTCCTTCTCACACTGGCCGTGGACAGGGACAGCACTTGGTTGTCTGGCAAGGGGGTGGCCCTCTATAGTCCGTCTTGCGTCCCATTTAAACAAGTGCGTGTTCACACTGCCCCTGGATGTCCTGGCCTCTGAGGATAAGGTGTACGGCTCCTGGTTGTCAACTGACCAATTTATCATGGCAAAGTCTGTGGTGGACAAAAGACAAGAGGCTGATTATAAAAATGATCCATGCACGCCTTATGACCTACAGCATGTACAGTTAACACAGCTAAATGGCTGTGAAATTGTAAAATTACTTTTGAAATAAAGCTATTCAAAGTCAATTAACTGTGACTATAATAATAGCAATGTTAGCCAGCAAACAAAACGTTAGCACTAATTAAAATAAGCTGCTAGGTGATGTTACTGTTTCAAGTTCTCTCATTGTTTGACATGTAGGGCAGATATTTTGGTGACACTGAGATTAGCCAGACACTAAACAGCAGTGTAATATCAACGCTAGATTAGATGTTTTCTAATCCGATAAAATGACATTATTCCTGTTTATAGAAGATGTTTGTCGTCTGTTTGTTTGACTGACAGGAACAGGAAATAGTGGTTGGAAATTACTGTTGGTGTTACATGAGGGTAAAGAAGGGCTTTAAGCACCTGGGTAAAAACTGGACCCATGATGAAACACTACAACAAGTACAACATATTCTTCAGTTTTAATATGTGACCATACTGTGCAGACTGCTGATGAGTTACACGGTTACATTTCATTGATCATTGTTAAACTAAAGTGGTAAGCAGTTACTTTATCCTTTCACTTAAAATTTCCAGGAAAAACACTACCTTGGCTACTTTTGTGCTTACATTTGATCTATGCTGGGTCACTACTTTTGCACTATAATGCTGCTGCTGACACCTTGGTTCACACTGACAATTAGAAAAAAGCTGATAGGAAAAGAAGGATGGAAAATGCCTGGAATTTAGTTACACTTGCAAATACTGCTGCCGCCAAACTGCAAGCATCAATAAAATGTTACAGTATTGTTTTCTATATCTGTGCATATATCCTTATTGGTAGCTTTCTCGAAATAGAAGATCTTCATTTTAAAAAAAAATCTCTGATAACATTGCTGAAGCTAGCGCCCACCCCTACTGCGCGTACTGCAAATATAAACCTGATATATACTTACATCATGAAGCAGTTGATGTCTGGTTTCCGACAAATACAGTAAAGAGGTGCGTTCTCCCCCTCCATACCAGTGTTCTCAGGCACTGGTACATGGTCAGTGTCAGACACTTCACTGTCCTACAACATACCACATAGGACCACATTAGAAATGACATGTATATAAACATCATTCATTTTCTCCTACTTATTTTATTCAGGTTGTATTCCAGCTGTCATAGGGCAAAAGTACACCCTGGACAGGTCGCCTGTCTGTTGGAGGGTTATTAGAGAGACTCGGACAACCACTCACACCAACAGCCAACTAAGCTAACCCCGCGCATGTCTTTGGAGTTCAACACCAGTCTGGCCGAATCACAGATAAGCAGGGTGTCTGTGCTGCAGAGCACAGCTGTGTCAGAGACTCTCGACATCAATGTAGCGTTAAGGATGCGGAGCGATGGGTGCACTAACACAATGTAAATATTAAAGTTCTCGCCATTGTCAATATGCTGTTGCGCTCTTGTTCGTATTATTGCAACCATATCTCTAGTCTAGCTTACCCTAAAAGTTTGGAGAGAATTGGTCTGTTAAGAAACGCGATCGATTGTTTGGGACTGCTCTAGCCATCACGTCGCATAAACAACTCTACTTCCGGTGGGAAAACTAATTAAGGGTAAAGTCGCACTAATAACACCTACCACTCACGTTCATAAGCATACGCTATGATCACTTCCACGCAGTAACGTTGTAATAAATATAATCCCGGTAAAGTCAATTAGCGAACACTACTGGCATGTAATGCCAATGGCGACCATTTCACAAACTGTAGAAAATGCTCAAAATGTTGTCGGCACCAAAAGTGAAGGGCTGACAGTTGTGTTTATATACGAACCGTAAGCGCTAATGTTGGTTAGCATCAGCTAAAGCGAGGAAGTTTGACACTTGCAGAGGCAGTGAACGCAGAGAGAGCTTAAAAACGCATTGTGGGGTTTTTTTTGTTTAGTCTTTGCTTCGTTGCTTTGATTTGGGGTTTCTTTTGCATTAAGACGTTGCGCACAAAATTACAGATATAACGGTGACTTAGCTGCTCGTTGGATAAACCCATGGACCTTAGAAAAGATCAACGCTACTCGGATGTAAGAACCCGTGTATAACACAATAGGCAAAATTACGCTTGCTAACCTTTCCACATCACAGGCTTCACATTAAATAATCATTTTTTCAAATACTCACCATGATCCGAGACCGTTTAAATATTTTGTTACTCTGAAAATATGGCAGTATGAAGCTAAACCTTTAGCTTGACGGCTAAAGCAATGCTAAGATTTACACGAAAACGATCAGCGAACATCGTTAAAGTACTATTGGTCTACATTCTTCTTCTATGGTAGCAGCCTGGGCAGAGTAACAGCCAACTCTACACTGCGCCATCTGTTGGCACCAATTACAGTAGAAAACATTATTACGACAGCACGTTTTTTGGGGAAAATAACAGAGATTGAAACTTTATTGATAATTTGTCCAAGTTGAAAAATGCCCCCCTCCAAAAATATCACGTGACAACCTCATTGCCTTACAGAATTACGACGTCACACACATGTAGAATCTTACCACCATTCTGATCCTTTGATCCTTTGATCCTTAAAACGCATAAATAGGGGTGAAGAGCAACGACTTTTAGTCCGTTTCTCGCAGCGTTGATGTGTGCAGCATTGAACCGTTCGCCAGAAAAGCCTTTTGAAATATTTGGATCCTTTGCAATTGTAACTGTATCCACACCCAACATGTCTCAAACAAATCCAAAGGGACAAGAAGTTGACCCCTACGCTCTTCCCTGGGATGAGCCACTAGACTCTTCCCTTTCCTCTCTTCCTTGGTGTGACCAAGTGGAACTAGAGGAAAAGCGTTTGGAAGAAATGGAGGATGAAGCGCTCAGAAACACCGAGAAGATTAAGTTCTTGATGGAGGAAAATGAGCGAAAGAGCGCTGAACTAAAAAAATTGTCATACCAGCTTCAAGAAAAGGAAGCTGTTATTGAGGAGAAACAACAAGATCTCCATGACATGGACAAGAAGAACCAGGAGCTCCAAAGAAAGCTTGATCAAGCTCTGCAACAAAATAAAAAAGTCATCCAAGAAAAGATACAAGATGGCATGAAGAAGAGAGGGCTGCAGAGCAATCTCCGAGACATGGAGCTAATGTACAGTGCAGACAAAAAAAAGCTTGATCGCACACTGCAAGAAAATGAAAAGCTTCTCCAAGAGAAAAGGCAACAGGAGTTAAAACAAAAACAAATGCATTCCAATCTTCAGCGCATCAAGCAACACAATGAAAGCTTGCAAGGAAAGCTTGATGAAGCTCTGCGACAAAATAGAAAACTCCTCCAAGAGAAGAAAGAAGACAGCATGAAGAAGAGAGGGCTGCACTCCAATCTCCGAGACATGGAGCTAATGTACAGTGTAGACAAAAAAAGGCTTGATCGCACAGAGCAAGCAAATGAGAAGCTTCTCCAAGAGAAAAGTGAACAAGAAATCAAACAAAAACAAATGGATTCCAAACTTCACAGCATCAAGCAACAAAATGAAAGCTTGCAAGGAAAGCTTGATGAAGCTCTGCGGCAAAATGAAGAAATCCTTCAAGAGAAAGAGCAGCTGGACAGAAAGCAGGGAGACATGGAGTGCCAACTCCAGCTCATGGAGGGAAACGACAGGATGCTGCAGGTAAAGTTCGATGAGACACTGCATAAATATCAAGACCTGCTTCAAGAGAGAGAACAGCTGGTCATTAAGCAGAGAGAAGAAAAACTTCTTCTCCAGGAGTTTGAGAAGAAAAACCAAAACCTGCAAGAACTTTACAACAAAATGAAGTTCAAAGCATCTGAGCTGGAAGGAGAAAATGAAAAACTGCAAAAGCAGGAGGCAACATCTAAAGTGCTGAAAGAAAGGTTGGAAGAAAAACAAGCCAAAATAGAAGAAGTGGAGAAAAAATGCAACAAGCTGCAGAAGGAAAACACCGAAACAATCGAGGAGCTGAAAATCCTCATCCTCGAGAAAAAGGTGCTTGTGGAAAAGCAGCTGGAGAAAAAGAAAAAACGCTTCTGCTTCTTCTGGAGGAAGAACACTCCTTCTTTCACTACTGCCAATGTCACCTCTTCTTCCCCCACCTCTGTTCCAGCTTAATCCCCCCCCTCCCTTTAACTACTAACACCTCCCCCATCTCCCTCCCCTCTTTTCACATTCACCCCCCAACCAGTCCCGACAGTTGACTGCCCCCTCTAGAGCCTGGTTCTGTCATAGGTTTCTTCCTTTAAAGGGAGTTTTTCCTATCCACTGTCGCCTAGTGCTTGCTCAGAGGGGATTGTTGGGGTTTTCTCTCCTCTCTCCCTTTACTTTACGCTCTTCTTTACATCCCCCCCCCCCACCCCCACCTTTTCTTTTTTCTTAATAATTGAACAATAAAAACAGTTGGCCGCTAATTAAATGTGTCAAATCAATGTCTTTATTCGAGAATACAAGAAATGGGTAATAGCTGCATGTGTGTTTGTGTGTGTGCATAATATGCATACTTTACGTGTTGGATCCAAATCCCACAAGGAATTAAATAAAACAAGAAGACAAACAAAAACAAATATTTCTCTCCCTTCCCAGGTCAGGAATCAGGATGAGGAAGAAATGAGGTCAGATCAGTGCAGGTTTTTGCACTACTGACATAAAGTTTCTGCTGATTAAAAAAAGTATGTCGATATTTCTGAAATACATTTGCAAACAAATAACTTTGACAACTTGTGTTTTTTCATAAAAGAAAAAAGAAAAATCAGAGAGCAGAGCTGGTAAAACAGCTTAGCTCCGCAGGTTACAGGAGATCAGATGCCAAATACTTTTCATGACAGTCTTCGTTATTGCATAAATCTCCCCTTTTATCATTGATCAGTAAATCACTGCATATAAATTCATCTAACCGTTATAATTTCATGAGTAAAGATTCTCAGATGACTGAATGGCGGTTTTAGTAAATGTTGAACTTTATTGTGATTTCTATTTTTAGAATCAATAGCACACATTTTGATTTAGTTTTGCAAGCTGCTGATTTCACACAGATCCACTGCCCAAACGTGCCTTTGAGTTTTTCATCATTTAACAAGAATAGGCTCAGGCAATCATTGTGGAATTAGGCTTTGGGAAGGTCTGGGGACAGGTATGATGGTGGTGGTTTTAAAGCACTGTGGCACAACAGCTTGACTCAGGGAGATGTTAAAGATGCCCGCTAGGACATCAGTCAGCTGGTCAGCACGGGCTCCGAGCATGCGTCCAGGTATATTGTCTGGTCCAGCAGCTTTGTGTGGGTTGACTTTAGTGAGAGTCCTTCTCACACTGGCCGTGGACAGGGACAGCACTTGGTTGTCTGGCAAGGGGGTGGCCCTCTATAGTCCGTCTTGCGTCCCATTTAAACAAGTGCGTGTTCACACTGCCCCTGGATGTCCTGGCCTCTGAGGATAAGGTGTACGGCTCCTGGTTGTCAACTGACCAATTTATCATGGCAAAGTCTGTGGTGGACAAAAGACAAGAGGCTGATTATAAAAATGATCCATGCACGCCTTATGACCTACAGCATGTACAGTTAACACAGCTAAATGGCTGTGAAATTGTAAAATTACTTTTGAAATAAAGCTATTCAAAGTCAATTAACTGTGACTATAATAATAGCAATGTTAGCCAGCAAACAAAACGTTAGCACTAATTAAAATAAGCTGCTAGGTGATGTTACTGTTTCAAGTTCTCTCATTGTTTGACATGTAGGGCAGATATTTTGGTGACACTGAGATTAGCCAGACACTAAACAGCAGTGTAATATCAACGCTAGATTAGATGTTTTCTAATCCGATAAAATGACATTATTCCTGTTTATAGAAGATGTTTGTCGTCTGTTTGTTTGACTGACAGGAACAGGAAATAGTGGTTGGAAATTACTGTTGGTGTTACATGAGGGTAAAGAAGGGCTTTAAGCACCTGGGTAAAAACTGGACCCATGATGAAACACTACAACAAGTACAACATATTCTTCAGTTTTAATATGTGACCATACTGTGCAGACTGCTGATGAGTTACACGGTTACATTTCATTAATCATTGTTAAACTAAAGTGGTAAGCAGTTACTTTATCCTTTCACTTAAAATTTCCAGGAAAAACACTACCTTGGCTACTTTTGTGCTTACATTTGATCTATGCTGGGTCACTACTTTTGCACTATAATGCTGCTGCTGACACCTTGGTTCACACTGACAATTAGAAAAAAGCTGATAGGAAAAGAAGGATGGAAAATGCCTGGAATTTAGTTACACTTGCAAATACTGCTGCCGCCAAACTGCAAGCATCAATAAAATGTTACAGTATTGTTTTCTATATCTGTGCATATATCCTTATTGGTAGCTTTCTCGAAATAGAAGATCTTCATTTTAAAAAAAAATCTCTGATAACATTGCTGAAGCTAGCGCCCACCCCTACTGCGCGTACTGCAAATATAAACCTGATATATACTTACATCATGAAGCAGTTGATGTCTGGTTTCCGACAAATACAGTAAAGAGGTGCGTTCTCCCCCTCCATACCAGTGTTCTCAGGCACTGGTACATGGTCAGTGTCAGACACTTCACTGTCCTACAACATACCACATAGGACCACATTAGAAATGACATGTATATAAACATCATTCATTTTCTCCTACTTATTTTATTCAGGTTGTATTCCAGCTGTCATAGGGCAAAAGTACACCCTGGACAGGTCGCCTGTCTGTTGGAGGGTTATTAGAGAGACTCGGACAACCACTCACACCAACAGCCAACTAAGCTAACCCCGCGCATGTCTTTGGAGTTCAACACCAGTCTGGCCGAATCACAGATAAGCAGGGTGTCTGTGCTGCAGAGCACAGCTGTGTCAGAGACTCTCGACATCAATGTAGCGTTAAGGATGCGGAGCGATGGGTGCACTAACACAATGTAAATATTAAAGTTCTCGCCATTGTCAATATGCTGTTGCGCTCTTGTTCGTATTATTGCAACCATATCTCTAGTCTAGCTTACCCTAAAAGTTTGGAGAGAATTGGTCTGTTAAGAAACGCGATCGATTGTTTGGGACTGCTCTAGCCATCACGTCGCATAAACAACTCTACTTCCGGTGGGAAAACTAATTAAGGGTAAAGTCGCACTAATAACACCTACCACTCATGTTCATAAGCATACGCTATGATCACTTCCACGCAGTAACGTTGTAATAAATATAATCCCGGTAAAGTCAATTAGCGAACACTACTGGCATGTAATGCCAATGGCGACCATGTCACAAACTGTAGAAAATGCTCAAAATGTTGTCGGCACCAAAAGTGAAGGGCTGACAGTTGTGTTTATATACGAACCGTAAGCGCTAATGTTGGTTAGCATCAGCTAAAGCGAGGAAGTTTGACACTTTCAGAGGCAGTGAACGCAGAGAGAGCTTAAAAACGCATTGTGGGTTTTTTTTGTTTAGTCTTTGCTTCGTTGCTTTGATTTGGGATTTCTTTTGCATTAAGACGTTGCGCACAAAATTACAGATATAACGGTGACTTAGCTGCTCGTTGGATAAACCCATGGACCTTAGAAAAGATCAACGCTACTCGGATGTAAGCACCCGTGTATAACACAATAGGCAAAATTACGCTTGCTAACCTTTCCACATCAC
Source organism: Perissodus microlepis (assembly GCF_051167445.1). Classification (NCBI taxonomy): domain Eukaryota; kingdom Metazoa; phylum Chordata; class Actinopteri; order Cichliformes; family Cichlidae; genus Perissodus; species Perissodus microlepis. The sequence continues at coordinate 14,389 of NW_028182074.1, read as the reverse complement.
AGGCTTCACATTAAATAATCATTTTTTCAAATACTCACCATGATCCGAGACCGTTTAAATATTTTGTTACTCTGAAAATATGGCAGTATGAAGCTAAACCTTTAGCTTGACGGCTAAAGCAATGCTAAGATTTACACGAAAACGATCAGCGAACATCGTTAAAGTACTATTGGTCTACATTCTTCTTCTATGGTAGCAGCCTGGGCAGAGTAACAGCCAACTCTACACTGCGCCATCTGTTGGCACCAATTACAGTAGAAAACATTATTACGACAGCACGTTTTTTGGGGAAAATAACAGAGATTGAAACTTTATTGATAATTTGTCCAAGTTGAAAAATGCCCCCCTCCAAAAATATCACGTGACAACCTCATTGCCTTACAGAATTACGACGTCACACACATGTAGAATCTTACCACCATTCTGATCCTTTGATCCTTTGATCCTTAAAACGCATAAATAGGGGTGAAGAGCAACGACTTTTAGTCCGTTTCTCGCAGCGTTGATGTGTGCAGCATTGAACCGTTCGCCAGAAAAGCCTTTTGAAATATTTGGATCCTTTGCAATTGTAACTGTATCCACACCCAACATGTCTCAAACAAATCCAAAGGGACAAGAAGTTGACCCCTACGCTCTTCCCTGGGATGAGCCACTAGACTCTTCCCTTTCCTCTCTTCCTTGGTGTGACCAAGTGGAACTAGAGGAAAAGCGTTTGGAAGAAATGGAGGATGAAGCGCTCAGAAACACCGAGAAGATTAAGTTCTTGATGGAGGAAAATGAGCGAAAGAGCGCTGAACTAAAAAAATTGTCATACCAGCTTCAAGAAAAGGAAGCTGTTATTGAGGAGAAACAACAAGATCTCCATGACATGGACAAGAAGAACCAGGAGCTCCAAAGAAAGCTTGATCAAGCTCTGCAACAAAATAAAAAAGTCATCCAAGAAAAGATACAAGATGGCATGAAGAAGAGAGGGCTGCAGAGCAATCTCCGAGACATGGAGCTAATGTACAGTGCAGACAAAAAAAAGCTTGATCGCACACTGCAAGAAAATGAAAAGCTTCTCCAAGAGAAAAGGCAACAGGAGTTAAAACAAAAACAAATGCATTCCAATCTTCAGCGCATCAAGCAACACAATGAAAGCTTGCAAGGAAAGCTTCATGAAGCTCTGCGACAAAATAGAAAACTCCTCCAAGAGAAGAAAGAAGACAGCATGAAGAAGAGAGGGCTGCACTCCAATCTCCGAGACATGGAGCTAATGTACAGTGTAGACAAAAAAAGGCTTGATCGCACAGAGCAAGCAAATGAGAAGCTTCTCCAAGAGAAAAGTGAACAAGAAATCAAACAAAAACAAATGGATTCCAAACTTCACAGCATCAAGCAACAAAATGAAAGCTTGCAAGGAAAGCTTGATGAAGCTCTGCGGCAAAATGAAGAAATCCTTCAAGAGAAAGAGCAGCTGGACAGAAAGCAGGGAGACATGGAGTGCCAACTCCAGCTCATGGAGGGAAACGACAGGATGCTGCAGGTAAAGTTCGATGAGACACTGCATAAATATCAAGACCTGCTTCAAGAGAGAGAACAGCTGGTCATTAAGCAGAGAGAAGAAAAACTTCTTCTCCAGGAGTTTGAGAAGAAAAACCAAAACCTGCAAGAACTTTACAACAAAATGAAGTTCAAAGCATCTGAGCTGGAAGGAGAAAATGAAAAACTGCAAAAGCAGGAGGCAACATCTAAAGTGCTGAAAGAAAGGTTGGAAGAAAAACAAGCCAAAATAGAAGAAGTGGAGAAAAAATGCAACAAGCTGCAGAAGGAAAACACCGAAACAATCGAGGAGCTGAAAATCCTCATCCTCGAGAAAAAGGTGCTTGTGGAAAAGCAGCTGGAGAAAAAGAAAAAACGCTTCTGCTTCTTCTGGAGGAAGAACACTCCTTCTTTCACTACTGCCAATGTCACCTCTTCTTCCCCCACCTCTGTTCCAGCTTAATCCCCCCCCTCCCTTTAACTACTAACACCTCCCCCATCTCCCTCCCCTCTTTTCACATTCACCCCCCAACCAGTCCCGACAGTTGACTGCCCCCTCTAGAGCCTGGTTCTGTCATAGGTTTCTTCCTTTAAAGGGAGTTTTTCCTATCCACTGTCGCCTAGTGCTTGCTCAGAGGGGATTGTTGGGGTTTTCTCTCCTCTCTCCCTTTACTTTACGCTCTTCTTTACATCCCCCCCCCCCCACCCCCACCTTTTCTTTTTTCTTAATAATTGAACAATAAAAACAGTTGGCCGCTAATTAAATGTGTCAAATCAATGTCTTTATTCGAGAATACAAGAAATGGGTAATAGCTGCATGTGTGTTTGTGTGTGTGCATAATATGCATACTTTACGTGTTGGATCCAAATCCCACAAGGAATTAAATAAAACAAGAAGACAAACAAAAACAAATATTTCTCTCCCTTCCCAGGTCAGGAATCAGGATGAGGAAGAAATGAGGTCAGATCAGTGCAGGTTTTTGCACTACTGACATAAAGTTTCTGCTGATTAAAAAAAGTATGTCGATATTTCTGAAATACATTTGCAAACAAATAACTTTGACAACTTGTGTTTTTTCATAAAAGAAAAAAGAAAAATCAGAGAGCAGAGCTGGTAAAACAGCTTAGCTCCGCAGGTTACAGGAGATCAGATGCCAAATACTTTTCATGACAGTCTTCGTTATTGCATAAATCTCCCCTTTTATCATTGATCAGTAAATCACTGCATATAAATTCATCTAACCGTTATAATTTCATGAGTAAAGATTCTCAGATGACTGAATGGCGGTTTTAGTAAATGTTGAACTTTATTGTGATTTCTATTTTTAGAATCAATAGCACACATTTTGATTTAGTTTTGCAAGCTGCTGATTTCACACAGATCCACTGCCCAAACGTGCCTTTGAGTTTTTCATCATTTAACAAGAATAGGCTCAGGCAATCATTGTGGAATTAGGCTTTGGGAAGGTCTGGGGACAGGTATGATGGTGGTGGTTTTAAAGCACTGTGGCACAACAGCTTGACTCAGGGAGATGTTAAAGATGCCCGCTAGGACATCAGTCAGCTGGTCAGCACGGGCTCCGAGCATGCGTCCAGGTATATTGTCTGGTCCAGCAGCTTTGTGTGGGTTGACTTTAGTGAGAGTCCTTCTCACACTGGCCGTGGACAGGGACAGCACTTGGTTGTCTGGCAAGGGGGTGGCCCTCTATAGTCCGTCTTGCGTCCCATTTAAACAAGTGCGTGTTCACACTGCCCCTGGATGTCCTGGCCTCTGAGGATAAGGTGTACGGCTCCTGGTTGTCAACTGACCAATTTATCATGGCAAAGTCTGTGGTGGACAAAAGACAAGAGGCTGATTATAAAAATGATCCATGCACGCCTTATGACCTACAGCATGTACAGTTAACACAGCTAAATGGCTGTGAAATTGTAAAATTACTTTTGAAATAAAGCTATTCAAAGTCAATTAACTGTGACTATAATAATAGCAATGTTAGCCAGCAAACAAAACGTTAGCACTAATTAAAATAAGCTGCTAGGTGATGTTACTGTTTCAAGTTCTCTCATTGTTTGACATGTAGGGCAGATATTTTGGTGACACTGAGATTAGCCAGACACTAAACAGCAGTGTAATATCAACGCTAGATTAGATGTTTTCTAATCCGATAAAATGACATTATTCCTGTTTATAGAAGATGTTTGTCGTCTGTTTGTTTGACTGACAGGAACAGGAAATAGTGGTTGGAAATTACTGTTGGTGTTACATGAGGGTAAAGAAGGGCTTTAAGCACCTGGGTAAAAACTGGACCCATGATGAAACACTACAACAAGTACAACATATTCTTCAGTTTTAATATGTGACCATACTGTGCAGACTGCTGATGAGTTACACGGTTACATTTCATTAATCATTGTTAAACTAAAGTGGTAAGCAGTTACTTTATCCTTTCACTTAAAATTTCCAGGAAAAACACTACCTTGGCTACTTTTGTGCTTACATTTGATCTATGCTGGGTCACTACTTTTGCACTATAATGCTGCTGCTGACACCTTGGTTCACACTGACAATTAGAAAAAAGCTGATAGGAAAAGAAGGATGGAAAATGCCTGGAATTTAGTTACACTTGCAAATACTGCTGCCGCCAAACTGCAAGCATCAATAAAATGTTACAGTATTGTTTTCTATATCTGTGCATATATCCTTATTGGTAGCTTTCTCGAAATAGAAGATCTTCATTTTAAAAAAAAATCTCTGATAACATTGCTGAAGCTAGCGCCCACCCCTACTGCGCGTACTGCAAATATAAACCTGATATATACTTACATCATGAAGCAGTTGATGTCTGGTTTCCGACAAATACAGTAAAGAGGTGCGTTCTCCCCCTCCATACCAGTGTTCTCAGGCACTGGTACATGGTCAGTGTCAGACACTTCACTGTCCTACAACATACCACATAGGACCACATTAGAAATGACATGTATATAAACATCATTCATTTTCTCCTACTTATTTTATTCAGGTTGTATTCCAGCTGTCATAGGGCAAAAGTACACCCTGGACAGGTCGCCTGTCTGTTGGAGGGTTATTAGAGAGACTCGGACAACCACTCACACCAACAGCCAACTAAGCTAACCCCGCGCATGTCTTTGGAGTTCAACACCAGTCTGGCCGAATCACAGATAAGCAGGGTGTCTGTGCTGCAGAGCACAGCTGTGTCAGAGACTCTCGACATCAATGTAGCGTTAAGGATGCGGAGCGATGGGTGCACTAACACAATGTAAATATTAAAGTTCTCGCCATTGTCAATATGCTGTTGCGCTCTTGTTCGTATTATTGCAACCATATCTCTAGTCTAGCTTACCCTAAAAGTTTGGAGAGAATTGGTCTGTTAAGAAACGCGATCGATTGTTTGGGACTGCTCTAGCCATCACGTCGCATAAACAACTCTACTTCCGGTGGGAAAACTAATTAAGGGTAAAGTCGCACTAATAACACCTACCACTCATGTTCATAAGCATACGCTATGATCACTTCCACGCAGTAACGTTGTAATAAATATAATCCCGGTAAAGTCAATTAGCGAACACTACTGGCATGTAATGCCAATGGCGACCATGTCACAAACTGTAGAAAATGCTCAAAATGTTGTCGGCACCAAAAGTGAAGGGCTGACAGTTGTGTTTATATACGAACCGTAAGCGCTAATGTTGGTTAGCATCAGCTAAAGCGAGGAAGTTTGACACTTTCAGAGGCAGTGAACGCAGAGAGAGCTTAAAAACGCATTGTGGGTTTTTTTTGTTTAGTCTTTGCTTCGTTGCTTTGATTTGGGATTTCTTTTGCATTAAGACGTTGCGCACAAAATTACAGATATAACGGTGACTTAGCTGCTCGTTGGATAAACCCATGGACCTTAGAAAAGATCAACGCTACTCGGATGTAAGCACCCGTGTATAACACAATAGGCAAAATTACGCTTGCTAACCTTTCCACATCACAGGCTTCACATTAAATAATCATTTTTTCAAATACTCACCATGATCCGAGACCGTTTAAATATTTTGTTACTCTGAAAATATGGCAGTATGAAGCTAAACCTTTAGCTTGACGGCTAAAGCAATGCTAAGATTTACACGAAAACGATCAGCGAACATCGTTAAAGTACTATTGGTCTACATTCTTCTTCTATGGTAGCAGCCTGGGCAGAGTAACAGCCAACTCTACACTGCGCCATCTGTTGGCACCAATTACAGTAGAAAACATTATTACGACAGCACGTTTTTTGGGGAAAATAACAGAGATTGAAACTTTATTGATAATTTGTCCAAGTTGAAAAATGCCCCCCTCCAAAAATATCACGTGACAACCTCATTGCCTTACAGAATTACGACGTCACACACATGTAGAATCTTACCACCATTCTGATCCTTTGATCCTTTGATCCTTAAAACGCATAAATAGGGGTGAAGAGCAACGACTTTTAGTCCGTTTCTCGCAGCGTTGATGTGTGCAGCATTGAACCGTTCGCCAGAAAAGCCTTTTGAAATATTTGGATCCTTTGCAATTGTAACTGTATCCACACCCAACATGTCTCAAACAAATCCAAAGGGACAAGAAGTTGACCCCTACGCTCTTCCCTGGGATGAGCCACTAGACTCTTCCCTTTCCTCTCTTCCTTGGTGTGACCAAGTGGAACTAGAGGAAAAGCGTTTGGAAGAAATGGAGGATGAAGCGCTCAGAAACACCGAGAAGATTAAGTTCTTGATGGAGGAAAATGAGCGAAAGAGCGCTGAACTAAAAAAATTGTCATACCAGCTTCAAGAAAAGGAAGCTGTTATTGAGGAGAAACAACAAGATCTCCATGACATGGACAAGAAGAACCAGGAGCTCCAAAGAAAGCTTGATCAAGCTCTGCAACAAAATAAAAAAGTCATCCAAGAAAAGATACAAGATGGCATGAAGAAGAGAGGGCTGCAGAGCAATCTCCGAGACATGGAGCTAATGTACAGTGCAGACAAAAAAAAGCTTGATCGCACACTGCAAGAAAATGAAAAGCTTCTCCAAGAGAAAAGGCAACAGGAGTTAAAACAAAAACAAATGCATTCCAATCTTCAGCGCATCAAGCAACACAATGAAAGCTTGCAAGGAAAGCTTGATGAAGCTCTGCGACAAAATAGAAAACTCCTCCAAGAGAAGAAAGAAGACAGCATGAAGAAGAGAGGGCTGCACTCCAATCTCCGAGACATGGAGCTAATGTACAGTGTAGACAAAAAAAGGCTTGATCGCACAGAGCAAGCAAATGAGAAGCTTCTCCAAGAGAAAAGTGAACAAGAAATCAAACAAAAACAAATGGATTCCAAACTTCACAGCATCAAGCAACAAAATGAAAGCTTGCAAGGAAAGCTTGATGAAGCTCTGCGGCAAAATGAAGAAATCCTTCAAGAGAAAGAGCAGCTGGACAGAAAGCAGGGAGACATGGAGTGCCAACTCCAGCTCATGGAGGGAAACGACAGGATGCTGCAGGTAAAGTTCGATGAGACACTGCATAAATATCAAGACCTGCTTCAAGAGAGAGAACAGCTGGTCATTAAGCAGAGAGAAGAAAAACTTCTTCTCCAGGAGTTTGAGAAGAAAAACCAAAACCTGCAAGAACTTTACAACAAAATGAAGTTCAAAGCATCTGAGCTGGAAGGAGAAAATGAAAAACTGCAAAAGCAGGAGGCAACATCTAAAGTGCTGAAAGAAAGGTTGGAAGAAAAACAAGCCAAAATAGAAGAAGTGGAGAAAAAATGCAACAAGCTGCAGAAGGAAAACACCGAAACAATCGAGGAGCTGAAAATCCTCATCCTCGAGAAAAAGGTGCTTGTGGAAAAGCAGCTGGAGAAAAAGAAAAAACGCTTCTGCTTCTTCTGGAGGAAGAACACTCCTTCTTTCACTACTGCCAATGTCACCTCTTCTTCCCCCACCTCTGTTCCAGCTTAATCCCCCCCCTCCCTTTAACTACTAACACCTCCCCCATCTCCCTCCCCTCTTTTCACATTCACCCCCCAACCAGTCCCGACAGTTGACTGCCCCCTCTAGAGCCTGGTTCTGTCATAGGTTTCTTCCTTTAAAGGGAGTTTTTCCTATCCACTGTCGCCTAGTGCTTGCTCAGAGGGGATTGTTGGGGTTTTCTCTCCTCTCTCCCTTTACTTTACGCTCTTCTTTACATCCCCCCCCCCCACCCTTTCTTTTTTCTTAATAATTGAACAATAAAAACAGTTGGCCGCTAATTAAATGTGTCAAATCAATGTCTTTATTCGAGAATACAAGAAATGGGTAATAGCTGCATGTGTGTTTGTGTGTGTGCATAATATGCATACTTTACGTGTTGGATCCAAATCCCACAAGGAATTAAATAAAACAAGAAGACAAACAAAAACAAATATTTCTCTCCCTTCCCAGGTCAGGAATCAGGATGAGGAAGAAATGAGGTCAGATCAGTGCAGGTTTTTGCACTACTGACATAAAGTTTCTGCTGATTAAAAAAAGTATGTCGATATTTCTGAAATACATTTGCAAACAAATAACTTTGACAACTTGTGTTTTTTCATAAAAGAAAAAAGAAAAATCAGAGAGCAGAGCTGGTAAAACAGCTTAGCTCCGCAGGTTACAGGAGATCAGATGCCAAATACTTTTCATGACAGTCTTCGTTATTGCATAAATCTCCCCTTTTATCATTGATCAGTAAATCACTGCATATAAATTCATCTAACCGTTATAATTTCATGAGTAAAGATTCTCAGATGACTGAATGGCGGTTTTAGTAAATGTTGAACTTTATTGTGATTTCTATTTTTAGAATCAATAGCACACATTTTGATTTAGTTTTGCAAGCTGCTGATTTCACACAGATCCACTGCCCAAACGTGCCTTTGAGTTTTTCATCATTTAACAAGAATAGGCTCAGGCAATCATTGTGGAATTAGGCTTTGGGAAGGTCTGGGGACAGGTATGATGGTGGTGGTTTTAAAGCACTGTGGCACAACAGCTTGACTCAGGGAGATGTTAAAGATGCCCGCTAGGACATCAGTCAGCTGGTCAGCACGGGCTCCGAGCACGCGTCCAGGTATATTGTCTGGTCCAGCAGCTTTGTGTGGGTTGACTTTAGTGAGAGTCCTTCTCACACTGGCCGTGGACAGGGACAGCACTTGGTTGTCTGGCAAGGGGGTGGCCCTCTATAGTCCGTCTTGCGTCCCATTTAAACAAGTGCGTGTTCACACTGCCCCTGGATGTCCTGGCCTCTGAGGATAAGGTGTACGGCTCCTGGTTGTCAACTGACCAATTTATCATGGCAAAGTCTGTGGTGGACAAAAGACAAGAGGCTGATTATAAAAATGATCCATGCACGCCTTATGACCTACAGCATGTACAGTTAACACAGCTAAATGGCTGTGAAATTGTAAAATTACTTTTGAAATAAAGCTATTCAAAGTCAATTAACTGTGACTATAATAATAGCAATGTTAGCCAGCAAACAAAACGTTAGCACTAATTAAAATAAGCTGCTAGGTGATGTTACTGTTTCAAGTTCTCTCATTGTTTGACATGTAGGGCAGATATTTTGGTGACACTGAGATTAGCCAGACACTAAACAGCAGTGTAATATCAACGCTAGATTAGATGTTTTCTAATCCGATAAAATGACATTATTCCTGTTTATAGAAGATGTTTGTCGTCTGTTTGTTTGACTGACAGGAACAGGAAATAGTGGTTGGAAATTACTGTTGGTGTTACATGAGGGTAAAGAAGGGCTTTAAGCACCTGGGTAAAAACTGGACCCATGATGAAACACTACAACAAGTACAACATATTCTTCAGTTTTAATATGTGACCATACTGTGCAGACTGCTGATGAGTTACACGGTTACATTTCATTAATCATTGTTAAACTAAAGTGGTAAGCAGTTACTTTATCCTTTCACTTAAAATTTCCAGGAAAAACACTACCTTGGCTACTTTTGTGCTTACATTTGATCTATGCTGGGTCACTACTTTTGCACTATAATGCTGCTGCTGACACCTTGGTTCACACTGACAATTAGAAAAAAGCTGATAGGAAAAGAAGGATGGAAAATGCCTGGAATTTAGTTACACTTGCAAATACTGCTGCCGCCAAACTGCAAGCATCAATAAAATGTTACAGTATTGTTTTCTATATCTGTGCATATATCCTTATTGGTAGCTTTCTCGAAATAGAAGATCTTCATTTTAAAAAAAAATCTCTGATAACATTGCTGAAGCTAGCGCCCACCCCTACTGCGCGTACTGCAAATATAAACCTGATATATACTTACATCATGAAGCAGTTGATGTCTGGTTTCCGACAAATACAGTAAAGAGGTGCGTTCTCCCCCTCCATACCAGTGTTCTCAGGCACTGGTACATGGTCAGTGTCAGACACTTCACTGTCCTACAACATACCACATAGGACCACATTAGAAATGACATGTATATAAACATCATTCATTTTCTCCTACTTATTTTATTCAGGTTGTATTCCAGCTGTCATAGGGCAAAAGTACACCCTGGACAGGTCGCCTGTCTGTTGGAGGGTTATTAGAGAGACTCGGACAACCACTCACACCAACAGCCAACTAAGCTAACCCCGCGCATGTCTTTGGAGTTCAACACCAGTCTGGCCGAATCACAGATAAGCAGGGTGTCTGTGCTGCAGAGCACAGCTGTGTCAGAGACTCTCGACATCAATGTAGCGTTAAGGATGCGGAGCGATGGGTGCACTAACACAATGTAAATATTAAAGTTCTCGCCATTGTCAATATGCTGTTGCGCTCTTGTTCGTATTATTGCAACCATATCTCTAGTCTAGCTTACCCTAAAAGTTTGGAGAGAATTGGTCTGTTAAGAAACGCGATCGATTGTTTGGGACTGCTCTAGCCATCACGTCGCATAAACAACTCTACTTCCGGTGGGAAAACTAATTAAGGGTAAAGTCGCACTAATAACACCTACCACTCATGTTCATAAGCATACGCTATGATCACTTCCACGCAGTAACGTTGTAATAAATATAATCCCGGTAAAGTCAATTAGCGAACACTACTGGCATGTAATGCCAATGGCGACCATTTCACAAACTGTAGAAAATGCTCAAAATGTTGTCGGCACCAAAAGTGAAGGGCTGACAGTTGTGTTTATATACGAACCGTAAGCGCTAATGTTGGTTAGCATCAGCTAAAGCGAGGAAGTTTGACACTTTCAGAGGCAGTGAACGCAGAGAGAGCTTAAAAACGCATTGTGGGTTTTTTTTGTTTAGTCTTTGCTTCGTTGCTTTGATTTGGGATTTCTTTTGCATTAAGACGTTGCGCACAAAATTACAGATATAACGGTGACTTAGCTGCTCGTTGGATAAACCCATGGACCTTAGAAAAGATCAACGCTACTCGGATGTAAGCACCCGTGTATAACACAATAGGCAAAATTACGCTTGCTAACCTTTCCACATCACAGGCTTCACATTAAATAAACATTTTTTCAAATACTCACCATGATCCGAGACCGTTTAAATATTTTGTTACTCTGAAAATATGGCAGTATGAAGCTAAACCTTTAGCTTGACGGCTAAAGCAATGCTAAGATTTACACGAAAACGATCAGCGAACATCGTTAAAGTACTATTGGTCTACATTCTTCTTCTATGGTAGCAGCCTGGGCAGAGTAACAGCCAACTCTACACTGCGCCATCTGTTGGCACCAATTACAGTAGAAAACATTATTACGACAGCACGTTTTTTGGGGAAAATAACAGAGATTGAAACTTTATTGATAATTTGTCCAAGTTGAAAAATGCCCCCCTCCAAAAATATCACGTGACAACCTCATTGCCTTACAGAATTACGACGTCACACACATGTAGAATCTTACCACCATTCTGATCCTTTGATCCTTTGATCCTTAAAACGCATAAATAGGGGTGAAGAGCAACGACTTTTAGTCCGTTTCTCGCAGCGTTGATGTGTGCAGCATTGAACCGTTCGCCAGAAAAGCCTTTTGAAATATTTGGATCCTTTGCAATTGTAACTGTATCCACACCCAACATGTCTCAAACAAATCCAAAGGGACAAGAAGTTGACCCCTACGCTCTTCCCTGGGATGAGCCACTAGACTCTTCCCTTTCCTCTCTTCCTTGGTGTGACCAAGTGGAACTAGAGGAAAAGCGTTTGGAAGAAATGGAGGATGAAGCGCTCAGAAACACCGAGAAGATTAAGTTCTTGATGGAGGAAAATGAGCGAAAGAGCGCTGAACTAAAAAAATTGTCATACCAGCTTCAAGAAAAGGAAGCTGTTATTGAGGAGAATCAACAAGATCTCCATGACATGGACAAGAAGAACCAGGAGCTCCAAAGAAAGCTTGATCAAGCTCTGCAACAAAATAAAAAAGTCATCCAAGAAAAGATACAAGATGGCATGAAGAAGAGAGGGCTGCAGAGCAATCTCCGAGACATGGAGCTAATGTACAGTGCAGACAAAAAAAAGCTTGATCGCACACTGCAAGAAAATGAAAAGCTTCTCCAAGAGAAAAGGCAACAGGAGTTAAAACAAAAACAAATGCATTCCAATCTTCAGAGCATCAAGCAACACAATGAAAGCTTGCAAGGAAAGCTTGATGAAGCTCTGCGACAAAATAGAAAACTCCTCCAAGAGAAGAAAGAAGACAGCATGAAGAAGAGAGGGCTGCACTCCAATCTCCGAGACATGGAGCTAATGTACAGTGTAGACAAAAAAAGGCTTGATCGCACAGAGCAAGCAAATGAGAAGCTTCTCCAAGAGAAAAGTGAACAAGAAATCAAACAAAAACAAATGGATTCCAAACTTCACAGCATCAAGCAACAAAATGAAAGCTTGCAAGGAAAGCTTGATGAAGCTCTGCGGCAAAATGAAGAAATCCTTCAAGAGAAAGAGCAGCTGGACAGAAAGCAGGGAGACATGGAGTGCCAACTCCAGCTCATGGAGGGAAACGACAGGATGCTGCAGGTAAAGTTCGATGAGACACTGCATAAATATCAAGACCTGCTTCAAGAGAGAGAACAGCTGGTCATTAAGCAGAGAGAAGAAAAACTTCTTCTCCAGGAGTTTGAGAAGAAAAACCAAAACCTGCAAGAACTTTACAACAAAATGAAGTTCAAAGCATCTGAGCTGGAAGGAGAAAATGAAAAACTGCAAAAGCAGGAGGCAACATCTAAAGTGCTGAAAGAAAGGTTGGAAGAAAAACAAGCCAAAATAGAAGAAGTGGAGAAAAAATGCAACAAGCTGCAGAAGGAAAACACCGAAACAATCGAGGAGCTGAAAATCCTCATCCTCGAGAAAAAGGTGCTTGTGGAAAAGCAGCTGGAGAAAAAGAAAAAACGCTTCTGCTTCTTCTGGAGGAAGAACACTCCTTCTTTCACTACTGCCAATGTCACCTCTTCTTCCCCCACCTCTGTTCCAGCTTAATTCCCCCCCTCCCTTTAACTACTAACACCTCCCCCATCTCCCTCCCCTCTTTTCACATTCACCCCCCAACCAGTCCCGACAGTTGACTGCCCCCTCTAGAGCCTGGTTCTGTCATAGGTTTCTTCCTTTAAAGGGAGTTTTTCCTATCCACTGTCGCCTAGTGCTTGCTCAGAGGGGATTGTTGGGGTTTTCTCTCCTCTCTCCCTTTACTTTACGCTCTTCTTTACACCCCCCCCACCCCCACCTTTTCTTTTTTCTTAATAATTGAACAATAAAAACAGTTGGCCGCTAATTAAATGTGTCAAATCAATGTCTTTATTCGAGAATACAAGAAATGGGTAATAGCTGCATGTGTGTTTGTGTGTGTGCATAATATGCATACTTTACGTGTTGGATCCAAATCCCACAAGGAATTAAATAAAACAAGAAGACAAACAAAAACAAATATTTCTCTCCCTTCCCAGGTCAGGAATCAGGATGAGGAAGAAATGAGGTCAGATCAGTGCAGGTTTTTGCACTACTGACATAAAGTTTCTGCTGATTAAAAAAAGTATGTCGATATTTCTGAAATACATTTGCAAACAAATAACTTTGACAACTTGTGTTTTTTCATAAAAGAAAAAAGAAAAATCAGAGAGCAGAGCTGGTAAAACAGCTTAGCTCCGCAGGTTACAGGAGATCAGATGCCAAATACTTTTCATGACAGTCTTCGTTATTGCATAAATCTCCCCTTTTATCATTGATCAGTAAATCACTGCATATAAATTCATCTAACCGTTATAATTTCATGAGTAAAGATTCTCAGATGACTGAATGGCGGTTTTAGTAAATGTTGAACTTTATTGTGATTTCTATTTTTAGAATCAATAGCACACATTTTGATTTAGTTTTGCAAGCTGCTGATTTCACACAGATCCACTGCCCAAACGTGCCTTTGAGTTTTTCATCATTTAACAAGAATAGGCTCAGGCAATCATTGTGGAATTAGGCTTAGCATATGTGACAGTACATGGCACAAAATAAACAAGAGGTTTCAATGTATCTAAATTTTTGTTGACTATAATGAAAATATATACTCTTTAGTATATATTAACCACTGGATGCAAAGTAATATATACAAAGGAAAACTTTCTGAATCACATTTAGTTTTACATTTCAGATCACCATAATAGGATATCCACAATTTAGGATTCAGGCGTTTTATTAGTTCAATATAGCAATCATTCTATGTTTGAGTAGTTTACAGAATCAGCAGTTAGCAGCCACAACTCTGCTGCTTCAATTCAAGTATTGCAAGCATTCCTTTATACACAGCATTTCAGTCAGGTTGAGGTCTGGGCTTCCATGCTGCAGATTTCCTGCTGTACCTGGGGTCATT
>NW_028182073.1:0-27500 GCF_051167445.1 Perissodus microlepis | reverse complement strand
CCCTAACCCTAACCCTACCCTAACCCTAACCCTAACCCCTAACCCCCTAACCCCTAACCCCCCTAACCCTAACCCTAACCCTACCCTAACCCTAACCCTAACCCTAACCCTAACCCCTAACCCCCTAACCCTACCCTAACCCTAACCCCTAACCCTAACCCCCTAACCCCTAACCCCTAACCCTAACCCTAACCCCCTAACCCCTACCCTAACCCTAACCCCTAACCCTAACCCTAACCCTAACCCTAACCCCTAACCCTGACCCTAGCCCCATCCATGGTTGAAGCCCTAATCTTAACCTCAGTGAACGGAACCCTAAGAAAAATTAAAAATGACGGCCAACAAGACACAAAGACTAAACAAAAATGACGGCCATGTGTGTAATTAGGAAAGGAGGGTATGTAAGCCAAAGGAAAGGAAGCAGGAACTAGGAGCAAAAGGAAACAGAAGGCAAAGCAAGGGTAGGAAAGGAGAAAGGAAAGGAAAAGGATAGGGTTAAGCCAAAGAAAGTAGAGTAAGAAAACTAAAAAGAAAACCAAAAAAGGAAAAACACAAAGCACCATAGGGAGGAGTCAAACAAGCCTATAAAAGGAGGGGCAGAGAGAAGTCTCCTTTATTTGAATTTGGCCACTGGTGCATGAGCACAGCCTGAAGAAGGCACAACACCGCCGAAAGCTAGCGCAAGCCATGCACCCCTAATAAAAATGTTTTGTTTGTTATTTTAGTTTGTTATTTTAGTTTGTTATTTTTGGGGGAGGATTATTTAAATTTTATTCATTTTCATGATTGTTTATGGCCTAAAAAACTAATTTAAAACCTAAAATTTGGAATTCATGAAAAACAACACGGAGACTACAAATTCATTCGAAAAATATAAATTTTATTAAAAGCACAATTAAAAAACAGTTGATTAAAATTTAAAAGCAATTTAAAAACAATTTAAAAACCTGTAAGAAAAAAACAACAATAATACAAATATGGTACTTACCTGGAAGCCTAAAGGAGGAAGGTACTTACCTGATTCGGAACCGGAGAGTGACGGACACGGAAGACGGTGTGGTGTTTACGTAGTGGGTCTTGGGAAGGGTCACAGTATGGCCCGTGCACCGCTCCTGCCCTCCTCGTGCAGGGAGGAGCTTCATTCCCCTTACCTAACCGGCCAGTGCCTGCTGTGTACCCGCTGGTTCTCCAGATTGACCGAGGCCTACTTCCGAAGCCACTTACGGGCCCTGCTTGGTTGCCCCCCACCCTCAATTACCTCTGACCCCAAATCTGGACCCAAAATTTATCCCCTATGCCAATTCGGCCCCAATACCACTATCCCCACCCCAGGATCCTGATCCTAACCCCAACCAGCCACAATCCTGGCCCTGACCCTAGCCCCATCCATGGTTGAAGCCCTAATCTTAACCTCAGTGAACGGAACCCTAAGAAAAATTAAAAATGACGGCCAACAAGACACAAAGACTAAACAAAAATGACGGCCATGTGTGTAATTAGGAAAGGAGGGTATGTAAGCCAAAGGAAAGGAAGCAGGAACTAGGAGCAAAAGGAAACAGAAGGCAAAGCAAGGGTAGGAAAGGAGAAAGGAAAGGAAAAGGATAGGGTTAAGCCAAAGAAAGTAGAGTAAGAAAACTAAAAAGAAAACCAAAAAAGGAAAAACACAAAGCACCATAGGGAGGAGTCAAACAAGCCTATAAAAGGAGGGGCAGAGAGAAGTCTCCTTTATTTGAATTTGGCCACTGGTGCATGAGCACAGCCTGAAGAAGGCACAACACCGCCGAAAGCTAGCGCAAGCCATGCACCCCTAATAAAAATGTTTTGTTTGTTATTTTAGTTTGTTATTTTAGTTTGTTATTTTTGGGGGAGGATTATTTAAATTTTATTCATTTTCATGATTGTTTATGGCCTAAAAAACTAATTTAAAACCTAAAATTTGGAATTCATGAAAAACAACACGGAGACTACAAATTCATTCGAAAAATATAAATTTTATTAAAAGCACAATTAAAAAACAGTTGATTAAAATTTAAAAGCAATTTAAAAACAATTTAAAAACCTGTAAGAAAAAAACAACAATAATACAAATATGGTACTTACCTGGAAGCCTAAAGGAGGAAGGTACTTACCTGATTCGGAACCGGAGAGTGACGGACACGGAAGACGGTGTGGTGTTTACGTAGTGGGTCTTGGGAAGGGTCACAGTATGGCCCGTGCACCGCTCCTGCCCTCCTCGTGCAGGGAGGAGCTTCATTCCCCTTACCTAACCGGCCAGTGCCTGCTGTGTACCCGCTGGTTCTCCAGATTGACCGAGGCCTACTTCCGAAGCCACTTACGGGCCCTGCTTGGTTGCCCCCCACCCTCAATTACCTCTGACCCCAAATCTGGACCCAAAATTTATCCCCTATGCCAATTCGGCCCCAATACCACTATCCCCACCCCAGGATCCTGATCCTAACCCCAACCAGCCACAATCCTGGCCCTGACCCTAGCCCCATCCATGGTTGAAGCCCTAATCTTAACCTCAGTGAACGGAACCCTAAGAAAAATTAAAAATGACGGCCAACAAGACACAAAGACTAAACAAAAATGACGGCCATGTGTGTAATTAGGAAAGGAGGGTATGTAAGCCAAAGGAAAGGAAGCAGGAACTAGGAGCAAAAGGAAACAGAAGGCAAAGCAAGGGTAGGAAAGGAGAAAGGAAAGGAAAAGGATAGGGTTAAGCCAAAGAAAGTAGAGTAAGAAAACTAAAAAGAAAACCAAAAAAGGAAAAACACAAAGCACCATAGGGAGGAGTCAAACAAGCCTATAAAAGGAGGGGCAGAGAGAAGTCTCCTTTATTTGAATTTGGCCACTGGTGCATGAGCACAGCCTGAAGAAGGCACAACACCGCCGAAAGCTAGCGCAAGCCATGCACCCCTAATAAAAATGTTTTGTTTGTTATTTTAGTTTGTTATTTTAGTTTGTTATTTTTGGGGGAGGATTATTTAAATTTTATTCATTTTCATGATTGTTTATGGCCTAAAAAACTAATTTAAAACCTAAAATTTGGAATTCATGAAAAACAACACGGAGACTACAAATTCATTCGAAAAATATAAATTTTATTAAAAGCACAATTAAAAAACAGTTGATTAAAATTTAAAAGCAATTTAAAAACAATTTAAAAACCTGTAAGAAAAAAACAACAATAATACAAATATGGTACTTACCTGGAAGCCTAAAGGAGGAAGGTACTTACCTGATTCGGAACCGGAGAGTGACGGACACGGAAGACGGTGTGGTGTTTACGTAGTGGGTCTTGGGAAGGGTCACAGTATGGCCCGTGCACCGCTCCTGCCCTCCTCGTGCAGGGAGGAGCTTCATTCCCCTTACCTAACCGGCCAGTGCCTGCTGTGTACCCGCTGGTTCTCCAGATTGACCGAGGCCTACTTCCGAAGCCACTTACGGGCCCTGCTTGGTTGCCCCCCACCCTCAATTACCTCTGACCCCAAATCTGGACCCAAAATTTATCCCCTATGCCAATTCGGCCCCAATACCACTATCCCCACCCCAGGATCCTGATCCTAACCCCAACCAGCCACAATCCTGGCCCTGACCCTAGCCCCATCCATGGTTGAAGCCCTAATCTTAACCTCAGTGAACGGAACCCTAAGAAAAATTAAAAATGACGGCCAACAAGACACAAAGACTAAACAAAAATGACGGCCATGTGTGTAATTAGGAAAGGAGGGTATGTAAGCCAAAGGAAAGGAAGCAGGAACTAGGAGCAAAAGGAAACAGAAGGCAAAGCAAGGGTAGGAAAGGAGAAAGGAAAGGAAAAGGATAGGGTTAAGCCAAAGAAAGTAGAGTAAGAAAACTAAAAAGAAAACCAAAAAAGGAAAAACACAAAGCACCATAGGGAGGAGTCAAACAAGCCTATAAAAGGAGGGGCAGAGAGAAGTCTCCTTTATTTGAATTTGGCCACTGGTGCATGAGCACAGCCTGAAGAAGGCACAACACCGCCGAAAGCTAGCGCAAGCCATGCACCCCTAATAAAAATGTTTTGTTTGTTATTTTAGTTTGTTATTTTAGTTTGTTATTTTTGGGGGAGGATTATTTAAATTTTATTCATTTTCATGATTGTTTATGGCCTAAAAAACTAATTTAAAACCTAAAATTTGGAATTCATGAAAAACAACACGGAGACTACAAATTCATTCGAAAAATATAAATTTTATTAAAAGCACAATTAAAAAACAGTTGATTAAAATTTAAAAGCAATTTAAAAACAATTTAAAAACCTGTAAGAAAAAAACAACAATAATACAAATATGGTACTTACCTGGAAGCCTAAAGGAGGAAGGTACTTACCTGATTCGGAACCGGAGAGTGACGGACACGGAAGACGGTGTGGTGTTTACGTAGTGGGTCTTGGGAAGGGTCACAGTATGGCCCGTGCACCGCTCCTGCCCTCCTCGTGCAGGGAGGAGCTTCATTCCCCTTACCTAACCGGCCAGTGCCTGCTGTGTACCCGCTGGTTCTCCAGATTGACCGAGGCCTACTTCCGAAGCCACTTACGGGCCCTGCTTGGTTGCCCCCCACCCTCAATTACCTCTGACCCCAAATCTGGACCCAAAATTTATCCCCTATGCCAATTCGGCCCCAATACCACTATCCCCACCCCAGGATCCTGATCCTAACCCCAACCAGCCACAATCCTGGCCCTGACCCTAGCCCCATCCATGGTTGAAGCCCTAATCTTAACCTCAGTGAACGGAACCCTAAGAAAAATTAAAAATGACGGCCAACAAGACACAAAGACTAAACAAAAATGACGGCCATGTGTGTAATTAGGAAAGGAGGGTATGTAAGCCAAAGGAAAGGAAGCAGGAACTAGGAGCAAAAGGAAACAGAAGGCAAAGCAAGGGTAGGAAAGGAGAAAGGAAAGGAAAAGGATAGGGTTAAGCCAAAGAAAGTAGAGTAAGAAAACTAAAAAGAAAACCAAAAAAGGAAAAACACAAAGCACCATAGGGAGGAGTCAAACAAGCCTATAAAAGGAGGGGCAGAGAGAAGTCTCCTTTATTTGAATTTGGCCACTGGTGCATGAGCACAGCCTGAAGAAGGCACAACACCGCCGAAAGCTAGCGCAAGCCATGCACCCCTAATAAAAATGTTTTGTTTGTTATTTTAGTTTGTTATTTTAGTTTGTTATTTTTGGGGGAGGATTATTTAAATTTTATTCATTTTCATGATTGTTTATGGCCTAAAAAACTAATTTAAAACCTAAAATTTGGAATTCATGAAAAACAACACGGAGACTACAAATTCATTCGAAAAATATAAATTTTATTAAAAGCACAATTAAAAAACAGTTGATTAAAATTTAAAAGCAATTTAAAAACAATTTAAAAACCTGTAAGAAAAAAACAACAATAATACAAATATGGTACTTACCTGGAAGCCTAAAGGAGGAAGGTACTTACCTGATTCGGAACCGGAGAGTGACGGACACGGAAGACGGTGTGGTGTTTACGTAGTGGGTCTTGGGAAGGGTCACAGTATGGCCCGTGCACCGCTCCTGCCCTCCTCGTGCAGGGAGGAGCTTCATTCCCCTTACCTAACCGGCCAGTGCCTGCTGTGTACCCGCTGGTTCTCCAGATTGACCGAGGCCTACTTCCGAAGCCACTTACGGGCCCTGCTTGGTTGCCCCCCACCCTCAATTACCTCTGACCCCAAATCTGGACCCAAAATTTATCCCCTATGCCAATTCGGCCCCAATACCACTATCCCCACCCCAGGATCCTGATCCTAACCCCAACCAGCCACAATCCTGGCCCTGACCCTAGCCCCATCCATGGTTGAAGCCCTAATCTTAACCTCAGTGAACGGAACCCTAAGAAAAATTAAAAATGACGGCCAACAAGACACAAAGACTAAACAAAAATGACGGCCATGTGTGTAATTAGGAAAGGAGGGTATGTAAGCCAAAGGAAAGGAAGCAGGAACTAGGAGCAAAAGGAAACAGAAGGCAAAGCAAGGGTAGGAAAGGAGAAAGGAAAGGAAAAGGATAGGGTTAAGCCAAAGAAAGTAGAGTAAGAAAACTAAAAAGAAAACCAAAAAAGGAAAAACACAAAGCACCATAGGGAGGAGTCAAACAAGCCTATAAAAGGAGGGGCAGAGAGAAGTCTCCTTTATTTGAATTTGGCCACTGGTGCATGAGCACAGCCTGAAGAAGGCACAACACCGCCGAAAGCTAGCGCAAGCCATGCACCCCTAATAAAAATGTTTTGTTTGTTATTTTAGTTTGTTATTTTAGTTTGTTATTTTTGGGGGAGGATTATTTAAATTTTATTCATTTTCATGATTGTTTATGGCCTAAAAAACTAATTTAAAACCTAAAATTTGGAATTCATGAAAAACAACACGGAGACTACAAATTCATTCGAAAAATATAAATTTTATTAAAAGCACAATTAAAAAACAGTTGATTAAAATTTAAAAGCAATTTAAAAACAATTTAAAAACCTGTAAGAAAAAAACAACAATAATACAAATATGGTACTTACCTGGAAGCCTAAAGGAGGAAGGTACTTACCTGATTCGGAACCGGAGAGTGACGGACACGGAAGACGGTGTGGTGTTTACGTAGTGGGTCTTGGGAAGGGTCACAGTATGGCCCGTGCACCGCTCCTGCCCTCCTCGTGCAGGGAGGAGCTTCATTCCCCTTACCTAACCGGCCAGTGCCTGCTGTGTACCCGCTGGTTCTCCAGATTGACCGAGGCCTACTTCCGAAGCCACTTACGGGCCCTGCTTGGTTGCCCCCCACCCTCAATTACCTCTGACCCCAAATCTGGACCCAAAATTTATCCCCTATGCCAATTCGGCCCCAATACCACTATCCCCACCCCAGGATCCTGATCCTAACCCCAACCAGCCACAATCCTGGCCCTGACCCTAGCCCCATCCATGGTTGAAGCCCTAATCTTAACCTCAGTGAACGGAACCCTAAGAAAAATTAAAAATGACGGCCAACAAGACACAAAGACTAAACAAAAATGACGGCCATGTGTGTAATTAGGAAAGGAGGGTATGTAAGCCAAAGGAAAGGAAGCAGGAACTAGGAGCAAAAGGAAACAGAAGGCAAAGCAAGGGTAGGAAAGGAGAAAGGAAAGGAAAAGGATAGGGTTAAGCCAAAGAAAGTAGAGTAAGAAAACTAAAAAGAAAACCAAAAAAGGAAAAACACAAAGCACCATAGGGAGGAGTCAAACAAGCCTATAAAAGGAGGGGCAGAGAGAAGTCTCCTTTATTTGAATTTGGCCACTGGTGCATGAGCACAGCCTGAAGAAGGCACAACACCGCCGAAAGCTAGCGCAAGCCATGCACCCCTAATAAAAATGTTTTGTTTGTTATTTTAGTTTGTTATTTTAGTTTGTTATTTTTGGGGGAGGATTATTTAAATTTTATTCATTTTCATGATTGTTTATGGCCTAAAAAACTAATTTAAAACCTAAAATTTGGAATTCATGAAAAACAACACGGAGACTACAAATTCATTCGAAAAATATAAATTTTATTAAAAGCACAATTAAAAAACAGTTGATTAAAATTTAAAAGCAATTTAAAAACAATTTAAAAACCTGTAAGAAAAAAACAACAATAATACAAATATGGTACTTACCTGGAAGCCTAAAGGAGGAAGGTACTTACCTGATTCGGAACCGGAGAGTGACGGACACGGAAGACGGTGTGGTGTTTACGTAGTGGGTCTTGGGAAGGGTCACAGTATGGCCCGTGCACCGCTCCTGCCCTCCTCGTGC
This sequence comes from Perissodus microlepis, assembly GCF_051167445.1. Lineage (NCBI taxonomy): Eukaryota > Metazoa > Chordata > Actinopteri > Cichliformes > Cichlidae > Perissodus > Perissodus microlepis. The sequence goes on along the minus strand of NW_028182073.1, from coordinate 19,701 downwards.
AGGGAGGAGCTTCATTCCCCTTACCTAACCGGCCAGTGCCTGCTGTGTACCCGCTGGTTCTCCAGATTGACCGAGGCCTACTTCCGAAGCCACTTACGGGCCCTGCTTGGTTGCCCCCCACCCTCAATTACCTCTGACCCCAAATCTGGACCCAAAATTTATCCCCTATGCCAATTCGGCCCCAATACCACTATCCCCACCCCAGGATCCTGATCCTAACCCCAACCAGCCACAATCCTGGCCCTGACCCTAGCCCCATCCATGGTTGAAGCCCTAATCTTAACCTCAGTGAACGGAACCCTAAGAAAAATTAAAAATGACGGCCAACAAGACACAAAGACTAAACAAAAATGACGGCCATGTGTGTAATTAGGAAAGGAGGGTATGTAAGCCAAAGGAAAGGAAGCAGGAACTAGGAGCAAAAGGAAACAGAAGGCAAAGCAAGGGTAGGAAAGGAGAAAGGAAAGGAAAAGGATAGGGTTAAGCCAAAGAAAGTAGAGTAAGAAAACTAAAAAGAAAACCAAAAAAGGAAAAACACAAAGCACCATAGGGAGGAGTCAAACAAGCCTATAAAAGGAGGGGCAGAGAGAAGTCTCCTTTATTTGAATTTGGCCACTGGTGCATGAGCACAGCCTGAAGAAGGCACAACACCGCCGAAAGCTAGCGCAAGCCATGCACCCCTAATAAAAATGTTTTGTTTGTTATTTTAGTTTGTTATTTTAGTTTGTTATTTTTGGGGGAGGATTATTTAAATTTTATTCATTTTCATGATTGTTTATGGCCTAAAAAACTAATTTAAAACCTAAAATTTGGAATTCATGAAAAACAACACGGAGACTACAAATTCATTCGAAAAATATAAATTTTATTAAAAGCACAATTAAAAAACAGTTGATTAAAATTTAAAAGCAATTTAAAAACAATTTAAAAACCTGTAAGAAAAAAACAACAATAATACAAATATGGTACTTACCTGGAAGCCTAAAGGAGGAAGGTACTTACCTGATTCGGAACCGGAGAGTGACGGACACGGAAGACGGTGTGGTGTTTACGTAGTGGGTCTTGGGAAGGGTCACAGTATGGCCCGTGCACCGCTCCTGCCCTCCTCGTGCAGGGAGGAGCTTCATTCCCCTTACCTAACCGGCCAGTGCCTGCTGTGTACCCGCTGGTTCTCCAGATTGACCGAGGCCTACTTCCGAAGCCACTTACGGGCCCTGCTTGGTTGCCCCCCACCCTCAATTACCTCTGACCCCAAATCTGGACCCAAAATTTATCCCCTATGCCAATTCGGCCCCAATACCACTATCCCCACCCCAGGATCCTGATCCTAACCCCAACCAGCCACAATCCTGGCCCTGACCCTAGCCCCATCCATGGTTGAAGCCCTAATCTTAACCTCAGTGAACGGAACCCTAAGAAAAATTAAAAATGACGGCCAACAAGACACAAAGACTAAACAAAAATGACGGCCATGTGTGTAATTAGGAAAGGAGGGTATGTAAGCCAAAGGAAAGGAAGCAGGAACTAGGAGCAAAAGGAAACAGAAGGCAAAGCAAGGGTAGGAAAGGAGAAAGGAAAGGAAAAGGATAGGGTTAAGCCAAAGAAAGTAGAGTAAGAAAACTAAAAAGAAAACCAAAAAAGGAAAAACACAAAGCACCATAGGGAGGAGTCAAACAAGCCTATAAAAGGAGGGGCAGAGAGAAGTCTCCTTTATTTGAATTTGGCCACTGGTGCATGAGCACAGCCTGAAGAAGGCACAACACCGCCGAAAGCTAGCGCAAGCCATGCACCCCTAATAAAAATGTTTTGTTTGTTATTTTAGTTTGTTATTTTAGTTTGTTATTTTTGGGGGAGGATTATTTAAATTTTATTCATTTTCATGATTGTTTATGGCCTAAAAAACTAATTTAAAACCTAAAATTTGGAATTCATGAAAAACAACACGGAGACTACAAATTCATTCGAAAAATATAAATTTTATTAAAAGCACAATTAAAAAACAGTTGATTAAAATTTAAAAGCAATTTAAAAACAATTTAAAAACCTGTAAGAAAAAAACAACAATAATACAAATATGGTACTTACCTGGAAGCCTAAAGGAGGAAGGTACTTACCTGATTCGGAACCGGAGAGTGACGGACACGGAAGACGGTGTGGTGTTTACGTAGTGGGTCTTGGGAAGGGTCACAGTATGGCCCGTGCACCGCTCCTGCCCTCCTCGTGCAGGGAGGAGCTTCATTCCCCTTACCTAACCGGCCAGTGCCTGCTGTGTACCCGCTGGTTCTCCAGATTGACCGAGGCCTACTTCCGAAGCCACTTACGGGCCCTGCTTGGTTGCCCCCCACCCTCAATTACCTCTGACCCCAAATCTGGACCCAAAATTTATCCCCTATGCCAATTCGGCCCCAATACCACTATCCCCACCCCAGGATCCTGATCCTAACCCCAACCAGCCACAATCCTGGCCCTGACCCTAGCCCCATCCATGGTTGAAGCCCTAATCTTAACCTCAGTGAACGGAACCCTAAGAAAAATTAAAAATGACGGCCAACAAGACACAAAGACTAAACAAAAATGACGGCCATGTGTGTAATTAGGAAAGGAGGGTATGTAAGCCAAAGGAAAGGAAGCAGGAACTAGGAGCAAAAGGAAACAGAAGGCAAAGCAAGGGTAGGAAAGGAGAAAGGAAAGGAAAAGGATAGGGTTAAGCCAAAGAAAGTAGAGTAAGAAAACTAAAAAGAAAACCAAAAAAGGAAAAACACAAAGCACCATAGGGAGGAGTCAAACAAGCCTATAAAAGGAGGGGCAGAGAGAAGTCTCCTTTATTTGAATTTGGCCACTGGTGCATGAGCACAGCCTGAAGAAGGCACAACACCGCCGAAAGCTAGCGCAAGCCATGCACCCCTAATAAAAATGTTTTGTTTGTTATTTTAGTTTGTTATTTTAGTTTGTTATTTTTGGGGGAGGATTATTTAAATTTTATTCATTTTCATGATTGTTTATGGCCTAAAAAACTAATTTAAAACCTAAAATTTGGAATTCATGAAAAACAACACGGAGACTACAAATTCATTCGAAAAATATAAATTTTATTAAAAGCACAATTAAAAAACAGTTGATTAAAATTTAAAAGCAATTTAAAAACAATTTAAAAACCTGTAAGAAAAAAACAACAATAATACAAATATGGTACTTACCTGGAAGCCTAAAGGAGGAAGGTACTTACCTGATTCGGAACCGGAGAGTGACGGACACGGAAGACGGTGTGGTGTTTACGTAGTGGGTCTTGGGAAGGGTCACAGTATGGCCCGTGCACCGCTCCTGCCCTCCTCGTGCAGGGAGGAGCTTCATTCCCCTTACCTAACCGGCCAGTGCCTGCTGTGTACCCGCTGGTTCTCCAGATTGACCGAGGCCTACTTCCGAAGCCACTTACGGGCCCTGCTTGGTTGCCCCCCACCCTCAATTACCTCTGACCCCAAATCTGGACCCAAAATTTATCCCCTATGCCAATTCGGCCCCAATACCACTATCCCCACCCCAGGATCCTGATCCTAACCCCAACCAGCCACAATCCTGGCCCTGACCCTAGCCCCATCCATGGTTGAAGCCCTAATCTTAACCTCAGTGAACGGAACCCTAAGAAAAATTAAAAATGACGGCCAACAAGACACAAAGACTAAACAAAAATGACGGCCATGTGTGTAATTAGGAAAGGAGGGTATGTAAGCCAAAGGAAAGGAAGCAGGAACTAGGAGCAAAAGGAAACAGAAGGCAAAGCAAGGGTAGGAAAGGAGAAAGGAAAGGAAAAGGATAGGGTTAAGCCAAAGAAAGTAGAGTAAGAAAACTAAAAAGAAAACCAAAAAAGGAAAAACACAAAGCACCATAGGGAGGAGTCAAACAAGCCTATAAAAGGAGGGGCAGAGAGAAGTCTCCTTTATTTGAATTTGGCCACTGGTGCATGAGCACAGCCTGAAGAAGGCACAACACCGCCGAAAGCTAGCGCAAGCCATGCACCCCTAATAAAAATGTTTTGTTTGTTATTTTAGTTTGTTATTTTAGTTTGTTATTTTTGGGGGAGGATTATTTAAATTTTATTCATTTTCATGATTGTTTATGGCCTAAAAAACTAATTTAAAACCTAAAATTTGGAATTCATGAAAAACAACACGGAGACTACAAATTCATTCGAAAAATATAAATTTTATTAAAAGCACAATTAAAAAACAGTTGATTAAAATTTAAAAGCAATTTAAAAACAATTTAAAAACCTGTAAGAAAAAAACAACAATAATACAAATATGGTACTTACCTGGAAGCCTAAAGGAGGAAGGTACTTACCTGATTCGGAACCGGAGAGTGACGGACACGGAAGACGGTGTGGTGTTTACGTAGTGGGTCTTGGGAAGGGTCACAGTATGGCCCGTGCACCGCTCCTGCCCTCCTCGTGCAGGGAGGAGCTTCATTCCCCTTACCTAACCGGCCAGTGCCTGCTGTGTACCCGCTGGTTCTCCAGATTGACCGAGGCCTACTTCCGAAGCCACTTACGGGCCCTGCTTGGTTGCCCCCCACCCTCAATTACCTCTGACCCCAAATCTGGACCCAAAATTTATCCCCTATGCCAATTCGGCCCCAATACCACTATCCCCACCCCAGGATCCTGATCCTAACCCCAACCAGCCACAATCCTGGCCCTGACCCTAGCCCCATCCATGGTTGAAGCCCTAATCTTAACCTCAGTGAACGGAACCCTAAGAAAAATTAAAAATGACGGCCAACAAGACACAAAGACTAAACAAAAATGACGGCCATGTGTGTAATTAGGAAAGGAGGGTATGTAAGCCAAAGGAAAGGAAGCAGGAACTAGGAGCAAAAGGAAACAGAAGGCAAAGCAAGGGTAGGAAAGGAGAAAGGAAAGGAAAAGGATAGGGTTAAGCCAAAGAAAGTAGAGTAAGAAAACTAAAAAGAAAACCAAAAAAGGAAAAACACAAAGCACCATAGGGAGGAGTCAAACAAGCCTATAAAAGGAGGGGCAGAGAGAAGTCTCCTTTATTTGAATTTGGCCACTGGTGCATGAGCACAGCCTGAAGAAGGCACAACACCGCCGAAAGCTAGCGCAAGCCATGCACCCCTAATAAAAATGTTTTGTTTGTTATTTTAGTTTGTTATTTTAGTTTGTTATTTTTGGGGGAGGATTATTTAAATTTTATTCATTTTCATGATTGTTTATGGCCTAAAAAACTAATTTAAAACCTAAAATTTGGAATTCATGAAAAACAACACGGAGACTACAAATTCATTCGAAAAATATAAATTTTATTAAAAGCACAATTAAAAAACAGTTGATTAAAATTTAAAAGCAATTTAAAAACAATTTAAAAACCTGTAAGAAAAAAACAACAATAATACAAATATGGTACTTACCTGGAAGCCTAAAGGAGGAAGGTACTTACCTGATTCGGAACCGGAGAGTGACGGACACGGAAGACGGTGTGGTGTTTACGTAGTGGGTCTTGGGAAGGGTCACAGTATGGCCCGTGCACCGCTCCTGCCCTCCTCGTGCAGGGAGGAGCTTCATTCCCCTTACCTAACCGGCCAGTGCCTGCTGTGTACCCGCTGGTTCTCCAGATTGACCGAGGCCTACTTCCGAAGCCACTTACGGGCCCTGCTTGGTTGCCCCCCACCCTCAATTACCTCTGACCCCAAATCTGGACCCAAAATTTATCCCCTATGCCAATTCGGCCCCAATACCACTATCCCCACCCCAGGATCCTGATCCTAACCCCAACCAGCCACAATCCTGGCCCTGACCCTAGCCCCATCCATGGTTGAAGCCCTAATCTTAACCTCAGTGAACGGAACCCTAAGAAAAATTAAAAATGACGGCCAACAAGACACAAAGACTAAACAAAAATGACGGCCATGTGTGTAATTAGGAAAGGAGGGTATGTAAGCCAAAGGAAAGGAAGCAGGAACTAGGAGCAAAAGGAAACAGAAGGCAAAGCAAGGGTAGGAAAGGAGAAAGGAAAGGAAAAGGATAGGGTTAAGCCAAAGAAAGTAGAGTAAGAAAACTAAAAAGAAAACCAAAAAAGGAAAAACACAAAGCACCATAGGGAGGAGTCAAACAAGCCTATAAAAGGAGGGGCAGAGAGAAGTCTCCTTTATTTGAATTTGGCCACTGGTGCATGAGCACAGCCTGAAGAAGGCACAACACCGCCGAAAGCTAGCGCAAGCCATGCACCCCTAATAAAAATGTTTTGTTTGTTATTTTAGTTTGTTATTTTAGTTTGTTATTTTTGGGGGAGGATTATTTAAATTTTATTCATTTTCATGATTGTTTATGGCCTAAAAAACTAATTTAAAACCTAAAATTTGGAATTCATGAAAAACAACACGGAGACTACAAATTCATTCGAAAAATATAAATTTTATTAAAAGCACAATTAAAAAACAGTTGATTAAAATTTAAAAGCAATTTAAAAACAATTTAAAAACCTGTAAGAAAAAAACAACAATAATACAAATATGGTACTTACCTGGAAGCCTAAAGGAGGAAGGTACTTACCTGATTCGGAACCGGAGAGTGACGGACACGGAAGACGGTGTGGTGTTTACGTAGTGGGTCTTGGGAAGGGTCACAGTATGGCCCGTGCACCGCTCCTGCCCTCCTCGTGCAGGGAGGAGCTTCATTCCCCTTACCTAACCGGCCAGTGCCTGCTGTGTACCCGCTGGTTCTCCAGATTGACCGAGGCCTACTTCCGAAGCCACTTACGGGCCCTGCTTGGTTGCCCCCCACCCTCAATTACCTCTGACCCCAAATCTGGACCCAAAATTTATCCCCTATGCCAATTCGGCCCCAATACCACTATCCCCACCCCAGGATCCTGATCCTAACCCCAACCAGCCACAATCCTGGCCCTGACCCTAGCCCCATCCATGGTTGAAGCCCTAATCTTAACCTCAGTGAACGGAACCCTAAGAAAAATTAAAAATGACGGCCAACAAGACACAAAGACTAAACAAAAATGACGGCCATGTGTGTAATTAGGAAAGGAGGGTATGTAAGCCAAAGGAAAGGAAGCAGGAACTAGGAGCAAAAGGAAACAGAAGGCAAAGCAAGGGTAGGAAAGGAGAAAGGAAAGGAAAAGGATAGGGTTAAGCCAAAGAAAGTAGAGTAAGAAAACTAAAAAGAAAACCAAAAAAGGAAAAACACAAAGCACCATAGGGAGGAGTCAAACAAGCCTATAAAAGGAGGGGCAGAGAGAAGTCTCCTTTATTTGAATTTGGCCACTGGTGCATGAGCACAGCCTGAAGAAGGCACAACACCGCCGAAAGCTAGCGCAAGCCATGCACCCCTAATAAAAATGTTTTGTTTGTTATTTTAGTTTGTTATTTTAGTTTGTTATTTTTGGGGGAGGATTATTTAAATTTTATTCATTTTCATGATTGTTTATGGCCTAAAAAACTAATTTAAAACCTAAAATTTGGAATTCATGAAAAACAACACGGAGACTACAAATTCATTCGAAAAATATAAATTTTATTAAAAGCACAATTAAAAAACAGTTGATTAAAATTTAAAAGCAATTTAAAAACAATTTAAAAACCTGTAAGAAAAAAACAACAATAATACAAATATGGTACTTACCTGGAAGCCTAAAGGAGGAAGGTACTTACCTGATTCGGAACCGGAGAGTGACGGACACGGAAGACGGTGTGGTGTTTACGTAGTGGGTCTTGGGAAGGGTCACAGTATGGCCCGTGCACCGCTCCTGCCCTCCTCGTGCAGGGAGGAGCTTCATTCCCCTTACCTAACCGGCCAGTGCCTGCTGTGTACCCGCTGGTTCTCCAGATTGACCGAGGCCTACTTCCGAAGCCACTTACGGGCCCTGCTTGGTTGCCCCCCACCCTCAATTACCTCTGACCCCAAATCTGGACCCAAAATTTATCCCCTATGCCAATTCGGCCCCAATACCACTATCCCCACCCCAGGATCCTGATCCTAACCCCAACCAGCCACAATCCTGGCCCTGACCCTAGCCCCATCCATGGTTGAAGCCCTAATCTTAACCTCAGTGAACGGAACCCTAAGAAAAATTAAAAATGACGGCCAACAAGACACAAAGACTAAACAAAAATGACGGCCATGTGTGTAATTAGGAAAGGAGGGTATGTAAGCCAAAGGAAAGGAAGCAGGAACTAGGAGCAAAAGGAAACAGAAGGCAAAGCAAGGGTAGGAAAGGAGAAAGGAAAGGAAAAGGATAGGGTTAAGCCAAAGAAAGTAGAGTAAGAAAACTAAAAAGAAAACCAAAAAAGGAAAAACACAAAGCACCATAGGGAGGAGTCAAACAAGCCTATAAAAGGAGGGGCAGAGAGAAGTCTCCTTTATTTGAATTTGGCCACTGGTGCATGAGCACAGCCTGAAGAAGGCACAACACCGCCGAAAGCTAGCGCAAGCCATGCACCCCTAATAAAAATGTTTTGTTTGTTATTTTAGTTTGTTATTTTAGTTTGTTATTTTTGGGGGAGGATTATTTAAATTTTATTCATTTTCATGATTGTTTATGGCCTAAAAAACTAATTTAAAACCTAAAATTTGGAATTCATGAAAAACAACACGGAGACTACAAATTCATTCGAAAAATATAAATTTTATTAAAAGCACAATTAAAAAACAGTTGATTAAAATTTAAAAGCAATTTAAAAACAATTTAAAAACCTGTAAGAAAAAAACAACAATAATACAAATATGGTACTTACCTGGAAGCCTAAAGGAGGAAGGTACTTACCTGATTCGGAACCGGAGAGTGACGGACACGGAAGACGGTGTGGTGTTTACGTAGTGGGTCTTGGGAAGGGTCACAGTATGGCCCGTGCACCGCTCCTGCCCTCCTCGTGCAGGGAGGAGCTTCATTCCCCTTACCTAACCGGCCAGTGCCTGCTGTGTACCCGCTGGTTCTCCAGATTGACCGAGGCCTACTTCCGAAGCCACTTACGGGCCCTGCTTGGTTGCCCCCCACCCTCAATTACCTCTGACCCCAAATCTGGACCCAAAATTTATCCCCTATGCCAATTCGGCCCCAATACCACTATCCCCACCCCAGGATCCTGATCCTAACCCCAACCAGCCACAATCCTGGCCCTGACCCTAGCCCCATCCATGGTTGAAGCCCTAATCTTAACCTCAGTGAACGGAACCCTAAGAAAAATTAAAAATGACGGCCAACAAGACACAAAGACTAAACAAAAATGACGGCCATGTGTGTAATTAGGAAAGGAGGGTATGTAAGCCAAAGGAAAGGAAGCAGGAACTAGGAGCAAAAGGAAACAGAAGGCAAAGCAAGGGTAGGAAAGGAGAAAGGAAAGGAAAAGGATAGGGTTAAGCCAAAGAAAGTAGAGTAAGAAAACTAAAAAGAAAACCAAAAAAGGAAAAACACAAAGCACCATAGGGAGGAGTCAAACAAGCCTATAAAAGGAGGGGCAGAGAGAAGTCTCCTTTATTTGAATTTGGCCACTGGTGCATGAGCACAGCCTGAAGAAGGCACAACACCGCCGAAAGCTAGCGCAAGCCATGCACCCCTAATAAAAATGTTTTGTTTGTTATTTTAGTTTGTTATTTTAGTTTGTTATTTTTGGGGGAGGATTATTTAAATTTTATTCATTTTCATGATTGTTTATGGCCTAAAAAACTAATTTAAAACCTAAAATTTGGAATTCATGAAAAACAACACGGAGACTACAAATTCATTCGAAAAATATAAATTTTATTAAAAGCACAATTAAAAAACAGTTGATTAAAATTTAAAAGCAATTTAAAAACAATTTAAAAACCTGTAAGAAAAAAACAACAATAATACAAATATGGTACTTACCTGGAAGCCTAAAGGAGGAAGGTACTTACCTGATTCGGAACCGGAGAGTGACGGACACGGAAGACGGTGTGGTGTTTACGTAGTGGGTCTTGGGAAGGGTCACAGTATGGCCCGTGCACCGCTCCTGCCCTCCTCGTGCAGGGAGGAGCTTCATTCCCCTTACCTAACCGGCCAGTGCCTGCTGTGTACCCGCTGGTTCTCCAGATTGACCGAGGCCTACTTCCGAAGCCACTTACGGGCCCTGCTTGGTTGCCCCCCACCCTCAATTACCTCTGACCCCAAATCTGGACCCAAAATTTATCCCCTATGCCAATTCGGCCCCAATACCACTATCCCCACCCCAGGATCCTGATCCTAACCCCAACCAGCCACAATCCTGGCCCTGACCCTAGCCCCATCCATGGTTGAAGCCCTAATCTTAACCTCAGTGAACGGAACCCTAAGAAAAATTAAAAATGACGGCCAACAAGACACAAAGACTAAACAAAAATGACGGCCATGTGTGTAATTAGGAAAGGAGGGTATGTAAGCCAAAGGAAAGGAAGCAGGAACTAGGAGCAAAAGGAAACAGAAGGCAAAGCAAGGGTAGGAAAGGAGAAAGGAAAGGAAAAGGATAGGGTTAAGCCAAAGAAAGTAGAGTAAGAAAACTAAAAAGAAAACCAAAAAAGGAAAAACACAAAGCACCATAGGGAGGAGTCAAACAAGCCTATAAAAGGAGGGGCAGAGAGAAGTCTCCTTTATTTGAATTTGGCCACTGGTGCATGAGCACAGCCTGAAGAAGGCACAACACCGCCGAAAGCTAGCGCAAGCCATGCACCCCTAATAAAAATGTTTTGTTTGTTATTTTAGTTTGTTATTTTAGTTTGTTATTTTTGGGGGAGGATTATTTAAATTTTATTCATTTTCATGATTGTTTATGGCCTAAAAAACTAATTTAAAACCTAAAATTTGGAATTCATGAAAAACAACACGGAGACTACAAATTCATTCGAAAAATATAAATTTTATTAAAAGCACAATTAAAAAACAGTTGATTAAAATTTAAAAGCAATTTAAAAACAATTTAAAAACCTGTAAGAAAAAAACAACAATAATACAAATATGGTACTTACCTGGAAGCCTAAAGGAGGAAGGTACTTACCTGATTCGGAACCGGAGAGTGACGGACACGGAAGACGGTGTGGTGTTTACGTAGTGGGTCTTGGGAAGGGTCACAGTATGGCCCGTGCACCGCTCCTGCCCTCCTCGTGCAGGGAGGAGCTTCATTCCCCTTACCTAACCGGCCAGTGCCTGCTGTGTACCCGCTGGTTCTCCAGATTGACCGAGGCCTACTTCCGAAGCCACTTACGGGCCCTGCTTGGTTGCCCCCCACCCTCAATTACCTCTGACCCCAAATCTGGACCCAAAATTTATCCCCTATGCCAATTCGGCCCCAATACCACTATCCCCACCCCAGGATCCTGATCCTAACCCCAACCAGCCACAATCCTGGCCCTGACCCTAGCCCCATCCATGGTTGAAGCCCTAATCTTAACCTCAGTGAACGGAACCCTAAGAAAAATTAAAAATGACGGCCAACAAGACACAAAGACTAAACAAAAATGACGGCCATGTGTGTAATTAGGAAAGGAGGGTATGTAAGCCAAAGGAAAGGAAGCAGGAACTAGGAGCAAAAGGAAACAGAAGGCAAAGCAAGGGTAGGAAAGGAGAAAGGAAAGGAAAAGGATAGGGTTAAGCCAAAGAAAGTAGAGTAAGAAAACTAAAAAGAAAACCAAAAAAGGAAAAACACAAAGCACCATAGGGAGGAGTCAAACAAGCCTATAAAAGGAGGGGCAGAGAGAAGTCTCCTTTATTTGAATTTGGCCACTGGTGCATGAGCACAGCCTGAAGAAGGCACAACACCGCCGAAAGCTAGCGCAAGCCATGCACCCCTAATAAAAATGTTTTGTTTGTTATTTTAGTTTGTTATTTTAGTTTGTTATTTTTGGGGGAGGATTATTTAAATTTTATTCATTTTCATGATTGTTTATGGCCTAAAAAACTAATTTAAAACCTAAAATTTGGAATTCATGAAAAACAACACGGAGACTACAAATTCATTCGAAAAATATAAATTTTATTAAAAGCACAATTAAAAAACAGTTGATTAAAATTTAAAAGCAATTTAAAAACAATTTAAAAACCTGTAAGAAAAAAACAACAATAATACAAATATGGTACTTACCTGGAAGCCTAAAGGAGGAAGGTACTTACCTGATTCGGAACCGGAGAGTGACGGACACGGAAGACGGTGTGGTGTTTACGTAGTGGGTCTTGGGAAGGGTCACAGTATGGCCCGTGCACCGCTCCTGCCCTCCTCGTGCAGGGAGGAGCTTCATTCCCCTTACCTAACCGGCCAGTGCCTGCTGTGTACCCGCTGGTTCTCCAGATTGACCGAGGCCTACTTCCGAAGCCACTTACGGGCCCTGCTTGGTTGCCCCCCACCCTCAATTACCTCTGACCCCAAATCTGGACCCAAAATTTATCCCCTATGCCAATTCGGCCCCAATACCACTATCCCCACCCCAGGATCCTGATCCTAACCCCAACCAGCCACAATCCTGGCCCTGACCCTAGCCCCATCCATGGTTGAAGCCCTAATCTTAACCTCAGTGAACGGAACCCTAAGAAAAATTAAAAATGACGGCCAACAAGACACAAAGACTAAACAAAAATGACGGCCATGTGTGTAATTAGGAAAGGAGGGTATGTAAGCCAAAGGAAAGGAAGCAGGAACTAGGAGCAAAAGGAAACAGAAGGCAAAGCAAGGGTAGGAAAGGAGAAAGGAAAGGAAAAGGATAGGGTTAAGCCAAAGAAAGTAGAGTAAGAAAACTAAAAAGAAAACCAAAAAAGGAAAAACACAAAGCACCATAGGGAGGAGTCAAACAAGCCTATAAAAGGAGGGGCAGAGAGAAGTCTCCTTTATTTGAATTTGGCCACTGGTGCATGAGCACAGCCTGAAGAAGGCACAACACCGCCGAAAGCTAGCGCAAGCCATGCACCCCTAATAAAAATGTTTTGTTTGTTATTTTAGTTTGTTATTTTAGTTTGTTATTTTTGGGGGAGGATTATTTAAATTTTATTCATTTTCATGATTGTTTATGGCCTAAAAAACTAATTTAAAACCTAAAATTTGGAATTCATGAAAAACAACACGGAGACTACAAATTCATTCGAAAAATATAAATTTTATTAAAAGCACAATTAAAAAACAGTTGATTAAAATTTAAAAGCAATTTAAAAACAATTTAAAAACCTGTAAGAAAAAAACAACAATCAGCCTGAAGAAGGCACAACACCGCCGAAAGCTAGCGCAAGCCATGCACCCCTAATAAAAATGTTTTGTTTGTTATTTTAGTTTGTTATTTTAGTTTGTTATTTTTGGGGGAGGATTATTTAAATTTTATTCATTTTCATGATTGTTTATGGCCTAAAAAACTAATTTAAAACCTAAAATTTGGAATTCATGAAAAACAACACGGAGACTACAAATTCATTCGAAAAATATAAATTTTATTAAAAGCACAATTAAAAAACAGTTGATTAAAATTTAAAAGCAATTTAAAAACAATTTAAAAACCTGTAAGAAAAAAACAACAATAATACAAATATGGTACTTACCTGGAAGCCTAAAGGAGGAAGGTACTTACCTGATTCGGAACCGGAGAGTGACGGACACGGAAGACGGTGTGGTGTTTACGTAGTGGGTCTTGGGAAGGGTCACAGTATGGCCCGTGCACCGCTCCTGCCCTCCTCGTGCAGGGAGGAGCTTCATTCCCCTTACCTAACCGGCCAGTGCCTGCTGTGTACCCGCTGGTTCTCCAGATTGACCGAGGCCTACTTCCGAAGCCACTTACGGGCCCTGCTTGGTTGCCCCCCACCCTCAATTACCTCTGACCCCAAATCTGGACCCAAAATTTATCCCCTATGCCAATTCGGCCCCAATACCACTATCCCCACCCCAGGATCCTGATCCTAACCCCAACCAGCCACAATCCTGGCCCTGACCCTAGCCCCATCCATGGTTGAAGCCCTAATCTTAACCTCAGTGAACGGAACCCTAAGAAAAATTAAAAATGACGGCCAACAAGACACAAAGACTAAACAAAAATGACGGCCATGTGTGTAATTAGGAAAGGAGGGTATGTAAGCCAAAGGAAAGGAAGCAGGAACTAGGAGCAAAAGGAAACAGAAGGCAAAGCAAGGGTAGGAAAGGAGAAAGGAAAGGAAAAGGATAGGGTTAAGCCAAAGAAAGTAGAGTAAGAAAACTAAAAAGAAAACCAAAAAAGGAAAAACACAAAGCACCATAGGGAGGAGTCAAACAAGCCTATAAAAGGAGGGGCAGAGAGAAGTCTCCTTTATTTGAATTTGGCCACTGGTGCATGAGCACAGCCTGAAGAAGGCACAACACCGCCGAAAGCTAGCGCAAGCCATGCACCCCTAATAAAAATGTTTTGTTTGTTATTTTAGTTTGTTATTTTAGTTTGTTATTTTTGGGGGAGGATTATTTAAATTTTATTCATTTTCATGATTGTTTATGGCCTAAAAAACTAATTTAAAACCTAAAATTTGGAATTCATGAAAAACAACACGGAGACTACAAATTCATTCGAAAAATATAAATTTTATTAAAAGCACAATTAAAAAACAGTTGATTAAAATTTAAAAGCAATTTAAAAACAATTTAAAAACCTGTAAGAAAAAAACAACAATAATACAAATATGGTACTTACCTGGAAGCCTAAAGGAGGAAGGTACTTACCTGATTCGGAACCGGAGAGTGACGGACACGGAAGACGGTGTGGTGTTTACGTAGTGGGTCTTGGGAAGGGTCACAGTATGGCCCGTGCACCGCTCCTGCCCTCCTCGTGCAGGGAGGAGCTTCATTCCCCTTACCTAACCGGCCAGTGCCTGCTGTGTACCCGCTGGTTCTCCAGATTGACCGAGGCCTACTTCCGAAGCCACTTACGGGCCCTGCTTGGTTGCCCCCCACCCTCAATTACCTCTGACCCCAAATCTGGACCCAAAATTTATCCCCTATGCCAATTCGGCCCCAATACCACTATCCCCACCCCAGGATCCTGATCCTAACCCCAACCAGCCACAATCCTGGCCCTGACCCTAGCCCCATCCATGGTTGAAGCCCTAATCTTAACCTCAGTGAACGGAACCCTAAGAAAAATTAAAAATGACGGCCAACAAGACACAAAGACTAAACAAAAATGACGGCCATGTGTGTAATTAGGAAAGGAGGGTATGTAAGCCAAAGGAAAGGAAGCAGGAACTAGGAGCAAAAGGAAACAGAAGGCAAAGCAAGGGTAGGAAAGGAGAAAGGAAAGGAAAAGGATAGGGTTAAGCCAAAGAAAGTAGAGTAAGAAAACTAAAAAGAAAACCAAAAAAGGAAAAACACAAAGCACCATAGGGAGGAGTCAAACAAGCCTATAAAAGGAGGGGCAGAGAGAAGTCTCCTTTATTTGAATTTGGCCACTGGTGCATGAGCACAGCCTGAAGAAGGCACAACACCGCCGAAAGCTAGCGCAAGCCATGCACCCCTAATAAAAATGTTTTGTTTGTTATTTTAGTTTGTTATTTTAGTTTGTTATTTTTGGGGGAGGATTATTTAAATTTTATTCATTTTCATGATTGTTTATGGCCTAAAAAACTAATTTAAAACCTAAAATTTGGAATTCATGAAAAACAACACGGAGGCTACAAATTCATTCGAAAAATATAAATTTTATTAAAAGCACAATTAAAAAACAGTTGATTAAAATTTAAAAGCAATTTAAAAACAATTTAAAAACCTGTAAGAAAAAAACAACAATAATACAAATATGGTACTTACCTGGAAGCCTAAAGGAGGAAGGTACTTACCTGATTCGGAACCGGAGAGTGACGGACACGGAAGACGGTGTGGTGTTTACGTAGTGGGTCTTGGGAAGGGTCACAGTATGGCCCGTGCACCGCTCCTGCCCTCCTCGTGCAGGGAGGAGCTTCATTCCCCTTACCTAACCCCTAACCCTAACCCTAACCCCTAACCCCTAACCCTAACCCCTAACCCTAACCCTAACCCAGTGTCGGGAATCCAAAGCAACTCTTCGTGGACGGAATTAGAGAGAAAGAAATGGGAAAGACGTTGGATCTATTGGCTAGATACCAAACAACCACATGGATTGAATATCAAAAACAATTGAACTCTTAGGGAATATTAAGCCCCACCCAAACACTGAATCCTAACCCTAACCAATTTGGCCCTAATCCCACCCACTTGAAACCTAATTTGGCCCAAACCCCTTAAAAAATTAGCCCCAACCTATGTTCTGGCCCTAACCCTAACCACTCCATTAATCTGGCTCTAACCCTAACCCCCTAACCCTAATCTGGCCCTAACACAATTCTTTAATTAAGCCCCAACCCACATGACAAACCCTAACCACAACCATTTCAATATTCTGGCCTTAAACCTAATTAATTGGATTCATAATTAAATTTAATTACAATTTCAATTTGGCTATAATCCTAATTGGGACAGTATTGCAAATTTACAATTAAAAACTCAATTCATTATTCACATTAAAAAATTAAAAACTCATTTCATTATTCACATTAAAAGATTAAAAATACTACATACATGATAAAAAATACAATAGACATGATTACAAATTACCTATGTGATTAAAAAAATGTTTACATGATTATAAATTATTTACATTGTTAAAAAATTAAAAACTTTCTAAAAACATGTTATTGCCAGTGAGGAGGTATGGAAAAATACATTTGTGAAATTTCTATCCAAAAAACTAAGAACACCAAAGTAAAAAACGAATTTGACTTTCTAAAACTAAATTCGAACTGAAAAAAAGTGGGAGGGTATAAATAGAAGGGGAAGGCACTCTCTGCTCATTCCACTCCAAACCTCCGGACAGAGCAGATCGCTGAGAGCAAGCCTGTTTTTTCCTTTTGCTGTGTGTGCCTAGGCCTGAAGAAGACCTTCACAGGTCGAAACGTCGCCACATAGGCACACAAATTCATATTCATTTGGCCTATTATAATTTAATTTGATTTCTTTTTTCTTTAATAACTAAAAGGTTTTTTTCAAAACCAATTCATTTTCTTCATTTTATTTCTTTAAAAATCTAAGTTAAAAATTACATATTTAAGTTAAAATTTTGATTTAACAATTTAATTTAAACTTTGGTAGAAAAACCAATTTAAAAACATTCGCCTCCATCCAACTCACCATGGTTGGATGGACTTCTGACTGGACTCTGGTGCGCCATGGCGGACGCCGTGGACAATCCAGGGTCCAGGCACCTTACCGAGGGATGGCCCGTGCACCGCCCGCCTCCACTTGGAGGAGGGGCCCAAACATTCATCCTAACCGGCCTGCGCCTCCCTTCGGTACCTCAGCCAGATATCTGGGACCTCAATCACGGTCCTACGCTTCAGTGACCCGACACAGAGCTTTTGGTTCAGTTGCCGGACCACAGAGCTTGAACCAAGGCCGTCAACAGCAACCCACGGACCCAAGATTTGCTAAGTTGGTCAGACAACTTCATTCGGTCATCAAATTGGTCCACCATTTACAGAACGTCTCCCAGAAACCAGGGAAACCTGAACCTGTCATGATCTCTCGCATGGTTGAGAACCTGTCCACCATGATTAAGCCTGCATGCCCCACTCAAAAAACAAAAGACTTGATTGACGGCAATGCCAGGAATTGGGGACATACCACGCTCATCATTCTTGAGGATCATTACACGGCCATGTTGGAAGATGTTCTGTCAGAACTCAGTGGGACTCTGCCATCTGACTGGCAAACGGCCTTTGAGGTAGCCACCAGATGGGCAAAGAAAAACTTGCCCCGAATCACCCAGGAGGTGATCGACCATGCGGAGGCATTGGTCACAACATGCACCGAGGTGGGAAGAGACCTCGACACACAACCAACACCAGCTCCCCTTGACACAGAACAACAGACAGAGAACGTACACGAACCACCACGACAGACACGCCCACAAAAACAAACACAAACACGTCCTCCACAGGCCAAAACAGTCACCATCAGTGCCCCACAAGTCTCGAAAAAACAGACAGTGGGAACTATGACTGATGGTGTGTCAGATTGGACACCAGAGCCCCCCCAAGATGGACAGGCTGAACCAAGTGTTCAGGCTACCCCGCTCATGGAGCACAGAGATCCCAGGCCCCAACGACAGGGTAGGAGGGCCCCCCGGGGGGTGGTGGTACAGGAAGATAGTTTTGACTTTGACATAGTGGACATGGGGGAGGAGGTAGACGGACAGAGTGCCACTCGTGTACAACGTCCATTGCCAAGTGGGTTTGAGCCACTGGGTGGGGAGGAGGACAATAGGCTGGACAGCACTCCTCCACTGGTCCCCACTGTCGTTGACACACGTCCCCAACCGGGACACCAAGATAGTATTCAAGTGTCAGCGATGGTGCACCTGGACCCCACTGCGCACCAGGATTCACCTGACCTCGAGTGGAGTCCATTGTTTGATGATGGCTCGGGAGGGGACGTCACGTCTACCCCAATGCAATTCAAAAACAAGGTCACGCGACACATTAACACTGATAGGAAAATGGTCGACTGGACCTTGAGTGTCAACAAAAAATGGTTGATTGTAGGGGATTCGAACCTCGCCCGGATTCCCCCATTCACAATCCGTGACCTTCAGATAGATAGTTATCCTGGAGGTAATTTCAGACACGCACAAGCCTTTATCTCGACCGCAACATCCCAAGTGACAGTGGAAAAGGTGGTCCTCGCATTTGGGATCAACTGTAGGTTACAGAAACCGAAACAGACTGCCATCAAACAGATGCAGGCGGCAGTAAGGGCAGCCAAACGACAGTTCCCTTACTCTGAGATATGGGTTCCGGTCATCAACTTTTCCACTCTCTTGTCCAGTGAGGAGCGGACCAATCTCCAGATCCTGAATGGACACATTGAACGGAATATGCCATTCATTCCAGCCTTGGACTACAAACACTTCCGCACTGAAAGTGATTGTGTGCACTGGACTAAGGATACGGCCCGGGCAATGTTGGACCATTGGGCGACTTATTTAAACTTGAACCCCCGTTAAGCCCCTTACAGGACGGGAATGAGGGAGTAATGCCCCTTCTCTCCCAAAATGTAATGGTCTTAGCCAAAAACTTTGCCTTGTCGGACACGCAAAAGTCTCTCCTAAACAGGGGGTTGACCTTTGTTCCGACAATGGACTTTAATTGGAATCAGAGAACGAAATTTGAATTGGACATGCAAAATTATCACCGGAGACTCAAATTGGCTGCATACTTCAGGAATTCGACGAAACAGCAACAGGCCTCATTTCCCATGGCTAAATCCCATTGGACACCACCCGCAGAGAAACTGCCACCAGAAATCAATTTCCTCGTTAAAAAAGATCAAAAAGATTTTAACAAACACTTTAAAAACTATACAGAGAAACCAAATTTGTTACCAGAAGAACAGGACGAATTACAACAATTAATGAAAAATAAGCACTTAGTGATCAAACCCGCGGATAAGGGCAGCGTGGTGGTGATCCTCGATCGGGATCAGTACATCAGGGAAGTTGATCGCCAATTAAGTGACAAAATATATTACACTAAATTAAAAGAACCAATTTATTTAAAAACCGTTCCTGAAGTTCATAGGATAATTGATGATTTGTACAATAAAAAACACATTAATAATAGACAAAGACAATATTTGAAGGGGGATTGTGAACCCCGGCCACGTAGATTCTACATCCTGCCCAAA
>NW_028182072.1:65000-70000 GCF_051167445.1 Perissodus microlepis | reverse complement strand
TCCATTGAAATATCTCCAACCATGGCTGATGACCGTGCCTCCACCGAAGGCTGTTGGTCATCGTTGTGGACTTCAACAAAGTCAACGAAGTTCCAAGTTGCCTTACGGGTTCCCCGGAGATCACGAAATTTCAAGTCGGGGAACCACCTGATCTTCATTTCAACGAAGCCAGCCTTCAGGCATTCTTGAACATCTTTGCCACAATCTTTAATGAGCACCCTGGCCCTGGAGAAGGTGAAAGGTGTTGGAAAAGAGTCCCTTATGGCGAGGTTCTCAACCAATGCGGAGAGGTTGACGTGTCCCTTCAAATTCTCAGGGCACTTGGCTCCCTGGAGCGCAGCGATGGGGATCTCTTCATTTCGCCGAAAAATGTCTTGCAGCAGAAGGAGGAGAAGTGAGGGACCAACTACGGCAGGCTCACACCCCATGTTACATGTGAGGGAAAACACCCTGTGAACTCGAAGAACCTGTAGGGGATCCTTGGTCCAGTGTAACAAAGGGGGAGGTGTGTCCTCAATTGCTGGCCCAGTTGCAGGGCCAAGCGCCATGAAGCCCCGGACATTTGTGGCACTGAATTCATGCCGAGAACTTGTGCCCAGGGCTGAGGAATACACAATGTCGACGTTAGACAAGGGGTGTCCATGGAATGCCTCTTCTAGTGCTATTTCAAGCTGAAAGGCTCTCCACACGGGCAGGAACCCACCTTTGCCCTCGTGCTGTTGGCCCAGCTGCCAGAGCTCCTCAACCATGTGGGTTAGACACTGCGAAAGGACAGACTGGAGGCTTAACTCTTCCTCCTTCCACTGGAAAGGTACGAGCATTGGGACCTTCTCCAATAACCTTTGGATGTTAGGAATGCGGAAGAAAGAGTGACCAGAAAGGGGTTCCTTGAGTACTCCTAAATCCGCTTCATCCAGCCCCTGGACCATCTCAATGCGCAAGGGGTACTTGCATTTCGACTTGATGGCAAGGTCCCGCATGTGGATGTAATAATCCTCTGCACGTGTGTGAATAGCTTTCTGATAGTTGGGGTGGCTCAGCCCACAATTGACTATCAACCCACTTACTGGGTGTCGGAAAGTGGATTGATAGTGTGTGTGTGGACTGTCCACGTAGAACTGCCAAAAGGTGGCAAACGGCAGTCTGGCAATTTTAGACAGAGCTGGAGCAACATCCAGCTCATGTTGATCAAGCTCTGTCTGGAAGTTTGCACACTCGTGCATGGACATGGCGGTAAAAAGTCTTGCTCTTGGCCCAACCAACAACTGTAAACCAGCTCTAGACCAAAAAAATTGGGTGTTGGGGTCAACTGCAATCACATTGCACGCCACATGCAGAGAACACCGAACGATGTTCTGGAAATCCGTGATTTTGGATAAAGTGAGTGGTTCACGTGACTTTTGGCCAAACTTGTAAACAAAAAAATGGAGATCCAATGTCGGATGTTCAAGCAACAAATCCTTGGACTGATCAATAGTGCAAAGCACGAACTCTTGATCCTGAGGTAGGACATTCATGTACCCTTTGTTCTGCAGGATTGTCTTCTGTACAGAGGGTCGATTAAGATCTCCCTCTGGGAGGGTTCTAAGATTCTCCACAAAGTTGACCATCATACCATTGATGAGTTCAATGGTTTCTGTGAGAAGATATCCCGGGGACTGACAGGCTTTGTCAACCCTAACAAGGGATCGGGGAATTGCAACAACATGCAATTTAAATCCTTCATCCAGCTCAATAAGGTCGATGCCTCGAACCTTGTGTAGCACTTCCAGGCCTTGCATGGAAAACTTGGTTAGATCCAAATGTTTCTTGATTAAATGCCAAGAATTGCGCAGTTGTTGGATTCGGTAGAGAGAAAGGTTGAACTTTGAAAACAACACCTTCAACCTTTCCAGCCATTTCAGTTCGATTACGATGCCATCAAAATCGAACTCAGCATCTAGTTGCTCACCAGCATTGTCAACAGTACTAGCCTGCAGAGGAATGAGGATCTCTGGGTCAGTAAGGAAATCTGGGACACTGGAGGAACTCAAAAATGCTGTGGCCAAACCATCCATGTTCTCCCTAGCAACATCCTCCATGGCTGGTGGAATCTGGTAAGTAAAAAAAAAAAATTGGGTAAGTACACACAATAAAATCAGGTAACACACACACAGCAGGTAAGTGCGCGCACACACACACACAGCAGGTAAGTGCACACACACACACACAGTAGGTAAGTGCACACACACACACACACACACACACACACACACACACACACAGCAGGTAAGTGCACTGTGTTGTGGTTTGCAGTGTTTTGTGTTGTTTTCACTTTAAATTTGTAAAAGGAAAAAGCTGAAAATGTAAATAGTTAAAAGTTTAAATGTGAATAGTTGATTTTTTTATTATATGATTTATTTATTACATTTTATGTAGAGTGAATAAATAAAAGTATATTTACGGTGGCCCCTAGAGACAAAGCACATACAAACTTCAAATCACGTACAAACTCTGAAGCATGTACAAACTCCAAAACACGTAAAAACACGTACAAACTCCAAAACACGTGAAAACACATAAAAACTCAGAAGCACGTAAAAACTCAGAAGCACATAAAAACTCAGAAGCACATAAAAACTCAAAACACGTACAAAAGACAACAGAAGTTGAATTTAAAAAAGTATATTTACGGTGGCCCCTAGAGACAAAGCACATACAAACTTCAAATCACGTACGAACTCTGAAGCATGTACAAACTCCAAAACACGTAAAAACTCCAAAACACGTGAAAACACGTAAAAACTCAGAAGCACGTAAAAACTCCAAAACACGTGAAAACACGTAAAAACTCAGAAGCACGTAAAAACTCAGAAGCACATAAAAACTCAAAACACGTACAAAAGACAACAGAAGTTGAATAAATAAAAGTATATTTACGGTGGCCCCTAGAGACAAAGCACATACAAACTTCAAATCACGTACGAACTCTGAAGCATGTACAAACTCCAAAACACGTGAAAACACGTAAAAACTCAGAAGCACGTAAAAACTCAGAAGCACATAAAAACTCAAAACACGTACAAAAGACAACAGAAGTTGAATAAATAAAAGTATATTTACGGTGGCCCCTAGAGACAAAACACATACAAACTTCAAATCACGTACGAACTCTGAAGCATGTACAAACTCCAAAACACGTAAAAACTCCAAAACATGTGAAAACACGTAAAAACTCAGAAGCACGTAAAAACTCAGAAGCATATAAAAACTCAAAACACGTACAAAAGACAACAGAAGTGCTCCAGGATAGGCGGAAATCCCATCACTAACACACACACACACACACACAGCAGGTAAGTGCACACACACACACACAAAAATTACTGAACTTACCTTAAGGTCCAAAGAAGATAAATCCCCAATGAAGAGAGCTGTTGATGGTCTGAATGTTAGGTCTAAAATGAGTGAACTGAGAAGTGTTGCCCTTTTATAGGCGGTGTTTCTCAATGTAGAAATAAGTTTTGAAGTTTACTTGTTTTTTCAAAAGGTTATTCACAAGAAGAACTTTAATGTCTAAAATTACACAAACATGAAATTTTACTTTTTAAAATTGTAAAAATAAATAAAATCTTATATTTTTACATAGTTTTTAAAACAACATAATATATTGTGAGGACTATGATTTTTACATTGTATTTTAAATTTATGACACTTTTTATGGTCTTCTTTTTTTTTTTTTTTTTTTTTTTTTTTTGGTCATTTATTAAAATGTTTACATTGATGTTTTTATATTAATGAATATTAATTAACATGCATATTATGAGAGGTTTTTTTAATGTATATATTTTAATTTTTTACAATAACTGTAATGTTTTTAAAAGTAATTTTTCAACATTTTACACCCTGACATGTCCTTTACATTTGTACCGCATTGAGCAAGCAAAGGGAGCCCCTCTTGTCAAATCCCAGTTGCACAGCAGCTGCCCTGCTTCTGTCTGTGTGCTTTGGTGTGTGTGTGTGTGTGTGTGTGCGCGCGTGTGTGACAGACAGACAGAGAGAGAGAGAGAGACAAATCAAAAAGCACTGAAATTCAAATTTTGTACTGCACACCTCACAGTGTCTGTCTGACAGTGTTGGGGAGTAACGGAATACATGTACCGCCGTTACGTATTTAAAATACAAAATATGAGTAACTGTATTCCGTTACAGTTACCGTTTAAAAAGGTGGTATTTAGAATACAGTTACTTTGTTGAAATAAATGGATTACACTGCGGTACTTTCCTGTTTCATTTTGTCGCGGGTCGGGACTGTTTGGGTTTTGTTTGACAGCTACGTTCTGTTGTTCCATTCGGCAGCGTTACGGTTGCCATGGTTACAGGGCGACGCTCTCTCTCTCTCTCTCTGCGACTGTGTGTTTCCTGGGTGAGAGAGCGCCTTTTCGTTGTTGTTGTTGTTGTGCTAAGCTAACAGGCAGAATGCTACAAGCATAGCTCTAAAGAATGTAGCATCATGGGCAGTGTAGTCCGTGTTGCAGGGAGAATGGACTGCCATACACGTTATGGGTCTGTGAGCGCGAGGAGGGAGAAAAACGGGAGTGGAAAGGTACGAGTTGTCATCGAGCAAAAACGGGAGCTGGAAGCATGTAAATATAATAATAACCACTGTAGCCAAGAAGAGAGCCTGACGAGCCCAGCTGTAAGTAAGCTATTAAGACTCGACTGTACACTGTGTTCGTGTTTTCCTCCGAAAACAATAAGTTCCGTTGCAGCAGTCTTTCAACGCCTCTCTCTGTCTCTCGCAAGAAAAGTTGACCCACACAACAAAGTAAAGCTATTTTTCGGCTACGAGCCGACAGGGACCCCGCCGTATTAGTCAGAGGTCCCTTTACTACAGTTCGGAGTCGCGGACCTTCAGTAATAGTAATAAATCACACAGCCATAGTACATTCAGGTTGTTGTAAAAAGCATGATAATATATTAAGTATTCCAAAGTATTCACAATACGTTACTGTCATTGA
>NW_028182072.1:0-7500 GCF_051167445.1 Perissodus microlepis | reverse complement strand
CCCTCTAACCCTATCCTATCCTATCATTTAAACCTCATCATACCTGCAGTGGGCCACTGGAGGGAGACAAATCACCAAGCACTGAAATTCTTGCACTGAAAGGCTTGCGGGAGGAGCATGGCTCCCTTTCCTGGCAGTTCCTGTGAAGTATCAGGACTGTGGACTGTTAAGGACTTTAGATTTGCAGTTTGGACGCGGTCCTGTTCTGTTTTCAGTTAAGACTGGTGGCACCCTTAGCTGGAAATTATTTTTCTATGTGCGTTTGCATATTTATTGATTGTTTATTTTGGCTTGGGTTGCTGATGGTACATCAGACTGTGAAGCAGAGTTTCACCCTGTTTATTTTTACATTTAAGGTTTTTTGTTTTGTTTTTGTTTATAATTTACTGAAACCTGCAAGAAGCGACTTTGATCAGTCCGACAATAAAAGTGGAATTACAGGGAGTGCAGAATTATTAGGCAAGTTGTATTTTTGAGGAATAATTTTATTATTGAACAACAACCATGTTCTCAATGAACCCAAAAAACTCATTAATAGCAAAGCTGAATGTTTTTGGAAGTAGTTTGTAGTTTGTTTTTAGTTTTAGCTATTTTAGGGGGATATCTGTGTGTGCAGGTGACTATTACTGTGCATAATTATTAGGCAACTTAACAAAAAACAAATATATACCCATTTCAATTATTTATTTTTACCAGTGAAACCAATATAACATCTCCACATTCACAAATATACATTTCTGACATTCAAAAACAAAACAAAAACAAATCAGCGACCAATATAGCCACCTTTCTTTGCAAGGACACTCAAAAGCCTGCCATTCATGGATTCTGTCAGTGTTTTGATCTGTTCACCATCAACATTGCGTGCAGCAGCAACCACAGCCTCCCAGACACTGTTCAGAGAGGTGTACTGTTTCCCCTCCTTGTAAATCTCACATTTGATGATGGACCACAGGTTCTCAATGGGGTTCAGATCAGGTGAACAAGGTGGCCATGTCATTAGTTTTTCTTCTTTTATACCCTTTCTTGCCAGCCACGCTGTGGAGTACTTGGACGCGTGTGATGGAGCATTGTCCTGCATGAAAATCATGTTTTTCTTGAAGGATGCAGACTTCTTCGTGTACCACTGCTTGAAGAAGGTGTCTTCCAGAAACTGGCAGTAGGACTGGGAGTTGAGCTTGACTTCATCCTCAACCCGAAAAGGCCCCACAACCTCATCTTTGATGATACCAGCCCAAACCAGTACTCCACCTCCACCTTGCTGGCATCTGAGTCGGACTGGAGCTCTCTGCCCTTTACCAATCCAGCCACGGGCCCATCCATCTGGCCCATCAAGACTCACTCTCATTTTATCAGTCCATAAAACCTTAGAAAAACCAGTCTTGAGATATTTCTTGGCCCAGTCTTGACGTTTCAGCTTGTGTGTCTTGTTCAGTGGTGGTCGTCTTTCAGCCTTTCCTACCTTGGCCATGTCTCTGAGTATTGCACACCTTGTGCTTTTGGGCACTCCAGTGATGTTGCAGCTCTGAAATATGGCCAAACTGGTGGCAAGTGGCATCTTGGCAGCTGCACGCTTGACTTTTCTCAGTTCATGGGCAGTTATTTTGCACCTTGGTTTTTCCACACGCTTCTTGCGACCCTGTTGACTATTTTGAATGAAACGCTTGATTGTTCGATGATCACGCTTCAGAAGCTTTGCAATTTTGAGACTGCTGCATCCCTCTGCAAGATATCTCACTATTTTTGACTTTTCTGAGCCTGTCAAGTCCTTCTTTTGACCCATTTTGCCAAAGGAAAGGACGTTGCCTAATAATTATGCACACCTGATATAGGGTGTTGATGTCATTAGACCACACCCCTTCTCATTACAGAGATGCACATCACCTAATATGCTTAATTGGTAGAAGGCTTTCGAGCCTATACAGCTTGGAGTAAGACAACATGCATGAAGAGGATGATGTGGACAAAATACTCATTTGCCTAATAATTCTGCACTCCCTGTAAGGATAAATTCATTTCATCACTTTCTGTTTGACTGACTGGAAATACATGTTATTTTCCCTATAATGGCAAAGAACAATGGTACCGTTCACTTTACAGACCAGGTTCCTAGCACGCTTGAAGAAATCTTTGGTTTAGAAGACAAGACTTTTTTTTTTCTTCTTTACATGTGGTCAGAGCAAACCTACTCTCACCTGTGAGCACTGAATTGCACTGCAGAACAGCGAGTGTGTGTGTGTTTAAATAAAGAGCACATCTCAGTAGAGCTGCATTTAATCTATTCCTTCTAAGGCAGGGGTGTCAAACTCAAATACACAGTGGGCCAAAATTCAAAACTGGAACAAAGTCGCGGGCTAAGATTAATATTTATTGGAAAAAAAAATCTTCCTCCAGATATAAGAATGAATCTTTTCTTATGGACTCAAATAAGTTTTGCTGGAAAACTGAATATGGAACAAGCAAAGCTTAATACTAAACAATATATATATTAGCTGTATAATACCAGTAGGCCAGCTCTAATAGTAATTTGGTATGGCTTCGCGGGCCAAATGTAATTAGGCTGCGGGCCAAATTTGGCCCACGGGCCAGAGTTTGACACCTATGTTCTAAGGGGTTGTTCTGAAGGCAGGACTGTGATGCAGTTTTCTGCCTCGCCACTAGAGGGCGCGGCCGTTTGGTGAGTAATGTTTTGACTGGGATGAAAAATGGTATTCATGGAGGCAGTGTGAATCACAAGTTATGCTCGGGAGCAGTTTATGTGGGTTCAATGAGAGTGTGCGTCCATAAGACTGGTGAGTTACAGGATATTTCTTCTGTAAGAAGGATAGCCTGTATGTTTTATCGCTCTGGACATCCTCTGTTTGTACATTTCTATAAGCTAAGTTATCGCTAAACTAAGCGGGCTAAGCTAAGCTGAGTTCGGTTTGAGTTGGTGATTTATTATGTGTATTTGCCTTCTTTAGTTGGCATCATAAGTGGGTGGGGCACAAGAGTTAAGTGATGGAAAGATGTTTATTTTCTTTGTTGCCAAATATGGTTCAGACTATAAGTAAAGGCCGCCAGCTTAGTAGTAGGGCCTATAAGACAAGTATGTGGCTGTAATATGTTATATGGTGATTATTGTTGTCTATAATTTGATTGTAATTTGTGTTCTGTTTTCCATTCTGTTTGTAGAACCACACACCCACGCTAAATCTGCCATTAAAGAGCTGAACGATCATCCCCTGTCCTCGTTATTTTCTGGAGGGTCATAGTGGCACTTGACCTGTGCACACCCTGCGATCACCACCGTAGAACTGAACCTCATATCAGAAATCATCATAACAGGGGTAGAAACCAGTGGTTGCTTTGATATGAAGCTTGTGGCTTTAGATAATGTGAGCAGAGAGCAGAGGACACCAGCACCTCGTCGTAACATGCCTATTTTTACTTTTACTTTTGCCAATGAATGACTGACTGATAGAATGATTGTAAATCAAAACTGATTTTTAGGACATTTAATTGCCACTGGACATGGCAACCTGGGTTCCCTCCAGTGGCTGACGGCCGCCATGGATTGTTGGATCTTGTTATTTTGTGCTGGTTTAACAACTAACTTCTGACGCTTTGTGCCAAACTGACCCACAAGGGGGCTCGTATTCCACAAGGACTGTCAGATTTGAATGACCCAGCGGCTTCAGAGAGGCACAGGGGGACAGAGGCAAAAGCCAGGCACAGAGAGGCACAAGACACACACACAGAGACAGAGATTAAGAGTAAAAACTTAAAAGCATTAAACCACCTCTTTGTCACACTCTGCCTGTCAAACAGGTGGCCACTGTAGCACCTGCAAACTGCTGTTATTCAGCACTAGTAGTAACACAAGCTAAACGTACGCCCTCTGTTGTTCTGTTGCAGCACTGTATACCGCCTGAGCTCATAGCCTTCCACTCTGTACTGCTCCTTTGCCGCCAATCTATTTTTCTGTGGCTCTGATGGCCAAGAAGCAGTGTCAACGTGCCACGGAGAAGTGGGTTCATGCATTTCACTTTTAACTGCTAAGCTTTCTGCATTCATGCTTGTGTGTGTGACAGAGAGAGAGGGAGAGAGAGTGCCACTTGCTGTGTATTTAAAAACCAAACACTCAAACAAACCAAAGAGAATGACAGAGGCAGAAAGACACTGTATTATTTGTGGTAACCGATGATGTCTTGCTCTCCAATTGTAGAGTGCGTCCTGAAGGCATATGTGTGGACGAGGAGACGAGAGGAACAGGAAACAGAGAGCGGCAGCCATCTAAGCTTCACAGGGCACACACGGCACCACACAGAAAAATCACTTTCCTGAGGCCCAGCCCAAAGCCAGCCGACCACTGCCTCCTCATCTCCTCTTGGGACCTTTAGGGAGCACTCAGCACCGGCAGGTAAACCATGCACTGTCACAAAACCTCCCAGCATCACAGGCCATCTCCTGACACTGAAATCTCTGCTCATTTCTCTTGTTTTCCCTCATCTCTGAGCCGCTCAGTGTGTGTGTGTGCGCGTGTGTGTGTCTCTCTCTTTTACACAAACAGCACATGTGAGTGCACTTGCAACAACTTTAATATGCAATGCACAGGACTTGGCAGCTGGGCGCCCTCCTGTGGACCACAGATGCAATTGATTGTCCGGAGCTGTTCGAACAGCTTCTGACACTTTGTACCGCATTGAGCCAGCAGGGGGAGCCCCTTTTGTCAACTGCCAGTTGCACAGCAGCTGCCCTGCTTCTGTCTGTGTGCTTTGGTGTCTGTGTGTGTGTGTGTGTGTGTGTGTGTGTGTGTGTGTGTGTGTGTGTGACAGACAGAGAGAGAGAGACAGGGAGACAAATCACAAAGCACTGAAATTCAAATTTTGCACTGCACACCTCACAGTGTCTGTCTGACTGTGTGTGAGTGTGACAGAGAGAGAGAGAGAGAGAGAGAGTGAAACTTGCTGTGTATTTAAAAAACAAACACTCAAACAAACGAAAGAGAATGACAGACGCAGAAGGCAATTGTACTGTTTGTGGCAACCGACGATGTCTTGCTCTCCAATTGTAGAGTGCGTCCTGAAGGCATATGTGTGGACGAGGAGACGAGAGGAACAGGAAACAGAGAGCGGCAGCGGCTAACCCTAACCCTGCTGTTTGTTGCCTACCTTGTGTAAAACCATCTGATTGGAAGAATGACCAAAGAAAGTGAACATTGCCATGAGAAAGAAAAGAAAAAACACAAACCTGACATGTAAAAGTGGGAGGGTATAAATAGAAGGGGAAGGCACTCTCTGCTCATTCCACTCCAAACGAGGGCGGATTGTTGGTCTTGAAAACTCCGACTTTGAGCCTGTTTTGGTTGACGAGTGTAAAAGTGGAAATGTGACTGAGAAGGAAAGAGAATTATGGCAGGCGCATTCAGAAAACCATTCAACTTTACAAAACGTATACTGTGAATCTGAAGAAGAGAAGCCTGGAAAGTGTGAACCACCACAGAGTAAGAGGAGAGTCTCTGATGCCACCTGTAC
The DNA here is from genome assembly GCF_051167445.1 of Perissodus microlepis. Classification (NCBI taxonomy): domain Eukaryota; kingdom Metazoa; phylum Chordata; class Actinopteri; order Cichliformes; family Cichlidae; genus Perissodus; species Perissodus microlepis. The sequence continues at coordinate 1,984 of NW_028182072.1, read as the reverse complement.
ACAAGATGACAGTCAACCTCTACCACAGACGTGGAGTCAGGACCCGCTGTTCACTTTCAGTCAGTACACTGAAAATGAGTTTCATCAGACTAACCACAAATGTACGACAGTCAAGAACTTCAGCAGCTCTGAGCCAAGTTTCCTAAACAGTCTGCAGTATGAGGAGGACGAGGGATTATCTTCCACAACCTAACCCTAACAGTGTACAGTGACTGATCAGGCAGTACAGTTTTAGGAACCTTTTTAACTGAGGCAGGATGGCATTTTGGTTTTTAATCAGAATCTACCCTTCAGCCAGAATTCATTTAAAGAGCTGTGGGAACAGCTACCTGTGACTGAATCTCTGTCCGTCAGTTTGGACACTATCTCAACCGTGAACAGCAATACAACGGGTCATGATGAAACCTGGAGGCCAGATGACACCATGGAGATGTTTCAGAACATCAATGAGCAGCAATTAGCTGAAAAATCCCCTGTTCATTCCCTGTTCATATTCACGTTCTCCTGCCCTCTCTGAGGGGGCAGGAGAACGTGAATATTTCAGCCTCCCCTCTCCCCCCTCACCCTCACCTCCTTACCCGTGCCCCTCCCTTTAGGCAGGGAGGGGTCTAAGTTCATTCCCTGTTCATATTCACGTTCTCCTGCCCTCTCTGAGGGGGCAGGAGAACGTGAATATTTCAGCCTCCCCTCTCCCCCCTCACCCTCACCTCCTTACCCGTGCCCCTCCCTTTAGGCAGGGAGGGGTCTAAGTTCATTTCCCTGTTCATATTCACGTTCTCCTGCCCTCTCTGAACCCTCACAGAACCCTCCCCATCCAGCTCTCCCCTCCTCACCCCTCCTCCTCTCCCATCCTCTGTGTGGAGAAAACCATGTTTCAGAACTGTTGGATGTTTATGGACGGGGAATCCAAAGAGTTGCCTTGGTATGTGCAAATACCTTTTACGTAGCCCATCTCAAATTACGTTAAAAAAAAATAAAGAAGGCAATTTCAGAATACCTGTCTCCAGCTATCCCTCCTAGGTCAACAAAGGCACCCATCTTCCACCATGAACAACAGGAAGGCCTAACCCAGAAGAAGCCTAACATGAAAAAACAACACGATCTGTTACCTTGTACAGACTGGTGGAGATCGGAGATTTTAACGAGGAGTGGCCAGAGACAAACGGTATGTAAAATCCACCCTGAATGAAAGAGCTGAACCTCGGAGGAATAGAGTACAATCGGATGATCCACACTTTTTTTTATTAAAGTGTACAAAATTTACAGACTTATTAAAGCGGTTGATCATCAGAAAAATGTTTCAGAAGACAGTTATCATCAATCTCTGAATAAAAATAACCACAAATTTAGTAACTTTGATTAGACCAGCTATCTCAATAGAAGGACACAGACTCTAATCGAGGAGATGCTAAAAACTCGGCTCAGAGATCAATTTTTATCCTTCATGACTATTATAACCAAAGCATAGAGTATGAGTTTAAAATTTGTTTTCAGTTTTCTAGAGAGGCCCCTTTGAGATGGCAGCATCCTGGGAGAAACGGAACCTGGGCCGCCGTCTCCAGCCCGAGTCGTTGGACCAGAACCAGGCGGTGGTGATAGCCAAGCTAGCAGACTGGAATCCAGCTACCACATCAGCAGTGACATACCCAGTAAACCAGAACAACAGCCACAGGTGAGCAGGGAAACGACACAGCTGAATAACCGTGTCAACCCCTCACTGAAACAATACAGCTTTGAGTTACACTCACAAACCTACACAGATTGAAACCTTGTGTGCAGACCTGCCTCCAAACAAGAATAACAGAGGACTCCTCCTCTTCTTGTCTTCCTTCCTCACCATCCTCACCAGAACAACAGGTCTGCACTCCAACGAGAGACCCCAACACACAGAGGAAACTGCAGAACTGGAATCTTCATGTGAAGAAAATATCTGTGATCATCGGTGACTCCAATGTGCACAGACTCCTCCGTCCTATAAAGCAGA
>NW_028182071.1:0-80792 GCF_051167445.1 Perissodus microlepis | reverse complement strand
CTTACTGTTTCCATAGGAATTAAAAGGGTAAGAAGCAGTCATTTGCTGCTAATAGTTTAATGCAAACTTGCAAATGTTAATGCAAGATTTTTTAGGTTAATTAGAAAAATCTAAATTGCCCATAGGTGTGAGTGCGAATGGTTGTCTGTCTCTATGTGTTAGCCCTGCAACAGACTGGCGACCTGTCCAGGGTGTACCCCTCGCCCTATGACAGCTGGGATAGGCTCCAGCACCCGCCGCGACCCTGAAAAGGATAAGCAGAAGTGAATGGATGAACACGATGTTGGGTGAGACTGGGTGGATTTCTGTTTGCTGTTTTGAGAATATGAGGCATAGTTTGAAGAAATGTGTTTAAGTGTCACGGGGTGGAAAGGGACAAGTTATCTCGGGTTTTTTACTATGCATGTTTTGCTGTGTTTTACTTTTTTAATATTTTAATATTGTACACTGGTTTATTTTTATGAGTTTTACTGCATGTTTTTATGGTATTTATTTGGTGACTTGTCCTGGAAAGACTCCGCCCCTACCTGATTATAAACCTGATCACACCTGGGAGGTCCCAGAGGCCAATAAGAGGGCCTGGCAGACCACAGAGAAGAGGCTTGAGGACGGGCAGGAGTGAGTGGTGTCAGGCGGCGGCGCCTGCAAGCCCGGGGCACTGGTGGAGCTTGGTGTCAAGCAGGGCAGGAGGATACAGCGTCAGCGACCAGGGACGCGGAGCGAGCGGTCCGACTGCTGCAGCAACAGGAGGCCAGATTACGCACTGCGGGAGATTAGAGGCGGCAGGGCGGGCCGGTGCCGATTGGCGGTTACAAAGAAGCGGCGGGCGGAGTTGAGAGCTCTGCCCACCCGGGGTAAGTCTTTTGACTTGTCCCCTTTTAATGAATGAAAGCTGCCTAAAGGAGTAGTGACTGCCGCTGCCTCCCTTTCTTTAGCGCACCGGGGCGCAGAACGCGGAGAGGAAGGCGAGGACGCCGCCGGGTTTCCCTCCTGTACCGCTTCACTGGATTTTTAATTCTTAGTGACTCTCATACGCCACTGGACTTTTAATGTTGTGTTTTATTGATTTTTATTGTGTTGTCCCCTGGCCAGGGTTGTTTTAATTCATTTTATATTTTTAACTATTTAAATATAATAAATTCTATTTTAACTATACAGTTTTTATTCGTGTGCTTTCCCTTGGCGGCTCCACTGCTCTGTCCGTTTGGAGGAAGGTTTCCCTCCTTTAAAAAAACACTGTGGAAATAAAATCGCCTTCGCTCCGTTACATAAGCAATCGAGAAAAACTGTAAAACACTAAAATCTCATTTGTGTTATGATGAAAGTCTTTAATCAAACAGAATTCAAACATCAGAAACATTTCATATGTGGAGTTAAAAATGAATCATTGTTTCAACAATATATTTGTTTTCATAAACAGACAAGAAGACAACAACAATCTGCTCCTCCCATTCAACACATGTCAGTCCATATCCCAGCAAACTAAATCATCTCCATTTACACACATCAAATAGAAACATGAACCACTTGTAATGATTAGAAACTTGATGAATTTCAAATCTGGTTTGGGGAGTCATTCAGTGAGAAACAGTGAAATGATTTTCAATGTGAAAAGGTGGAGAGCAGGAACAATGAGAACTAAAAAAGAAACAAAGGGCTTTGGAACCAAGAGGCAGCAGGAGGACAGCTGCAGTTTAACAGCTTCAACTCACTGACAGGAAACGACATGAGAAATATAATCATCCTCAACTCATCTGCTCCACTGACACCTTCAACGGCAACACCTTCACATCATCCCCAGTTTGGATAAATGGAAACATCCTGTGAGCGAAAGTGTGTGTGAAGGTGTGTATGTGTGTGTTAGAGAACGACAGCTTTCCTCTGTTCCAGTCCAGATTCACTCTGATCCTCTGGAGCTTCTTCTGAACTGAGAGAGCAGTGAATCCAGCTGATGGTTGAGTATTTACCTAAACAGCCCACTACTCCCCAAAGCCCAGACTCTATGTTTCCCTTCCTGTTGATAGACTCTTCTACCACACCAAGCATCCAGCTTGTACTGTCTCCAACCTCGACATCCCAGCTGTGAGTCCCTGAGTTAAAGCCCTCAGAGCTCATGACAGAATAGAACCAATCAAACCTCTCTGGATTATCAGGAAGCCGCTGCCTCGCTCCTTCTCTCACTGTTCAGATCTTCAGACAGGATAAGGTCTGGATGAGCAGTGTTTGGGTCCAGAATGAGAGGAGTGTAGGAGACCGTGTCCTTCATGTTGTTCCAGATGTTGAAGGTCAGGTTGCCCAGGTGTTTGGCTCAGTCTATCAGAGCTCCTGAGGGCAGCTGTGGATCATCCAGCAGGGGGCAGCGCTGGACTTTTTCCACTGCAGCCTTGTAGTTGTGCAGAAATGAGCCGCCTTCAGCTCTCAGCTCCTCTTCTGTGGCTCTGTGTCTGAAAGAGCTGCTATCTCTCTGCCCAGAGCCTCCATCTCCTCCTTCATCACCCCTCTCTTCTGCTCCTCTTCCTCCCTCAGTGCGGCCAGCCTGGCCTCCTCTTCCTCTGCTAGAAACTGGTGAAGCTTCTTAAACTGCTCCTTAATCTGCTTCTCTGTGTGCCGGGCCTGGACCTTAATGTGTTCTGCTGTTTGATCAAACTTCACTTGAACTTCTTCACAAACCTTTAACTTCTTCTTTAAGGCCTCCAGAGTTTCCTTAAATTCCTTCTTGTGTTGTTGTGCAGCTTCATCGACGGGTCTGAATCTGTGCTTGGTGTGTTTTTCTGAGTCTCTGCAGACGAGACACGCTGGCTGCTGATGGTCCAGACAGAACAGTTTGAGTTTCTCCGACTGCAGACAGCAGAGAGCTTCTGAAGCTCTCTGATCTTTCTCCTGTAAGAACAACTCACACAGGTTTTCTTAAAGCCAGGTTTAAAAGAGCGTCCTCTTTTCGAGATTTTCGAGATAGATGATAGATGTCCGGGTTTTCCTACCCATATGTGTGACGTCATCCCTGAGCTGCTGCTTTGTGAGTTGTTGTTCCGCGCTCACAGACGGGACAGAGCTGCAAAAGAAATTTCCCTCGTACCGTCCCGGTACAAACAACAAACAAACAAATGAACAGAAGACTTTCTCCTTCATTTCTGTCAAACAAAGCTGTATGACACGTTTCCAGCTGTTAGTATCATGGTTGCTAGGCAACCTGGGCAGCGCAACGGAGGCTAGACCGTCCCATTTCACAAGCCTCGCACTTCCGGCCTTAGCGGTCTTTAAGTACGCGGCCCTTGAGGATCGTCGAGGCTGCGTACTTTAAGGCTGCAGTACCTGAATTGGGATACAGCCATTATTTTCACGGACCGGCCTTTAAGGTGTCGCGGATAAATACAACAAAATAAAACTAGTACCGGTACCGAAAAAAAGAAGATTTATTCATAACACACGTGAAAAGACCCAGGAAAACCGAGTTAACGATAAAAACGATAACAAAATAACGCTGAAAACCGATAAAAACCCTGAAAACCAGACATTTCACACCTGAGCCTCAACTCTCGCGGCCCGGTACCGGTCCGAGGCCCGGGGGTTGGGGACCGCTGTTCTACATTATTAATCTGGCAGCTCTCAGTCTCCATACAGACAGGACACGTTGCAGCGTAATTGCAGACAGGTGCGTGGGCCTGAGCTCCGCCCAGGCAGAATGACGAGTGGAAGAAAGCAGCAACACAATAAACATATGTAGCCTTGCGGAGCCGGCCGGGCAGACACCGAGACCATGACAGAGTGCAAACATTTTATACTTGACAACACACACACAACACACAACAAAAATCAGAATGTGTTTGTGATTTGGATTTTTATTTAAAGGTGAAACCTTTTTTCTTTTCTTTTTTTGCCAGATTAGACATTTTTGATTAATTTCATTGAAGTATACTTTAGTTTTTTGTTTTACTTTGATGCTATAATAGATGTTTTTCAAATTTAGTAATATTTAATACTATATTGCATCATGGCAAAACAACAGTCTCCTCAAGCTGCTTTATACTGTAAGGTGAAAACACTACAGTAAAAGCCAGAAAACCCCAACAATCCAATGATCCCCTTTGAGCAAGCACTGGGCGACAGTGGGGAGGAAAAACTCCCTTTAGGAAGAAACCTCCAGCAGAACCAGGCTCAAGAAGGGGCGGCCATCTGCTGCGACCGGTTGGGGGTGGGTGGGCAATCTCAGTCCACGAGGGCCGGTGTCCCTGCAGGTTTTAGATGTGTCCTCGAACCAACACAGCTGATTTAAATGGCTAAATTAGCTCCTGAAGTTCTCCAGAGGCCTGGTAACCAACTAATCATGTGATTCAGGTGTGTTGACCCAAGGTGAGATCTAAAACCTGCAGGGACACCGGCCCTCGTGGACTGAGAATGCCCACTCACGATATAGGGAGACAAGATGAAGTATACTTCTGAAATTATTAAATGCGTCAATACCCGTTTGAATTTTTAACAATCAACTGGTGGTAATCCATCATCAGAATTGAGGAAAGGTGGTGTTGATGGAGACTCTACAGGAGGATTCACTGGGGAAGCCATACCTGCACTTCTGCCAGAGTGTTTTGGACATACCTGAATAAATGTAGTTTTCCCTGGAAGTGGACGAGGATTAATCTGAGACGGAGTCGGAGTCTCCTCATAACATCTCCCCATCATGCTTCTATGGACCAACGATGCCAGCTTTTGTCCTTTCTGTTTTTCTAATTTAAGCTGGAGTTGAACGTCTTTCACTCTAGATTTTAGATGACCTATCTCTTTTTCTTCATTGCCAGCCTTTTGGATAATCTGGTTCACTGGTCCAATGAGCTCCTCTCTTTGTCTGAATAAAGCGTTTTCGGAAGACTTTACCATATCATTGTACTGCTTTTTAAATGATTCCAGCTCCCGTGTTTTATCCAGTAAAGCTGCATCTAGATCCTTGCATCTGATACGTAGACAGTTCAGCTGTTTTTCAAGAAACTCCTTCGTTGTTCCAACAAAGGGGATGCCTTCCACTCCGTCTACGTATTTCTTTTTCAAGTTGTGGAACATATCCCTAAATCCCACCTTTTCTTTTTCTCTGAAGTGACCTGCATGTGGAAATGCCTTTTCAAAGGACAAAACGCACTGGTACAATTCCTCTTGGAAGTAGCGCTCTTTCTTCTCCAGACAATTCACTTTGGATATAAATCTTTCCCGTTGCTTTATTGTGGAGCGCAGTTTGTCTTCGAGCGCCACCTTTTCAGCCAGTGCCTGCTTGTGTGCCGTTTTTACTTTATACCTGTCCACTGCTGTCTTTCTGTGGTTTTCCTGCTCTGTGCTTAGGGCCCTTTTTAGTTCTTCATTTTTCTTTTTCAAAGAATCAACTTCATTTTCGACCATAGCCTTCATTTTCTTTTCCAAGGCCAGAGCCCTAATATTCCTCTGACATTTCCGTTTGATCTCCATATTCTGGCTCTTTTGGGCGTCTATTTCTTTGCCCATTTGATCTTTTTCGCCCGTTAATTCTTTCACGGTTTTGTCCATTGAGTCGTTTTCGTCCTGTAACTTTGTATTACGTGTCACAAGACCCTCAATCCAATGCTGCGAGGATCGACGATCCTCCTCGCGTTCTTTAACGGCATTGACGGTCACACTTGTACTAGTTTCTAGTCGTCTCTCAAGATCTTCTATTTTATTGTCATACATTTGTATGACCTCTTCCAACTTTGCTTCTGCAGCATTTGCTTTGTCTTGCAGTTTTTTTGTATTTTCGATGTAAAATTGCTGCATATTATTTGTTTCCTGTTTGTGGCGCTTCAATAATATTTCAACAACTTGGCTGTTGTGAAATTCCTGACGCGCCACCTTTTCTCCTTGTGTTTCCAGAAGTCCCTGTAGGACTTCGACTTCTCCCTCGTGTTTTTCTTTAAGTTCAGCCAGAGTTTTCTCCGTCTCTGCGCGGAACTTTAGGAGAGCTTCGTGGTCATCGTTTATGGAGTTTAACCTGTCTGTGATATTTGTCCTGTCATCCAAGACCGAACCCAGCATCTTATTATTCTGCAAAAGTTCATGGTTTTCTTTGGTTAGATCCTCGATCCGTTTCTTATTGACCGCATCCCGTTTTTTGAAGTATTCAAGCTCTGTTTTAAGCTTTTCAACCTCGTCGATCATTGGACGCAGTCTTTGGTCGAACTGTCTGGCATATGTTTCTTTTTCTTTTTCACTTTTCTTAACCATTGTTTTCAAGAAACCATCTCTGTCTTTGTTAGGTTTCGAACTCATTTCTGCTTTTTATGTGCTGTGTCACTCCAACAAAACGATAGCTTAATGAATTCCCTTTGACAGGTTTCCTCTATTTAAGGACTTGAACATCAAAGGATGAAAGGACTGTCACTATGACATCACCACGTTCTGTGACAACGTCACGTTCTGTGGTAATTCGTTTCTTGCCTTGTTGTTTTTTAAACAACACATTCGAACAACAACTCTGCCTGCTTCCTCAAGGTTGGTTGATAAACAATGTTCCCTCTAACCTGCGCGCACTGTTGGCACGGTCTCCGCACACAGAAAATCTGCGTTGTGCACAAAAAAAATCTAACCTGAATTGAAATTAAAATAAATACGTTAATTTATTCTGTTTTGCAGTGTGAGTCAGTAGTGACCGGTGACTAGCTGCTCCAGCCAGTGATGCACAACTAATCAACGTCGTTCACAGGCTATGACAGCGTCCTTATGTGCCGACACCGGTGTTTTAGCTAGCAAAGCGGCATAGCTGATGTGGCGTGAAACCACGTTAATGACACCGTGTAAAACCATTGGAGATGTGAGCAGGACAGACGGAACGTGTGGACTTTATACCAGTTTTTAAATTGTGTTAAAACCAGAGTTGTGATTAAAAAATATATGCAATGTTTGTTGTTTTCTGAATACTGTTTATTTATATATCTATAGATATCGTGTAGAAACGGTAAAAGCTGCATTTTAGAAGGAAAGCGCTCGAAAGCACTCTCTGCCTGTGAGCAAAAACAAACAAAAAACCCCCCCACCCTTTCCTATTGGTGGAAAAATGCGCAATGTCGACTAATCGATATGGCAACATGGCATTTAGTTGTTTAGGAAGTTAGTTAATGAGTCAGTTAATAAGAGGGGAAAAACAAAACAGATTTTCGGTCTTTTTATGTTGTCATTTGTGCATTTTCTCTGCTTTACTGCATATAGCTCCATACAAACAATAAAAATGTGCGATAGTCTCAATAAATTGTCCTCCGTCCTGCATTTTTTTAAAAACGCTTATTATTTCCACTTTGATCTTAAATGTAACAAATATGTGATTTAACCCTCCTCTGTTAGTGAACGGGACTTGAAAATGGCAGGGCTTGTGGTGTCTTACATAAACTCAAGCTTTCTGGCTTTAGATGATAAATTGGTACTCCATGCTCTTGTCTAATTATGATCACTTCTGGATCCAAAAAAATCAACATGGTGGTGTCCATCACACTACACACAACACAGAGTGCAATAACCGGGGGTGAGGTCACGGTGGCTGTGTCCAATTTGATATCACATGTCAGCGTGTTTGCTTCAGTTCCTCAAGCTCCTGAAGCCAAAGCCGGCCAGCCTGAGGCGAAAGAAGAAACAACACCCCCAGCCGATGCACCAGTCAAGGAAGAGCCACCCGCTGCCACTGCGGCTGCTGTCTCGGCACCCTCGGAGCCTGAGCCCACGCCTTCCTCATTTCCTGATGACACTTAGCTGAAGAACCACGAGCCTCATCTGGGACCCAAGCCTCGCACCCACAACAGGGTCCTCAACGCTCCTGGAGGAAAGTCTAGTGTGGTATTCTACTGGTCAGCTGAGCGTGCCACCTCTCCCAGTTTGTGTCCATAAAGCTCTTTGTGAGCTCCCCTACACTGCTCTTTTGATGGTCATGTGATCTGTACACCTAAATGCAGCCCAGTTATTGTTGTTGTTCACACCTGACGCCTGGGCTTATAAGTTGTCCTCAACATCTTGCATTTCCATCCCCCGTTTCTGACTCCCTGCCGTCTGTCTTCTCCTTGAAATTCTTCTATAATGAAACCTGCAATCACCAATGAGTCAGCTGAATGGCTGGCTTATCATTTTAACTGTAACACTGTTCAGTCTCAACTTTGCAGCTACCGTTTTCATCATTTATGTCACAAGCATTTGTAAGTGCAATTTGTTTGGAGGCACAATCGTCTGATTTTTGTGTGTGTGACAACATTTCTGCATCTCAAGAACGGTTTAGTTTGGACTACTTGCACAATTTTGCGCTTTAAACTGACCTGCAATTTGGTTTGACTAAAAACTTGACAGCAGACATTTGCCCAAATTTCTGGGAGCTTTCTGGGGTGAACACAGCCTCTCATCAGTTTAATATATGAAGTGCCAGATCTTTATTGCATGTCCACATCTCCACTCATGTGACCGAGGCCTGGTATCAGCTTGGCGTCCTTTCATCTCTCTAGCCTTTTAGTTAATTATGCCTTACGAGCACAATCTGTGATTAGGTATTGAAACAGCTGTTTACTCCCCAGATGTTTGTGTCCTCAAAGAAATTCCATTTTGATTTATGTGAATGTATTGTGCAGGTACTTTCTCTGCTTCGCCCTCATTGCTTGCTTTATCTGAGAACATAATCTGCCTTCTTTTAGCTTGGGGTAGGCCTCAGTTTCTGTTTTAAATTAAAACGCTTGAAGACAAAGTGAACTCTGGACAAGCGTGCGGCCTACCTGAAGCCCAGGTGGGCTTGTTGATAATCACATTTTCACACTCATCTCGGGGCACATCCGTGGTGTTCTGGTGCCAGCCTGTCCCCTCTGTTTTTGTGGGGGTTTTCCCCACATACAAAAATGGCCGCTTCTGCCTGGAGGGAGTTTTTTATTTTTGCTTTGCAGCTGCACAGGATCTGTATAGAAGTTTTAAACATTTCTCTTTTAGGCAATTTTATAATATTTTAGACGACAGCACATAAAACACTGTTTGCTTGGATGTGTGTGTGTTTGTGTGTAAAAACTGAGATGTTCAGAGGTCTTGCTTCATGGTATCGAGCAGCCCACACAAAACAGGTTCTTTATGTTTTAATTTAAGTGCTGATGTAAACCACAATGTTCAGCAAACATCTATCAGGTCATTGGACTGTATTTTTTTAAAGCTTAAGTATGCGCACATGGGATATATTAAAAACTGACAAGCCGTTTGAACACATGATGTGAAATCACTTAATTGACCTGCTGGATTTGCCAAAAGTTAAAATATTTATACTACTTTGGCACATTACTCTTAACTTATTAAGTGGCTATTAGTGAGGGTCATGATAATCAATTCAATTGAGCAGAAGTGACATTCTTACTTCGATTCGTCCAAATTCATGTGAGTTTCAGTCTGTTCAGCCTGTTTCTGTGTAGCACCAAGCAGTAGACCTAAACCTGGATGTGCTTCTGGGTTCTGCCTCTAATGAAAACCATTGTTTGTAGTTTGCTGCCACCTACTGAGTGAAAAAAGAACTGAAGCTGTAAAAAGCAAACAGACGTTACAACAAAGTCAGTATTCCTAATGATAGGCTTCGTTTTGTTTCAGTTTCAGTTCACTATACAGCTCATCAAACTGTTTTCCCTTTACGTTTTGATATAATAGCTTTTTAGTACTACTGAGACACATATTGTTAATTAATTGCTGCCTTTTTCTTCCGTTAGAGTAATATTTTCTTGAGCTGTGTAACTGGATTCGTTCAAACATAGAGGTAGTTTGGATTCACTGGCACAGGAGCCATACGCCCTTTCTGCAGTTTCTATGCTTCCTTAGCTCGTTTATGTCGCCATTGTTAATCCTGTCCTGTGCAAACAAAAGCCCAAGCTACACTTGTCTGACTGACAGAAGGTTCAAGAGAAGGACATTTGCTCTCAACTCTTTCCCTGTTGAAATGTTATTCCAAGGAAGTGAGTTTCCTACAGGGTATGGAGGGTTAGCATGTGTTAATGATTTCAGTGTCATGCAGGGGAAAGTAGCATTCAGTGGAAGCTTCTCGGTGATTGTTTTAAATCCAAATATGACCCTTATTTGTGGCGCATGTTAACATACAGTCAGCTCAGGAGTTAGTATCAGTGATGTGGTTGTAAAATGAGTAAATCCAACCTCAGATTATCACATATTGCACTACATCTAAGTTTATTTAGCAAAAGTTGAGTCACAATGCAGAAGCAGTATGTGAAAATCTATACTCTTACTGTTTCCATAGGAATTAAAAGGGTAAGAAGCAGTCATTTGCTGCTAATAGTTTAATGCAAACTTGCAAATGTTAATGCAAGATTTTTTAGGTTAATTAGAAAAATCTAAATTGCCCATAGGTGTGAGTGCGAATGGTTGTCTGTCTCTATGTGTTAGCCCTGCAACAGACTGGCGACCTGTCCAGGGTGTCAACAGACTGGCGACCTGTCCAGGGTGTACCCCTCGCCCTATGACAGCTGGGATAGGCTCCAGCACCCGCCGCGACCCTGAAAAGGATAAGCAGAAGTGAATGGATGAACACGATGTTGGGTGAGACTGGGTGGATTTCTGTTTGCTGTTTTGAGAATATGAGGCATAGTTTGAAGAAATGTGTTTAAGTGTCACGGGGTGGAAAGGGACAAGTTATCTCGGGTTTTTTACTATGCATGTTTTGCTGTGTTTTACTTTTTTAATATTTTAATATTGTACACTGGTTTATTTTTATGAGTTTTACTGCATGTTTTTATGGTATTTATTTGGTGACTTGTCCTGGAAAGACTCCGCCCCTACCTGATTATAAACCTGATCACACCTGGGAGGTCCCAGAGGCCAATAAGAGGGCCTGGCAGACCACAGAGAAGAGGCTTGAGGACGGGCAGGAGTGAGTGGTGTCAGGCGGCGGCGCCTGCAAGCCCGGGGCACTGGTGGAGCTTGGTGTCAAGCAGGGCAGGAGGATACAGCGTCAGCGACCAGGGACGCGGAGCGAGCGGTCCGACTGCTGCAGCAACAGGAGGCCAGATTACGCACTGCGGGAGATTAGAGGCGGCAGGGCGGGCCGGTGCCGATTGGCGGTTACAAAGAAGCGGCGGGCGGAGTTGAGAGCTCTGCCCACCCGGGGTAAGTCTTTTGACTTGTCCCCTTTTAATGAATGAAAGCTGCCTAAAGGAGTAGTGACTGCCGCTGCCTCCCTTTCTTTAGCGCACCGGGGCGCAGAACGCGGAGAGGAAGGCGAGGACGCCGCCGGGTTTCCCTCCTGTACCGCTTCACTGGATTTTTAATTCTTAGTGACTCTCATACGCCACTGGACTTTTAATGTTGTGTTTTATTGATTTTTATTGTGTTGTCCCCTGGCCAGGGTTGTTTTAATTCATTTTATATTTTTAACTATTTAAATATAATAAATTCTATTTTAACTATACAGTTTTTATTCGTGTGCTTTCCCTTGGCGGCTCCACTGCTCTGTCCGTTTGGAGGAAGGTTTCCCTCCTTTAAAAAAACACTGTGGAAATAAAATCGCCTTCGCTCCGTTACATAAGCAATCGAGAAAAACTGTAAAACACTAAAATCTCATTTGTGTTATGATGAAAGTCTTTAATCAAACAGAATTCAAACATCAGAAACATTTCATATGTGGAGTTAAAAATGAATCATTGTTTCAACAATATATTTGTTTTCATAAACAGACAAGAAGACGACAACAATCTGCTCCTCCCATTCAACACATGTCAGTCCATATCCCAGCAAACTAAATCATCTCCATTTACACACATCAAATAGAAACATGAACCACTTGTAATGATTAGAAACTTGATGAATTTCAAATCTGGTTTGGGGAGTCATTCAGTGAGAAACAGTGAAATGATTTTCAATGTGAAAAGGTGGAGAGCAGGAACAATGAGAACTAAAAAAGAAACAAAGGGCTTTGGAACCAAGAGGCAGCAGGAGGACAGCTGCAGTTTAACAGCTTCAACTCACTGACAGGAAACAACATGAGAAATATAATCATCCTCAACTCATCTGCTCCACTGACACCTTCAACGGCAACACCTTCACATCATCCCCAGTTTGGATAAATGGAAACATCCTGTGAGCGAAAGTGTGTGTGAAGGTGTGTATGTGTGTGTTAGAGAACGACAGCTTTCCTCTGTTCCAGTCCAGATTCACTCTGATCCTCTGGAGCTTCTTCTGAACTGAGAGAGCAGTGAATCCAGCTGATGGTTGAGTATTTACCTAAACAGCCCACTACTCCCCAAAGCCCAGACTCTATGTTTCCCTTCCTGTTGATAGACTCTTCTACCACACCAAGCATCCAGCTTGTACTGTCTCCAACCTCGACATCCCAGCTGTGAGTCCCTGAGTTAAAGCCCTCAGAGCTCATGACAGAATAGAACCAATCAAACCTCTCTGGATTATCAGGAAGCCGCTGCCTCGCTCCTTCTCTCACTGTTCAGATCTTCAGACAGGATAAGGTCTGGATGAGCAGTGTTTGGGTCCAGAATGAGAGGAGTGTAGGAGACCGTGTCCTTCATGTTGTTCCAGATGTTGAAGGTCAGGTTGCCCAGGTGTTTGGCTCAGTCTATCAGAGCTCCTGAGGGCAGCTGTGGATCATCCAGCAGGGGGCAGCGCTGGACTTTTTCCACTGCAGCCTTGTAGTTGTGCAGAAATGAGCCGCCTTCAGCTCTCAGCTCCTCTTCTGTGGCTCTGTGTCTGAAAGAGCTGCTATCTCTCTGCCCAGAGCCTCCATCTCCTCCTTCATCACCCCTCTCTTCTGCTCCTCTTCCTCCCTCAGTGCGGCCAGCCTGGCCTCCTCTTCCTCTGCTAGAAACTGGTGAAGCTTCTTAAACTGCTCCTTAATCTGCTTCTCTGTGTGCCGGGCCTGGACCTTAATGTGTTCTGCTGTTTGATCAAACTTCACTTGAACTTCTTCACAAACCTTTAACTTCTTCTTTAAGGCCTCCAGAGTTTCCTTAAATTCCTTCTTGTGTTGTTGTGCAGCTTCATCGACGGGTCTGAATCTGTGCTTGGTGTGTTTTTCTGAGTCTCTGCAGACGAGACACGCTGGCTGCTGATGGTCCAGACAGAACAGTTTGAGTTTCTCCGACTGCAGACAGCAGAGAGCCTCTGAAGCTCTCTGATCTTTCTCCTGTAAGAACAACTCACACAGGTTTTCTTAAAGCCAGGTTTAAAAGAGCGTCCTCTTTTCGAGATTTTCGAGATAGATGATAGATGTCCGGGTTTTCCTACCCATATGTGTGACGTCATCCCTGAGCTGCTGCTTTGTGAGTTGTTGTTCCGCGCTCACAGACGGGACAGAGCTGCAAAAGAAATTTCCCTCGTACCGTTCCGGTACAAACAACAAACAAACAAATGAACAGAAGACTTTCTCCTTCATTTCTGTCAAACAAAGCTGTATGACACGTTTCCAGCTGTTAGTATCATGGTTGCTAGGCAACCTGGGCAGCGCAACGGAGGCTAGACCGTCCCATTTCACAAGCCTCGCACTTCCGGCCTTAGCGGTCTTTAAGTACGCGGCCCTTGAGGATCGTCGAGGCTGCGTACTTTAAGGCTGCAGTACCTGAATTGGGATACAGCCATTATTTTCACGGACCGGCCTTTAAGGTGTCGCGGATAAATACAACAAAATAAAACTAGTACCGGTACCGAAAAAAAGAAGATTTATTCATAACACACGTGAAAAGACCCAGGAAAACCGAGTTAACGATAAAAACGATAACAAAATAACGCTGAAAACCGATAAAAACCCTGAAAACCAGACATTTCACACCTGAGCCTCAACTCTCGCGGCCCGGTACCGGTCCGAGGCCCGGGGGTTGGGGACCGCTGTTCTACATTATTAATCTGGCAGCTCTCAGTCTCCATACAGACAGGACACGTTGCAGCGTAATTGCAGACAGGTGCGTGGGCCTGAGCTCCGCCCAGGCAGAATGACGAGTGGAAGAAAGCAGCAACACAATAAACATATGTAGCCTTGCGGAGCCGGCCGGGCAGACACCGAGACCATGACAGAGTGCAAACATTTTATACTTGACAACACACACACAAAAAAAACACACAACAAAAATCAGAATGTGTTTGTGATTTGGATTTTTATTTAAAGGTGAAACCTTTTTTCTTTTCTTTTTTTGCCAGATTAGACATTTTTGATTAATTTCATTGAAGTATACTTTAGTTTTTTGTTTTACTTTGATGCTATAATAGATGTTTTTCAAATTTAGTAATATTTAATACTATATTGCATCATGGCAAAACAACAGTCTCCTCAAGCTGCTTTATACTGTAAGGTGAAAACACTACAGTAAAAGCCAGAAAACCCCAACAATCCAATGATCCCCTTTGAGCAAGCACTGGGCGACAGTGGGGAGGAAAAACTCCCTTTAGGAAGAAACCTCCAGCAGAACCAGGCTCAAGAAGGGGCGGCCATCTGCTGCGACCGGTTGGGGGTGGGTGGGCAATCTCAGTCCACGAGGGCCGGTGTCCCTGCAGGTTTTAGATGTGTCCTCGAACCAACACAGCTGATTTAAATGGCTAAATTAGCTCCTGAAGTTCTCCAGAGGCCTGGTAACCAACTAATCATGTGATTCAGGTGTGTTGACCCAAGGTGAGATCTAAAACCTGCAGGGACACCGGCCCTCGTGGACTGAGAATGCCCACCCACGATATAGGGAGACAAGATGAAGTATACTTCTGAAATTATTAAATGCGTCAATACCCGTTTGAATTTTTAACAATCAACTGGTGGTAATCCATCATCAGAATTGAGGAAAGGTGGTGTTGATGGAGACTCTACAGGAGGATTCACTGGGGAAGCCATACCTGCACTTCTGCCAGAGTGTTTTGGACATACCTGAATAAATGTAGTTTTCCCTGGAAGTGGACGAGGATTAATCTGAGACGGAGTCGGAGTCTCCTCATAACATCTCCCCATCATGCTTCTATGGACCAACGATGCCAGCTTTTGTCCTTTCTGTTTTTCTAATTTAAGCTGGAGTTGAACGTCTTTCACTCTAGATTTTAGATGACCTATCTCTTTTTCTTCATTGCCAGCCTTTTGGATAATCTGGTTCACTGGTCCAATGAGCTCCTCTCTTTGTCTGAATAAAGCGTTTTCGGAAGACTTTACCATATCATTGTACTGCTTTTTAAATGATTCCAGCTCCCGTGTTTTATCCAGTAAAGCTGCATCTAGATCCTTGCATCTGATACGTAGACAGTTCAGCTGTTTTTCAAGAAACTCCTTCGTTGTTCCAACAAAGGGGATGCCTTCCACTCCGTCTACGTATTTCTTTTTCAAGTTGTGGAACATATCCCTAAATCCCACCTTTTCTTTTTCTCTGAAGTGACCTGCATGTGGAAATGCCTTTTCAAAGGACAAAACGCACTGGTACAATTCCTCTTGGAAGTAGCGCTCTTTCTTCTCCAGACAATTCACTTTGGATATAAATCTTTCCCGTTGCTTTATTGTGGAGCGCAGTTTGTCTTCGAGCGCCACCTTTTCAGCCAGTGCCTGCTTGTGTGCCGTTTTTACTTTATACCTGTCCACTGCTGTCTTTCTGTGGTTTTCCTGCTCTGTGCTTAGGGCCCTTTTTAGTTCTTCATTTTTCTTTTTCAAAGAATCAACTTCATTTTCGACCATAGCCTTCATTTTCTTTTCCAAGGCCAGAGCCCTAATATTCCTCTGACATTTCCGTTTGATCTCCATATTCTGGCTCTTTTGGGCGTCTATTTCTTTGCCCATTTGATCTTTTTCGCCCGTTAATTCTTTCACGGTTTTGTCCATTGAGTCGTTTTCGTCCTGTAACTTTGTATTACGTGTCACAAGACCCTCAATCCAATGCTGCGAGGATCGACGATCCTCCTCGCGTTCTTTAACGGCATTGACGGTCACACTTGTACTAGTTTCTAGTCGTCTCTCAAGATCTTCTATTTTATTGTCATACATTTGTATGACCTCTTCCAACTTTGCTTCTGCAGCATTTGCTTTGTCTTGCAGTTTTTTTGTATTTTCGATGTAAAATTGCTGCATATTATTTGTTTCCTGTTTGTGGCGCTTCAATAATATTTCAACAACTTGGCTGTTGTGAAATTCCTGACGCGCCACCTTTTCTCCTTGTGTTTCCAGAAGTCCCTGTAGGACTTCGACTTCTCCCTCGTGTTTTTCTTTAAGTTCAGCCAGAGTTTTCTCCGTCTCTGCGCGGAACTTTAGGAGAGCTTCGTGGTCATCGTTTATGGAGTTTAACCTGTCTGTGATATTTGTCCTGTCATCCAAGACCGAACCCAGCATCTTATTATTCTGCAAAAGTTCATGGTTTTCTTTGGTTAGATCCTCGATCCGTTTCTTATTGACCGCATCCCGTTTTTTGAAGTATTCAAGCTCTGTTTTAAGCTTTTCAACCTCGTCGATCATTGGACGCAGTCTTTGGTCGAACTGTCTGGCATATGTTTCTTTTTCTTTTTCACTTTTCTTAACCATTGTTTTCAAGAAACCATCTCTGTCTTTGTTAGGTTTCGAACTCATTTCTGCTTTTTATGTGCTGTGTCACTCCAACAAAACGATAGCTTAATGAATTCCCTTTGACAGGTTTCCTCTATTTAAGGACTTGAACATCAAAGGATGAAAGGACTGTCACTATGACATCACCACGTTCTGTGACAACGTCACGTTCTGTGGTAATTCGTTTCTTGCCTTGTTGTTTTTTAAACAACACATTCGAACAACAACTCTGCCTGCTTCCTCAAGGTTGGTTGATAAACAATGTTCCCTCTAACCTGCGCGCACTGTTGGCACGGTCTCCGCACACAGAAAATCTGCGTTGTGCACAAAAAAAATCTAACCTGAATTGAAATTAAAATAAATACGTTAATTTATTCTGTTTTGCAGTGTGAGTCAGTAGTGACCGGTGACTAGCTGCTCCAGCCAGTGATGCACAACTAATCAACGTCGTTCACAGGCTATGACAGCGTCCTTATGTGCCGACACCGGTGTTTTAGCTAGCAAAGCGGCATAGCTGATGTGGCGTGAAACCACGTTAATGACACCGTGTAAAACCATTGGAGATGTGAGCAGGACAGACGGAACGTGTGGACTTTATACCAGTTTTTAAATTGTGTTAAAACCAGAGTTGTGATTAAAAAATATATGCAATGTTTGTTGTTTTCTGAATACTGTTTATTTATATATCTATAGATATCGTGTAGAAACGGTAAAAGCTGCATTTTAGAAGGAAAGCGCTCGAAAGCACTCTCTGCCTGTGAGCAAAAACAAACAAAAAACCCCCCCACCCTTTCCTATTGGTGGAAAAATGCGCAATGTCGACTAATCGATATGGCAACATGGCATTTAGTTGTTTAGGAAGTTAGTTAATGAGTCAGTTAATAAGAGGGGAAAAACAAAACAGATTTTCGGTCTTTTTATGTTGTCATTTGTGCATTTTCTCTGCTTTACTGCATATAGCTCCATACAAACAATAAAAATGTGCGATAGTCTCAATAAATTGTCCTCCGTCCTGCATTTTTTTAAAAACGCTTATTATTTCCACTTTGATCTTAAATGTAACAAATATGTGATTTAACCCTCCTCTGTTAGTGAACGGGACTTGAAAATGGCAGGGCTTGTGGTGTCTTACATAAACTCAAGCTTTCTGGCTTTAGATGATAAATTGGTACTCCATGCTCTTGTCTAATTATGATCACTTCTGGATCCAAAAAAATCAACATGGTGGTGTCCATCACACTACACACAACACAGAGTGCAATAACCGGGGGTGAGGTCACGGTGGCTGTGTCCAATTTGATATCACATGTCAGCGTGTTTGCTTCAGTTCCTCAAGCTCCTGAAGCCAAAGCCGGCCAGCCTGAGGCGAAAGAAGAAACAACACCCCCAGCCGATGCACCAGTCAAGGAAGAGCCACCCGCTGCCACTGCGGCTGCTGTCTCGGCACCCTCGGAGCCTGAGCCCACGCCTTCCTCATTTCCTGATGACACTTAGCTGAAGAACCACGAGCCTCATCTGGGACCCAAGCCTCGCACCCACAACAGGGTCCTCAACGCTCCTGGAGGAAAGTCTAGTGTGGTATTCTACTGGTCAGCTGAGCGTGCCACCTCTCCCAGTTTGTGTCCATAAAGCTCTTTGTGAGCTCCCCTACACTGCTCTTTTGATGGTCATGTGATCTGTACACCTAAATGCAGCCCAGTTATTGTTGTTGTTCACACCTGACGCCTGGGCTTATAAGTTGTCCTCAACATCTTGCATTTCCATCCCCCGTTTCTGACTCCCTGCCGTCTGTCTTCTCCTTGAAATTCTTCTATAATGAAACCTGCAATCACCAATGAGTCAGCTGAATGGCTGGCTTATCATTTTAACTGTAACACTGTTCAGTCTCAACTTTGCAGCTACCGTTTTCATCATTTATGTCACAAGCATTTGTAAGTGCAATTTGTTTGGAGGCACAATCGTCTGATTTTTGTGTGTGTGACAACATTTCTGCATCTCAAGAACGGTTTAGTTTGGACTACTTGCACAATTTTGCGCTTTAAACTGACCTGCAATTTGGTTTGACTAAAAACTTGACAGCAGACATTTGCCCAAATTTCTGGGAGCTTTCTGGGGTGAACACAGCCTCTCATCAGTTTAATATATGAAGTGCCAGATCTTTATTGCATGTCCACATCTCCACTCATGTGACCGAGGCCTGGTATCAGCTTGGCGTCCTTTCATCTCTCTAGCCTTTTAGTTAATTATGCCTTACGAGCACAATCTGTGATTAGGTATTGAAACAGCTGTTTACTCCCCAGATGTTTGTGTCCTCAAAGAAATTCCATTTTGATTTATGTGAATGTATTGTGCAGGTACTTTCTCTGCTTCGCCCTCATTGCTTGCTTTATCTGAGAACATAATCTGCCTTCTTTTAGCTTGGGGTAGGCCTCAGTTTCTGTTTTAAATTAAAACGCTTGAAGACAAAGTGAACTCTGGACAAGCGTGCGGCCTACCTGAAGCCCAGGTGGGCTTGTTGATAATCACATTTTCACACTCATCTCGGGGCACATCCGTGGTGTTCTGGTGCCAGCCTGTCCCCTCTGTTTTTGTGGGGGTTTTCCCCACATACAAAAATGGCCGCTTCTGCCTGGAGGGAGTTTTTTATTTTTGCTTTGCAGCTGCACAGGATCTGTATAGAAGTTTTAAACATTTCTCTTTTAGGCAATTTTATAATATTTTAGACGACAGCACATAAAACACTGTTTGCTTGGATATATTAAAAACTGACAAGCCGTTTGAACACATGATGTGAAATCACTTAATTGACCTGCTGGATTTGCCAAAAGTTAAAATATTTATACTACTTTGGCACATTACTCTTAACTTATTAAGTGGCTATTAGTGAGGGTCATGATAATCAATTCAATTGAGCAGAAGTGACATTCTTACTTCGATTCGTCCAAATTCATGTGAGTTTCAGTCTGTTCAGCCTGTTTCTGTGTAGCACCAAGCAGTAGACCTAAACCTGGATGTGCTTCTGGGTTCTGCCTCTAATGAAAACCATTGTTTGTAGTTTGCTGCCACCTACTGAGTGAAAAAAGAACTGAAGCTGTAAAAAGCAAACAGACGTTACAACAAAGTCAGTATTCCTAATGATAGGCTTCGTTTTGTTTCAGTTTCAGTTCACTATACAGCTCATCAAACTGTTTTCCCTTTACGTTTTGATATAATAGCTTTTTAGTACTACTGAGACACATATTGTTAATTAATTGCTGCCTTTTTCTTCCGTTAGAGTAATATTTTCTTGAGCTGTGTAACTGGATTCGTTCAAACATAGAGGTAGTTTGGATTCACTGGCACAGGAGCCATACGCCCTTTCTGCAGTTTCTATGCTTCCTTAGCTCGTTTATGTCGCCATTGTTAATCCTGTCCTGTGCAAACAAAAGCCCAAGCTACACTTGTCTGACTGACAGAAGGTTCAAGAGAAGGACATTTGCTCTCAACTCTTTCCCTGTTGAAATGTTATTCCAAGGAAGTGAGTTTCCTACAGGGTATGGAGGGTTAGCATGTGTTAATGATTTCAGTGTCATGCAGGGGAAAGTAGCATTCAGTGGAAGCTTCTCGGTGATTGTTTTAAATCCAAATATGACCCTTATTTGTGGCGCATGTTAACATACAGTCAGCTCAGGAGTTAGTATCAGTGATGTGGTTGTAAAATGAGTAAATCCAACCTCAGATTATCACATATTGCACTACATCTAAGTTTATTTAGCAAAAGTTGAGTCACAATGCAGAAGCAGTATGTGAAAATCTATACTCTTACTGTTTCCATAGGAATTAAAAGGGTAAGAAGCAGTCATTTGCTGCTAATAGTTTAATGCAAACTTGCAAATGTTAATGCAAGATTTTTTAGGTTAATTAGAAAAATCTAAATTGCCCATAGGTGTGAGTGCGAATGGTTGTCTGTCTCTATGTGTTAGCCCTGCAACAGACTGGCGACCTGTCCAGGGTGTACCCCTCGCCCTATGACAGCTGGGATAGGCTCCAGCACCCGCCGCGACCCTGAAAAGGATAAGCAGAAGTGAATGGATGAACACGATGTTGGGTGAGACTGGGTGGATTTCTGTTTGCTGTTTTGAGAATATGAGGCATAGTTTGAAGAAATGTGTTTAAGTGTCACGGGGTGGAAAGGGACAAGTTATCTCGGGTTTTTTACTATGCATGTTTTGCTGTGTTTTACTTTTTTAATATTTTAATATTGTACACTGGTTTATTTTTATGAGTTTTACTGCATGTTTTTATGGTATTTATTTGGTGACTTGTCCTGGAAAGACTCCGCCCCTACCTGATTATAAACCTGATCACACCTGGGAGGTCCCAGAGGCCAATAAGAGGGCCTGGCAGACCACAGAGAAGAGGCTTGAGGACGGGCAGGAGTGAGTGGTGTCAGGCGGCGGCGCCTGCAAGCCCGGGGCACTGGTGGAGCTTGGTATCAAGCAGGGCAGGAGGATACAGCGTCAGCGACCAGGGACGCGGAGCGAGCGGTCCGACTGCTGCAGCAACAGGAGGCCAGATTACGCACTGCGGGAGATTAGAGGCGGCAGGGCGGGCCGGTGCCGATTGGCGGTTACAAAGAAGCGGCGGGCGGAGTTGAGAGCTCTGCCCACCCGGGGTAAGTCTTTTGACTTGTCCCCTTTTAATGAATGAAAGCTGCCTAAAGGAGTAGTGACTGCCGCTGCCTCCCTTTCTTTAGCGCACCGGGGCGCAGAACGCGGAGAGGAAGGCGAGGACGCCGCCGGGTTTCCCTCCTGTACCGCTTCACTGGATTTTTAATTCTTAGTGACTCTCATACGCCACTGGACTTTTAATGTTGTGTTTTATTGATTTTTATTGTGTTGTCCCCTGGCCAGGGTTGTTTTAATTCATTTTATATTTTTAACTATTTAAATATAATAAATTCTATTTTAACTATACAGTTTTTATTCGTGTGCTTTCCCTTGGCGGCTCCACTGCTCTGTCCGTTTGGAGGAAGGTTTCCCTCCTTTAAAAAAACACTGTGGAAATAAAATCGCCTTCGCTCCGTTACATAAGCAATCGAGAAAAACTGTAAAACACTAAAATCTCATTTGTGTTATGATGAAAGTCTTTAATCAAACAGAATTCAAACATCAGAAACATTTCATATGTGGAGTTAAAAATGAATCATTGTTTCAACAATATATTTGTTTTCATAAACAGACAAGAAGACAACAATCTGCTCCTCCCATTCAACACATGTCAGTCCATATCCCAGCAAACTAAATCATCTCCATTTACACACATCAAATAGAAACAGGAACCACTTGTAATGATTAGAAACTTGATGAATTTCAAATCTGGTTTGGGGAGTCATTCAGTGAGAAACAGTGAAATGATTTTCAATGTGAAAAGGTGGAGAGCAGGAACAATGAGAACTAAAAAAGAAACAAAGGGCTTTGGAACCAAGAGGCAGCAGGAGGACAGCTGCAGTTTAACAGCTTCAACTCACTGACAGGAAACAACATGAGAAATATAATCATCCTCAACTCATCTGCTCCACTGACACCTTCAACGGCAACACCTTCACATCATCCCCAGTTTGGATAAATGGAAACATCCTGTGAGCGAAAGTGTGTGTGAAGGTGTGTATGTGTGTGTTAGAGAACGACAGCTTTCCTCTGTTCCAGTCCAGATTCACTCTGATCCTCTGGAGCTTCTTCTGAACTGAGAGAGCAGTGAATCCAGCTGATGGTTGAGTATTTACCTAAACAGCCCACTACTCCCCAAAGCCCAGACTCTATGTTTCCCTTCCTGTTGATAGACTCTTCTACCACACCAAGCATCCAGCTTGTACTGTCTCCAACCTCGACATCCCAGCTGTGAGTCCCTGAGTTAAAGCCCTCAGAGCTCATGACAGAATAGAACCAATCAAACCTCTCTGGATTATCAGGAAGCCGCTGCCTCGCTCCTTCTCTCACTGTTCAGATCTTCAGACAGGATAAGGTCTGGATGAGCAGTGTTTGGGTCCAGAATGAGAGGAGTGTAGGAGACCGTGTCCTTCATGTTGTTCCAGATGTTGAAGGTCAGGTTGCCCAGGTGTTTGGCTCAGTCTATCAGAGCTCCTGAGGGCAGCTGTGGATCATCCAGCAGGGGGCAGCGCTGGACTTTTTCCACTGCAGCCTTGTAGTTGTGCAGAAATGAGCCGCCTTCAGCTCTCAGCTCCTCTTCTGTGGCTCTGTGTCTGAAAGAGCTGCTATCTCTCTGCCCAGAGCCTCCATCTCCTCCTTCATCACCCCTCTCTTCTGCTCCTCTTCCTCCCTCAGTGCGGCCAGCCTGGCCTCCTCTTCCTCTGCTAGAAACTGGTGAAGCTTCTTAAACTGCTCCTTAATCTGCTTCTCTGTGTGCCGGGCCTGGACCTTAATGTGTTCTGCTGTTTGATCAAACTTCACTTGAACTTCTTCACAAACCTTTAACTTCTTCTTTAAGGCCTCCAGAGTTTCCTTAAATTCCTTCTTGTGTTGTTGTGCAGCTTCATCGACGGGTCTGAATCTGTGCTTGGTGTGTTTTTCTGAGTCTCTGCAGACGAGACACGCTGGCTGCTGATGGTCCAGACAGAACAGTTTGAGTTTCTCCGACTGCAGACAGCAGAGAGCCTCTGAAGCTCTCTGATCTTTCTCCTGTAAGAACAACTCACACAGGTTTTCTTAAAGCCAGGTTTAAAAGAGCGTCCTCTTTTCGAGATTTTCGAGATAGATGATAGATGTCCGGGTTTTCCTACCCATATGTGTGACGTCATCCCTGAGCTGCTGCTTTGTGAGTTGTTGTTCCGCGCTCACAGACGGGACAGAGCTGCAAAAGAAATTTCCCTCGTACCGTCCCGGTACAAACAACAAACAAACAAATGAACAGAAGACTTTCTCCTTCATTTCTGTCAAACAAAGCTGTATGACACGTTTCCAGCTGTTAGTATCATGGTTGCTAGGCAACCTGGGCAGCGCAACGGAGGCTAGACCGTCCCATTTCACAAGCCTCGCACTTCCGGCCTTAGCGGTCTTTAAGTACGCGGCCCTTGAGGATCGTCGAGGCTGCGTACTTTAAGGCTGCAGTACCTGAATTGGGATACAGCCATTATTTTCACGGACCGGCCTTTAAGGTGTCGCGGATAAATACAACAAAATAAAACTAGTACCGGTACCGAAAAAAAGAAGATTTATTCATAACACACGTGAAAAGACCCAGGAAAACCGAGTTAACGATAAAAACGATAACAAAATAACGCTGAAAACCGATAAAAACCCTGAAAACCAGACATTTCACACCTGAGCCTCAACTCTCGCGGCCCGGTACCGGTCCGAGGCCCGGGGGTTGGGGACCGCTGTTCTACATTATTAATCTGGCAGCTCTCAGTCTCCATACAGACAGGACACGTTGCAGCGTAATTGCAGACAGGTGCGTGGGCCTGAGCTCCGCCCAGGCAGAATGACGAGTGGAAGAAAGCAGCAACACAATAAACATATGTAGCCTTGCGGAGCCGGCCGGGCAGACACCGAGACCATGACAGAGTGCAAACATTTTATACTTGACAACACACACACAAAAAAAACACACAACAAAAATCAGAATGTGTTTGTGATTTGGATTTTTATTTAAAGGTGAAACCTTTTTTCTTTTCTTTTTTTGCCAGATTAGACATTTTTGATTAATTTCATTGAAGTATACTTTAGTTTTTTGTTTTACTTTGATGCTATAATAGATGTTTTTCAAATTTAGTAATATTTAATACTATATTGCATCATGGCAAAACAACAGTCTCCTCAAGCTGCTTTATACTGTAAGGTGAAAACACTACAGTAAAAGCCAGAAAACCCCAACAATCCAATGATCCCCTTTGAGCAAGCACTGGGCGACAGTGGGGAGGAAAAACTCCCTTTAGGAAGAAACCTCCAGCAGAACCAGGCTCAAGAAGGGGCGGCCATCTGCTGCGACCGGTTGGGGGTGGGTGGGCAATCTCAGTCCACGAGGGCCGGTGTCCCTGCAGGTTTTAGATGTGTCCTCGAACCAACACAGCTGATTTAAATGGCTAAATTAGCTCCTGAAGTTCTCCAGAGGCCTGGTAACCAACTAATCATGTGATTCAGGTGTGTTGACCCAAGGTGAGATCTAAAACCTGCAGGGACACCGGCCCTCGTGGACTGAGAATGCCCACCCACGATATAGGGAGACAAGATGAAGTATACTTCTGAAATTATTAAATGCGTCAATACCCGTTTGAATTTTTAACAATCAACTGGTGGTAATCCATCATCAGAATTGAGGAAAGGTGGTGTTGATGGAGACTCTACAGGAGGATTCACTGGGGAAGCCATACCTGCACTTCTGCCAGAGTGTTTTGGACATACCTGAATAAATGTAGTTTTCCCTGGAAGTGGACGAGGATTAATCTGAGACGGAGTCGGAGTCTCCTCATAACATCTCCCCATCATGCTTCTATGGACCAACGATGCCAGCTTTTGTCCTTTCTGTTTTTCTAATTTAAGCTGGAGTTGAACGTCTTTCACTCTAGATTTTAGATGACCTATCTCTTTTTCTTCATTGCCAGCCTTTTGGATAATCTGGTTCACTGGTCCAATGAGCTCCTCTCTTTGTCTGAATAAAGCGTTTTCGGAAGACTTTACCATATCATTGTACTGCTTTTTAAATGATTCCAGCTCCCCTGTTTTATCCAGTAAAGCTGCATCTAGATCCTTGCATCTGATACGTAGACAGTTCAGCTGTTTTTCAAGAAACTCCTTCGTTGTTCCAACAAAGGGGATGCCTTCCACTCCGTCTACGTATTTCTTTTTCAAGTTGTGGAACATATCCCTAAATCCCACCTTTTCTTTTTCTCTGAAGTGACCTGCATGTGGAAATGCCTTTTCAAAGGACAAAACGCACTGGTACAATTCCTCTTGGAAGTAGCGCTCTTTCTTCTCCAGACAATTCACTTTGGATATAAATCTTTCCCGTTGCTTTATTGTGGAGCGCAGTTTGTCTTCGAGCGCCACCTTTTCAGCCAGTGCCTGCTTGTGTGCCGTTTTTACTTTATACCTGTCCACTGCTGTCTTTCTGTGGTTTTCCTGCTCTGTGCTTAGGGCCCTTTTTAGTTCTTCATTTTTCTTTTTCAAAGAATCAACTTCATTTTCGACCATAGCCTTCATTTTCTTTTCCAAGGCCAGAGCCCTAATATTCCTCTGACATTTCCGTTTGATCTCCATATTCTGGCTCTTTTGGGCGTCTATTTCTTTGCCCATTTGATCTTTTTCGCCCGTTAATTCTTTCACGGTTTTGTCCATTGAGTCGTTTTCGTCCTGTAACTTTGTATTACGTGTCACAAGACCCTCAATCCAATGCTGCGAGGATCGACGATCCTCCTCGCGTTCTTTAACGGCATTGACGGTCACACTTGTACTAGTTTCTAGTCGTCTCTCAAGATCTTCTATTTTATTGTCATACATTTGTATGACCTCTTCCAACTTTGCTTCTGCAGCATTTGCTTTGTCTTGCAGTTTTTTTGTATTTTCGATGTAAAATTGCTGCATATTATTTGTTTCCTGTTTGTGGCGCTTCAATAATATTTCAACAACTTGGCTGTTGTGAAATTCCTGACGCGCCACCTTTTCTCCTTGTGTTTCCAGAAGTCCCTGTAGGACTTCGACTTCTCCCTCGTGTTTTTCTTTAAGTTCAGCCAGAGTTTTCTCCGTCTCTGCGCGGAACTTTAGGAGAGCTTCGTGGTCATCGTTTATGGAGTTTAACCTGTCTGTGATATTTGTCCTGTCATCCAAGACCGAACCCAGCATCTTATTATTCTGCAAAAGTTCATGGTTTTCTTTGGTTAGATCCTCGATCCGTTTCTTATTGACCGCATCCCGTTTTTTGAAGTATTCAAGCTCTGTTTTAAGCTTTTCAACCTCGTCGATCATTGGACGCAGTCTTTGGTCGAACTGTCTGGCATATGTTTCTTTTTCTTTTTCACTTTTCTTAACCATTGTTTTCAAGAAACCATCTCTGTCTTTGTTAGGTTTCGAACTCATTTCTGCTTTTTATGTGCTGTGTCACTCCAACAAAACGATAGCTTAATGAATTCCCTTTGACAGGTTTCCTCTATTTAAGGACTTGAACATCAAAGGATGAAAGGACTGTCACTATGACATCACCACGTTCTGTGACAACGTCACGTTCTGTGGTAATTCGTTTCTTGCCTTGTTGTTTTTTAAACAACACATTCGAACAACAACTCTGCCTGCTTCCTCAAGGTTGGTTGATAAACAATGTTCCCTCTAACCTGCGCGCACTGTTGGCACGGTCTCCGCACACAGAAAATCTGCGTTGTGCACAAAAAAAATCTAACCTGAATTGAAATTAAAATAAATACGTTAATTTATTCTGTTTTGCAGTGTGAGTCAGTAGTGACCGGTGACTAGCTGCTCCAGCCAGTGATGCACAACTAATCAACGTCGTTCACAGGCTAT
Source organism: Perissodus microlepis (assembly GCF_051167445.1). Taxonomy (NCBI): domain Eukaryota; kingdom Metazoa; phylum Chordata; class Actinopteri; order Cichliformes; family Cichlidae; genus Perissodus; species Perissodus microlepis. The sequence continues at coordinate 53,780 of NW_028182071.1, read as the reverse complement.
GACAGCGTCCTTATGTGCCGACACCGGTGTTTTAGCTAGCAAAGCGGCATAGCTGATGTGGCGTGAAACCACGTTAATGACACCGTGTAAAACCATTGGAGATGTGAGCAGGACAGACGGAACGTGTGGACTTTATACCAGTTTTTAAATTGTGTTAAAACCAGAGTTGTGATTAAAAAATATATGCAATGTTTGTTGTTTTCTGAATACTGTTTATTTATATATCTATAGATATCGTGTAGAAACGGTAAAAGCTGCATTTTAGAAGGAAAGCGCTCGAAAGCACTCTCTGCCTGTGAGCAAAAACAAACAAAAAACCCCCCCACCCTTTCCTATTGGTGGAAAAATGCGCAATGTCGACTAATCGATATGGCAACATGGCATTTAGTTGTTTAGGAAGTTAGTTAATGAGTCAGTTAATAAGAGGGGAAAAACAAAACAGATTTTCGGTCTTTTTATGTTGTCATTTGTGCATTTTCTCTGCTTTACTGCATATAGCTCCATACAAACAATAAAAATGTGCGATAGTCTCAATAAATTGTCCTCCGTCCTGCATTTTTTTAAAAACGCTTATTATTTCCACTTTGATCTTAAATGTAACAAATATGTGATTTAACCCTCCTCTGTTAGTGAACGGGACTTGAAAATGGCAGGGCTTGTGGTGTCTTACATAAACTCAAGCTTTCTGGCTTTAGATGATAAATTGGTACTCCATGCTCTTGTCTAATTATGATCACTTCTGGATCCAAAAAAATCAACATGGTGGTGTCCATCACACTACACACAACACAGAGTGCAATAACCGGGGGTGAGGTCACGGTGGCTGTGTCCAATTTGATATCACATGTCAGCGTGTTTGCTTCAGTTCCTCAAGCTCCTGAAGCCAAAGCCGGCCAGCCTGAGGCGAAAGAAGAAACAACACCCCCAGCCGATGCACCAGTCAAGGAAGAGCCACCCGCTGCCACTGCGGCTGCTGTCTCGGCACCCTCGGAGCCTGAGCCCACGCCTTCCTCATTTCCTGATGACACTTAGCTGAAGAACCACGAGCCTCATCTGGGACCCAAGCCTCGCACCCACAACAGGGTCCTCAACGCTCCTGGAGGAAAGTCTAGTGTGGTATTCTACTGGTCAGCTGAGCGTGCCACCTCTCCCAGTTTGTGTCCATAAAGCTCTTTGTGAGCTCCCCTACACTGCTCTTTTGATGGTCATGTGATCTGTACACCTAAATGCAGCCCAGTTATTGTTGTTGTTCACACCTGACGCCTGGGCTTATAAGTTGTCCTCAACATCTTGCATTTCCATCCCCCGTTTCTGACTCCCTGCCGTCTGTCTTCTCCTTGAAATTCTTCTATAATGAAACCTGCAATCACCAATGAGTCAGCTGAATGGCTGGCTTATCATTTTAACTGTAACACTGTTCAGTCTCAACTTTGCAGCTACCGTTTTCATCATTTATGTCACAAGCATTTGTAAGTGCAATTTGTTTGGAGGCACAATCGTCTGATTTTTGTGTGTGTGACAACATTTCTGCATCTCAAGAACGGTTTAGTTTGGACTACTTGCACAATTTTGCGCTTTAAACTGACCTGCAATTTGGTTTGACTAAAAACTTGACAGCAGACATTTGCCCAAATTTCTGGGAGCTTTCTGGGGTGAACACAGCCTCTCATCAGTTTAATATATGAAGTGCCAGATCTTTATTGCATGTCCACATCTCCACTCATGTGACCGAGGCCTGGTATCAGCTTGGCGTCCTTTCATCTCTCTAGCCTTTTAGTTAATTATGCCTTACGAGCACAATCTGTGATTAGGTATTGAAACAGCTGTTTACTCCCCAGATGTTTGTGTCCTCAAAGAAATTCCATTTTGATTTATGTGAATGTATTGTGCAGGTACTTTCTCTGCTTCGCCCTCATTGCTTGCTTTATCTGAGAACATAATCTGCCTTCTTTTAGCTTGGGGTAGGCCTCAGTTTATGTTTTAAATTAAAACGCTTGAAGACAAAGTGAACTCTGGACAAGCGTGCGGCCTACCTGAAGCCCAGGTGGGCTTGTTGATAATCACATTTTCACACTCATCTCGGGGCACATCCGTGGTGTTCTGGTGCCAGCCTGTCCCCTCTGTTTTTGTGGGGGTTTTCCCCACATACAAAAATGGCCGCTTCTGCCTGGAGGGAGTTTTTTATTTTTGCTTTGCAGCTGCACAGGATCTGTATAGAAGTTTTAAACATTTCTCTTTTAGGCAATTTTATAATATTTTAGACGACAGCACATAAAACACTGTTTGCTTGGATATATTAAAAACTGACAAGCCGTTTGAACACATGATGTGAAATCACTTAATTGACCTGCTGGATTTGCCAAAAGTTAAAATATTTATACTACTTTGGCACATTACTCTTAACTTATTAAGTGGCTATTAGTGAGGGTCATGATAATCAATTCAATTGAGCAGAAGTGACATTCTTACTTCGATTCGTCCAAATTCATGTGAGTTTCAGTCTGTTCAGCCTGTTTCTGTGTAGCACCAAGCAGTAGACCTAAACCTGGATGTGCTTCTGGGTTCTGCCTCTAATGAAAACCATTGTTTGTAGTTTGCTGCCACCTACTGAGTGAAAAAAGAACTGAAGCTGTAAAAAGCAAACAGACGTTACAACAAAGTCAGTATTCCTAATGATAGGCTTCGTTTTGTTTCAGTTTCAGTTCACTATACAGCTCATCAAACTGTTTTCCCTTTACGTTTTGATATAATAGCTTTTTAGTACTACTGAGACACATATTGTTAATTAATTGCTGCCTTTTTCTTCCGTTAGAGTAATATTTTCTTGAGCTGTGTAACTGGATTCGTTCAAACATAGAGGTAGTTTGGATTCACTGGCACAGGAGCCATACGCCCTTTCTGCAGTTTCTATGCTTCCTTAGCTCGTTTATGTCGCCATTGTTAATCCTGTCCTGTGCAAACAAAAGCCCAAGCTACACTTGTCTGACTGACAGAAGGTTCAAGAGAAGGACATTTGCTCTCAACTCTTTCCCTGTTGAAATGTTATTCCAAGGAAGTGAGTTTCCTACAGGGTATGGAGGGTTAGCATGTGTTAATGATTTCAGTGTCATGCAGGGGAAAGTAGCATTCAGTGGAAGCTTCTCGGTGATTGTTTTAAATCCAAATATGACCCTTATTTGTGGCGCATGTTAACATACAGTCAGCTCAGGAGTTAGTATCAGTGATGTGGTTGTAAAATGAGTAAATCCAACCTCAGATTATCACATATTGCACTACATCTAAGTTTATTTAGCAAAAGTTGAGTCACAATGCAGAAGCAGTATGTGAAAATCTATACTCTTACTGTTTCCATAGGAATTAAAAGGGTAAGAAGCAGTCATTTGCTGCTAATAGTTTAATGCAAACTTGCAAATGTTAATGCAAGATTTTTTAGGTTAATTAGAAAAATCTAAATTGCCCATAGGTGTGAGTGCGAATGGTTGTCTGTCTCTATGTGTTAGCCCTGCAACAGACTGGCGACCTGTCCAGGGTGTACCCCTCGCCCTATGACAGCTGGGATAGGCTCCAGCACCCGCCGCGACCCTGAAAAGGATAAGCAGAAGTGAATGGATGAACACGATGTTGGGTGAGACTGGGTGGATTTCTGTTTGCTGTTTTGAGAATATGAGGCATAGTTTGAAGAAATGTGTTTAAGTGTCACGGGGTGGAAAGGGACAAGTTATCTCGGGTTTTTTACTATGCATGTTTTGCTGTGTTTTACTTTTTTAATATTTTAATATTGTACACTGGTTTATTTTTATGAGTTTTACTGCATGTTTTTATGGTATTTATTTGGTGACTTGTCCTGGAAAGACTCCGCCCCTACCTGATTATAAACCTGATCACACCTGGGAGGTCCCAGAGGCCAATAAGAGGGCCTGGCAGACCACAGAGAAGAGGCTTGAGGACGGGCAGGAGTGAGTGGTGTCAGGCGGCGGCGCCTGCAAGCCCGGGGCACTGGTGGAGCTTGGTGTCAAGCAGGGCAGGAGGATACAGCGTCAGCGACCAGGGACGCGGAGCGAGCGGTCCGACTGCTGCAGCAACAGGAGGCCAGATTACGCACTGCGGGAGATTAGAGGCGGCAGGGCGGGCCGGTGCCGATTGGCGGTTACAAAGAAGCGGCGGGCGGAGTTGAGAGCTCTGCCCACCCGGGGTAAGTCTTTTGACTTGTCCCCTTTTAATGAATGAAAGCTGCCTAAAGGAGTAGTGACTGCCGCTGCCTCCCTTTCTTTAGCGCACCGGGGCGCAGAACGCGGAGAGGAAGGCGAGGACGCCGCCGGGTTTCCCTCCTGTACCGCTTCACTGGATTTTTAATTCTTAGTGACTCTCATACGCCACTGGACTTTTAATGTTGTGTTTTATTGATTTTTATTGTGTTGTCCCCTGGCCAGGGTTGTTTTAATTCATTTTATATTTTTAACTATTTAAATATAATAAATTCTATTTTAACTATACAGTTTTTATTCGTGTGCTTTCCCTTGGCGGCTCCACTGCTCTGTCCGTTTGGAGGAAGGTTTCCCTCCTTTAAAAAAACACTGTGGAAATAAAATCGCCTTCGCTCCGTTACATAAGCAATCGAGAAAAACTGTAAAACACTAAAATCTCATTTGTGTTATGATGAAAGTCTTTAATCAAACAGAATTCAAACATCAGAAACATTTCATATGTGGAGTTAAAAATGAATCATTGTTTCAACAATATATTTGTTTTCATAAACAGACAAGAAGACAACAACAATCTGCTCCTCCCATTCAACACATGTCAGTCCATATCCCAGCAAACTAAATCATCTCCATTTACACACATCAAATAGAAACATGAACCACTTGTAATGATTAGAAACTTGATGAATTTCAAATCTGGTTTGGGGAGTCATTCAGTGAGAAACAGTGAAATGATTTTCAATGTGAAAAGGTGGAGAGCAGGAACAATGAGAACTAAAAAAGAAACAAAGGGCTTTGGAACCAAGAGGCAGCAGGAGGACAGCTGCAGTTTAACAGCTTCAACTCACTGACAGGAAACGACATGAGAAATATAATCATCCTCAACTCATCTGCTCCACTGACACCTTCAACGGCAACACCTTCACATCATCCCCAGTTTGGATAAATGGAAACATCCTGTGAGCGAAAGTGTGTGTGAAGGTGTGTATGTGTGTGTTAGAGAACGACAGCTTTCCTCTGTTCCAGTCCAGATTCACTCTGATCCTCTGGAGCTTCTTCTGAACTGAGAGAGCAGTGAATCCAGCTGATGGTTGAGTATTTACCTAAACAGCCCACTACTCCCCAAAGCCCAGACTCTATGTTTCCCTTCCTGTTGATAGACTCTTCTACCACACCAAGCATCCAGCTTGTACTGTCTCCAACCTCGACATCCCAGCTGTGAGTCCCTGAGTTAAAGCCCTCAGAGCTCATGACAGAATAGAACCAATCAAACCTCTCTGGATTATCAGGAAGCCGCTGCCTCGCTCCTTCTCTCACTGTTCAGATCTTCAGACAGGATAAGGTCTGGATGAGCAGTGTTTGGGTCCAGAATGAGAGGAGTGTAGGAGACCGTGTCCTTCATGTTGTTCCAGATGTTGAAGGTCAGGTTGCCCAGGTGTTTGGCTCAGTCTATCAGAGCTCCTGAGGGCAGCTGTGGATCATCCAGCAGGGGGCAGCGCTGGACTTTTTCCACTGCAGCCTTGTAGTTGTGCAGAAATGAGCCGCCTTCAGCTCTCAGCTCCTCTTCTGTGGCTCTGTGTCTGAAAGAGCTGCTATCTCTCTGCCCAGAGCCTCCATCTCCTCCTTCATCACCCCTCTCTTCTGCTCCTCTTCCTCCCTCAGTGCGGCCAGCCTGGCCTCCTCTTCCTCTGCTAGAAACTGGTGAAGCTTCTTAAACTGCTCCTTAATCTGCTTCTCTGTGTGCCGGGCCTGGACCTTAATGTGTTCTGCTGTTTGATCAAACTTCACTTGAACTTCTTCACAAACCTTTAACTTCTTCTTTAAGGCCTCCAGAGTTTCCTTAAATTCCTTCTTGTGTTGTTGTGCAGCTTCATCGACGGGTCTGAATCTGTGCTTGGTGTGTTTTTCTGAGTCTCTGCAGACGAGACACGCTGGCTGCTGATGGTCCAGACAGAACAGTTTGAGTTTCTCCGACTGCAGACAGCAGAGAGCCTCTGAAGCTCTCTGATCTTTCTCCTGTAAGAACAACTCACACAGGTTTTCTTAAAGCCAGGTTTAAAAGAGCGTCCTCTTTTCGAGATTTTCGAGATAGATGATAGATGTCCGGGTTTTCCTACCCATATGTGTGACGTCATCCCTGAGCTGCTGCTTTGTGAGTTGTTGTTCCGCGCTCACAGACGGGACAGAGCTGCAAAAGAAATTTCCCTCGTACCGTCCCGGTACAAACAACAAACAAACAAATGAACAGAAGACTTTCTCCTTCATTTCTGTCAAACAAAGCTGTATGACACGTTTCCAGCTGTTAGTATCATGGTTGCTAGGCAACCTGGGCAGCGCAACGGAGGCTAGACCGTCCCATTTCACAAGCCTCGCACTTCCGGCCTTAGCGGTCTTTAAGTACGCGGCCCTTGAGGATCGTCGAGGCTGCGTACTTTAAGGCTGCAGTACCTGAATTGGGATACAGCCATTATTTTCACGGACCGGCCTTTAAGGTGTCGCGGATAAATACAACAAAATAAAACTAGTACCGGTACCGAAAAAAAGAAGATTTATTCATAACACACGTGAAAAGACCCAGGAAAACCGAGTTAACGATAAAAACGATAACAAAATAACGCTGAAAACCGATAAAAACCCTGAAAACCAGACATTTCACACCTGAGCCTCAACTCTCGCGGCCCGGTACCGGTCCGAGGCCCGGGGGTTGGGGACCGCTGTTCTACATTATTAATCTGGCAGCTCTCAGTCTCCATACAGACAGGACACGTTGCAGCGTAATTGCAGACAGGTGCGTGGGCCTGAGCTCCGCCCAGGCAGAATGACGAGTGGAAGAAAGCAGCAACACAATAAACATATGTAGCCTTGCGGAGCCGGCCGGGCAGACACCGAGACCATGACAGAGTGCAAACATTTTATACTTGACAACACACAACAAAAATCAGAATGTGTTTGTGATTTGGATTTTTATTTAAAGGTGAAACCTTTTTTCTTTTGTTTTTTTGCCAGATTAGACATTTTGATTAATTTCATTGAAGTATACTTTAGTTTTTTGTTTTACTTTGATGCTATAATAGATGTTTTTCAAATTTAGTAATATTTAATACTATATTGCATCATGGCAAAACAACAGTCTCCTCAAGCTGCTTTATACTGTAAGGTGAAAACACTACAGTAAAAGCCAGAAAACCCCAACAATCCAATGATCCCCTTTGAGCAAGCACTGGGCGACAGTGGGGAGGAAAAACTCCCTTTAGGAAGAAACCTCCAGCAGAACCAGGCTCAAGAAGGGGCGGCCATCTGCTGCGACCGGTTGGGGGTGGGTGGGCAATCTCAGTCCACGAGGGCCGGTGTCCCTGCAGGTTTTAGATGTGTCCTCGAACCAACACAGCTGATTTAAATGGCTAAATTAGCTCCTGAAGTTCTCCAGAGGCCTGGTAACCAACTAATCATGTGATTCAGGTGTGTTGACCCAAGGTGAGATCTAAAACCTGCAGGGACACCGGCCCTCGTGGACTGAGAATGCCCACCCACGATATAGGGAGACAAGATGAAGTATACTTCTGAAATTATTAAATGCGTCAATACCCGTTTGAATTTTTAACAATCAACTGGTGGTAATCCATCATCAGAATTGAGGAAAGGTGGTGTTGATGGAGACTCTACAGGAGGATTCACTGGGGAAGCCATACCTGCACTTCTGCCAGAGTGTTTTGGACATACCTGAATAAATGTAGTTTTCCCTGGAAGTGGACGAGGATTAATCTGAGACGGAGTCGGAGTCTCCTCATAACATCTCCCCATCATGCTTCTATGGACCAACGATGCCAGCTTTTGTCCTTTCTGTTTTTCTAATTTAAGCTGGAGTTGAACGTCTTTCACTCTAGATTTTAGATGACCTATCTCTTTTTCTTCATTGCCAGCCTTTTGGATAATCTGGTTCACTGGTCCAATGAGCTCCTCTCTTTGTCTGAATAAAGCGTTTTCGGAAGACTTTACCATATCATTGTACTGCTTTTTAAATGATTCCAGCTCCCGTGTTTTATCCAGTAAAGCTGCATCTAGATCCTTGCATCTGATACGTAGACAGTTCAGCTGTTTTTCAAGAAACTCCTTCGTTGTTCCAACAAAGGGGATGCCTTCCACTCCGTCTACGTATTTCTTTTTCAAGTTGTGGAACATATCCCTAAATCCCACCTTTTCTTTTTCTCTGAAGTGACCTGCATGTGGAAATGCCTTTTCAAAGGACAAAACGCACTGGTACAATTCCTCTTGGAAGTAGCGCTCTTTCTTCTCCAGACAATTCACTTTGGATATAAATCTTTCCCGTTGCTTTATTGTGGAGCGCAGTTTGTCTTCGAGCGCCACCTTTTCAGCCAGTGCCTGCTTGTGTGCCGTTTTTACTTTATACCTGTCCACTGCTGTCTTTCTGTGGTTTTCCTGCTCTGTGCTTAGGGCCCTTTTTAGTTCTTCATTTTTCTTTTTCAAAGAATCAACTTCATTTTCGACCATAGCCTTCATTTTCTTTTCCAAGGCCAGAGCCCTAATATTCCTCTGACATTTCCGTTTGATCTCCATATTCTGGCTCTTTTGGGCGTCTATTTCTTTGCCCATTTGATCTTTTTCGCCCGTTAATTCTTTCACGGTTTTGTCCATTGAGTCGTTTTCGTCCTGTAACTTTGTATTACGTGTCACAAGACCCTCAATCCAATGCTGCGAGGATCGACGATCCTCCTCGCGTTCTTTAACGGCATTGACGGTCACACTTGTACTAGTTTCTAGTCGTCTCTCAAGATCTTCTATTTTATTGTCATACATTTGTATGACCTCTTCCAACTTTGCTTCTGCAGCATTTGCTTTGTCTTGCAGTTTTTTTGTATTTTCGATGTAAAATTGCTGCATATTATTTGTTTCCTGTTTGTGGCGCTTCAATAATATTTCAACAACTTGGCTGTTGTGAAATTCCTGACGCGCCACCTTTTCTCCTTGTGTTTCCAGAAGTCCCTGTAGGACTTCGACTTCTCCCTCGTGTTTTTCTTTAAGTTCAGCCAGAGTTTTCTCCGTCTCTGCGCGGAACTTTAGGAGAGCTTCGTGGTCATCGTTTATGGAGTTTAACCTGTCTGTGATATTTGTCCTGTCATCCAAGACCGAACCCAGCATCTTATTATTCTGCAAAAGTTCATGGTTTTCTTTGGTTAGATCCTCGATCCGTTTCTTATTGACCGCATCCCGTTTTTTGAAGTATTCAAGCTCTGTTTTAAGCTTTTCAACCTCGTCGATCATTGGACGCAGTCTTTGGTCGAACTGTCTGGCATATGTTTCTTTTTCTTTTTCACTTTTCTTAACCATTGTTTTCAAGAAACCATCTCTGTCTTTGTTAGGTTTCGAACTCATTTCTGCTTTTTATGTGCTGTGTCACTCCAACAAAACGATAGCTTAATGAATTCCCTTTGACAGGTTTCCTCTATTTAAGGACTTGAACATCAAAGGATGAAAGGACTGTCACTATGACATCACCACGTTCTGTGACAACGTCACGTTCTGTGGTAATTCGTTTCTTGCCTTGTTGTTTTTTAAACAACACATTCGAACAACAACTCTGCCTGCTTCCTCAAGGTTGGTTGATAAACAATGTTCCCTCTAACCTGCGCGCACTGTTGGCACGGTCTCCGCACACAGAAAATCTGCGTTGTGCACAAAAAAAATCTAACCTGAATTGAAATTAAAATAAATACGTTAATTTATTCTGTTTTGCAGTGTGAGTCAGTAGTGACCGGTGACTAGCTGCTCCAGCCAGTGATGCACAACTAATCAACGTCGTTCACAGGCTATGACAGCGTCCTTATGTGCCGACACCGGTGTTTTAGCTAGCAAAGCGGCATAGCTGATGTGGCGTGAAACCACGTTAATGACACCGTGTAAAACCATTGGAGATGTGAGCAGGACAGACGGAACGTGTGGACTTTATACCAGTTTTTAAATTGTGTTAAAACCAGAGTTGTGATTAAAAAATATATGCAATGTTTGTTGTTTTCTGAATACTGTTTATTTATATATCTATAGATATCGTGTAGAAACGGTAAAAGCTGCATTTTAGAAGGAAAGCGCTCGAAAGCACTCTCTGCCTGTGAGCAAAAACAAACAAAAAACCCCCCCACCCTTTCCTATTGGTGGAAAAATGCGCAATGTCGACTAATCGATATGGCAACATGGCATTTAGTTGTTTAGGAAGTTAGTTAATGAGTCAGTTAATAAGAGGGGAAAAACAAAACAGATTTTCGGTCTTTTTATGTTGTCATTTGTGCATTTTCTCTGCTTTACTGCATATAGCTCCATACAAACAATAAAAATGTGCGATAGTCTCAATAAATTGTCCTCCGTCCTGCATTTTTTTAAAAACGCTTATTATTTCCACTTTGATCTTAAATGTAACAAATATGTGATTTAACCCTCCTCTGTTAGTGAACGGGACTTGAAAATGGCAGGGCTTGTGGTGTCTTACATAAACTCAAGCTTTCTGGCTTTAGATGATAAATTGGTACTCCATGCTCTTGTCTAATTATGATCACTTCTGGATCCAAAAAAATCAACATGGTGGTGTCCATCACACTACACACAACACAGAGTGCAATAACCGGGGGTGAGGTCACGGTGGCTGTGTCCAATTTGATATCACATGTCAGCGTGTTTGCTTCAGTTCCTCAAGCTCCTGAAGCCAAAGCCGGCCAGCCTGAGGCGAAAGAAGAAACAACACCCCCAGCCGATGCACCAGTCAAGGAAGAGCCACCCGCTGCCACTGCGGCTGCTGTCTCGGCACCCTCGGAGCCTGAGCCCACGCCTTCCTCATTTCCTGATGACACTTAGCTGAAGAACCACGAGCCTCATCTGGGACCCAAGCCTCGCACCCACAACAGGGTCCTCAACGCTCCTGGAGGAAAGTCTAGTGTGGTATTCTACTGGTCAGCTGAGCGTGCCACCTCTCCCAGTTTGTGTCCATAAAGCTCTTTGTGAGCTCCCCTACACTGCTCTTTTGATGGTCATGTGATCTGTACACCTAAATGCAGCCCAGTTATTGTTGTTGTTCACACCTGACGCCTGGGCTTATAAGTTGTCCTCAACATCTTGCATTTCCATCCCCCGTTTCTGACTCCCTGCCGTCTGTCTTCTCCTTGAAATTCTTCTATAATGAAACCTGCAATCACCAATGAGTCAGCTGAATGGCTGGCTTATCATTTTAACTGTAACACTGTTCAGTCTCAACTTTGCAGCTACCGTTTTCATCATTTATGTCACAAGCATTTGTAAGTGCAATTTGTTTGGAGGCACAATCGTCTGATTTTTGTGTGTGTGACAACATTTCTGCATCTCAAGAACGGTTTAGTTTGGACTACTTGCACAATTTTGCGCTTTAAACTGACCTGCAATTTGGTTTGACTAAAAACTTGACAGCAGACATTTGCCCAAATTTCTGGGAGCTTTCTGGGGTGAACACAGCCTCTCATCAGTTTAATATATGAAGTGCCAGATCTTTATTGCATGTCCACATCTCCACTCATGTGACCGAGGCCTGGTATCAGCTTGGCGTCCTTTCATCTCTCTAGCCTTTTAGTTAATTATGCCTTACGAGCACAATCTGTGATTAGGTATTGAAACAGCTGTTTACTCCCCAGATGTTTGTGTCCTCAAAGAAATTCCATTTTGATTTATGTGAATGTATTGTGCAGGTACTTTCTCTGCTTCGCCCTCATTGCTTGCTTTATCTGAGAACATAATCTGCCTTCTTTTAGCTTGGGGTAGGCCTCAGTTTATGTTTTAAATTAAAACGCTTGAAGACAAAGTGAACTCTGGACAAGCGTGCGGCCTACCTGAAGCCCAGGTGGGCTTGTTGATAATCACATTTTCACACTCATCTCGGGGCACATCCGTGGTGTTCTGGTGCCAGCCTGTCCCCTCTGTTTTTGTGGGGGTTTTCCCCACATACAAAAATGGCCGCTTCTGCCTGGAGGGAGTTTTTTATTTTTGCTTTGCAGCTGCACAGGATCTGTATAGAAGTTTTAAACATTTCTCTTTTAGGCAATTTTATAATATTTTAGACGACAGCACATAAAACACTGTTTGCTTGGATGTGTGTGTGTGTGTGTGTGTGTGTGTGTGTTTGTGTGTAAAAACTGAGATGTTCAGAGGTCTTGCTTCATGGTATCGAGCAGCCCACACAAAACAGGTTCTTTATGTTTTAATTTAAGTGCTGATGTAAACCACAATGTTCAGCAAACATCTATCAGGTCATTGGACTGTATTTTTTTAAAGCTTAAGTATGCGCACATGGGATATATTAAAAACTGACAAGCCGTTTGAACACATGATGTGAAATCACTTAATTGACCTGCTGGATTTGCCAAAAGTTAAAATATTTATACTACTTTGGCACATTACTCTTAACTTATTAAGTGGCTATTAGTGAGGGTCATGATAATCAATTCAATTGAGCAGAAGTGACATTCTTACTTCGATTCGTCCAAATTCATGTGAGTTTCAGTCTGTTCAGCCTGTTTCTGTGTAGCACCAAGCAGTAGACCTAAACCTGGATGTGCTTCTGGGTTCTGCCTCTAATGAAAACCATTGTTTGTAGTTTGCTGCCACCTACTGAGTGAAAAAAGAACTGAAGCTGTAAAAAGCAAACAGACGTTACAACAAAGTCAGTATTCCTAATGATAGGCTTCGTTTTGTTTCAGTTTCAGTTCACTATACAGCTCATCAAACTGTTTTCCCTTTACGTTTTGATATAATAGCTTTTTAGTACTACTGAGACACATATTGTTAATTAATTGCTGCCTTTTTCTTCCGTTAGAGTAATATTTTCTTGAGCTGTGTAACTGGATTCGTTCAAACATAGAGGTAGTTTGGATTCACTGGCACAGGAGCCATACGCCCTTTCTGCAGTTTCTATGCTTCCTTAGCTCGTTTATGTCGCCATTGTTAATCCTGTCCTGTGCAAACAAAAGCCCAAGCTACACTTGTCTGACTGACAGAAGGTTCAAGAGAAGGACATTTGCTCTCAACTCTTTCCCTGTTGAAATGTTATTCCAAGGAAGTGAGTTTCCTACAGGGTATGGAGGGTTAGCATGTGTTAATGATTTCAGTGTCGTGCAGGGGAAAGTAGCATTCAGTGGAAGCTTCTCGGTGATTGTTTTAAATCCAAATATGACCCTTATTTGTGGCGCATGTTAACATACAGTCAGCTCAGGAGTTAGTATCAGTGATGTGGTTGTAAAATGAGTAAATCCAACCTCAGATTATCACATATTGCACTACATCTAAGTTTATTTAGCAAAAGTTGAGTCACAATGCAGAAGCAGTATGTGAAAATCTATACTCTTACTGTTTCCATAGGAATTAAAAGGGTAAGAAGCAGTCATTTGCTGCTAATAGTTTAATGCAAACTTGCAAATGTTAATGCAAGATTTTTTAGGTTAATTAGAAAAATCTAAATTGCCCATAGGTGTGAGTGCGAATGGTTGTCTGTCTCTATGTGTTAGCCCTGCAACAGACTGGCGACCTGTCCAGGGTGTACCCCTCGCCCTATGACAGCTGGGATAGGCTCCAGCACCCGCCGCGACCCTGAAAAGGATAAGCAGAAGTGAATGGATGAACACGATGTTGGGTGAGACTGGGTGGATTTCTGTTTGCTGTTTTGAGAATATGAGGCATAGTTTGAAGAAATGTGTTTAAGTGTCACGGGGTGGAAAGGGACAAGTTATCTCGGGTTTTTTACTATGCATGTTTTGCTGTGTTTTACTTTTTTAATATTTTAATATTGTACACTGGTTTATTTTTATGAGAGTTTTACTGCATGTTTTTATGGTATTTATTTGGTGACTTGTCCTGGAAAGACTCCGCCCCTACCTGATTATAAACCTGATCACACCTGGGAGGTCCCAGAGGCCAATAAGAGGGCCTGGCAGACCACAGAGAAGAGGCTTGAGGACGGGCAGGAGTGAGTGGTGTCAGGCGGCGGCGCCTGCAAGCCCGGGGCACTGGTGGAGCTTGGTGTCAAGCAGGGCAGGAGGATACAGCGTCAGCGACCAGGGACGCGGAGCGAGCGGTCCGACTGCTGCAGCAACAGGAGGCCAGATTACGCACTGCGGGAGATTAGAGGCGGCAGGGCGGGCCGGTGCCGATTGGCGGTTACAAAGAAGCGGCGGGCGGAGTTGAGAGCTCTGCCCACCCGGGGTAAGTCTTTTGACTTGTCCCCTTTTAATGAATGAAAGCTGCCTAAAGGAGTAGTGACTGCCGCTGCCTCCCTTTCTTTAGCGCACCGGGGCGCAGAACGCGGAGAGGAAGGCGAGGACGCCGCCGGGTTTCCCTCCTGTACCGCTTCACTGGATTTTTAATTCTTAGTGACTCTCATACGCCACTGGACTTTTAATGTTGTGTTTTATTGATTTTTATTGTGTTGTCCCCTGGCCAGGGTTGTTTTAATTCATTTTATATTTTTAACTATTTAAATATAATAAATTCTATTTTAACTATACAGTTTTTATTCGTGTGCTTTCCCTTGGCGGCTCCACTGCTCTGTCCGTTTGGAGGAAGGTTTCCCTCCTTTAAAAAAACACTGTGGAAATAAAATCGCCTTCGCTCCGTTACATAAGCAATCGAGAAAAACTGTAAAACACTAAAATCTCATTTGTGTTATGATGAAAGTCTTTAATCAAACAGAATTCAAACATCAGAAACATTTCATATGTGGAGTTAAAAATGAATCATTGTTTCAACAATATATTTGTTTTCATAAACAGACAAGAAGACAACAACAATCTGCTCCTCCCATTCAACACATGTCAGTCCATATCCCAGCAAACTAAATCATCTCCATTTACACACATCAAATAGAAACATGAACCACTTGTAATGATTAGAAACTTGATGAATTTCAAATCTGGTTTGGGGAGTCATTCAGTGAGAAACAGTGAAATGATTTTCAATGTGAAAAGGTGGAGAGCAGGAACAATGAGAACTAAAAAAGAAACAAAGGGCTTTGGAACCAAGAGGCAGCAGGAGGACAGCTGCAGTTTAACAGCTTCAACTCACTGACAGGAAACGACATGAGAAATATAATCATCCTCAACTCATCTGCTCCACTGACACCTTCAACGGCAACACCTTCACATCATCCCCAGTTTGGATAAATGGAAACATCCTGTGAGCGAAAGTGTGTGTGAAGGTGTGTATGTGTGTGTTAGAGAACGACAGCTTTCCTCTGTTCCAGTCCAGATTCACTCTGATCCTCTGGAGCTTCTTCTGAACTGAGAGAGCAGTGAATCCAGCTGATGGTTGAGTATTTACCTAAACAGCCCACTACTCCCCAAAGCCCAGACTCTATGTTTCCCTTCCTGTTGATAGACTCTTCTACCACACCAAGCATCCAGCTTGTACTGTCTCCAACCTCGACATCCCAGCTGTGAGTCCCTGAGTTAAAGCCCTCAGAGCTCATGACAGAATAGAACCAATCAAACCTCTCTGGATTATCAGGAAGCCGCTGCCTCGCTCCTTCTCTCACTGTTCAGATCTTCAGACAGGATAAGGTCTGGATGAGCAGTGTTTGGGTCCAGAATGAGAGGAGTGTAGGAGACCGTGTCCTTCATGTTGTTCCAGATGTTGAAGGTCAGGTTGCCCAGGTGTTTGGCTCAGTCTATCAGAGCTCCTGAGGGCAGCTGTGGATCATCCAGCAGGGGGCAGCGCTGGACTTTTTCCACTGCAGCCTTGTAGTTGTGCAGAAATGAGCCGCCTTCAGCTCTCAGCTCCTCTTCTGTGGCTCTGTGTCTGAAAGAGCTGCTATCTCTCTGCCCAGAGCCTCCATCTCCTCCTTCATCACCCCTCTCTTCTGCTCCTCTTCCTCCCTCAGTGCGGCCAGCCTGGCCTCCTCTTCCTCTGCTAGAAACTGGTGAAGCTTCTTAAACTGCTCCTTAATCTGCTTCTCTGTGTGCCGGGCCTGGACCTTAATGTGTTCTGCTGTTTGATCAAACTTCACTTGAACTTCTTCACAAACCTTTAACTTCTTCTTTAAGGCCTCCAGAGTTTCCTTAAATTCCTTCTTGTGTTGTTGTGCAGCTTCATCGACGGGTCTGAATCTGTGCTTGGTGTGTTTTTCTGAGTCTCTGCAGACGAGACACGCTGGCTGCTGATGGTCCAGACAGAACAGTTTGAGTTTCTCCGACTGCAGACAGCAGAGAGCCTCTGAAGCTCTCTGATCTTTCTCCTGTAAGAACAACTCACACAGGTTTTCTTAAAGCCAGGTTTAAAAGAGCGTCCTCTTTTCGAGATTTTCGAGATAGATGATAGATGTCCGGGTTTTCCTACCCATATGTGTGACGTCATCCCTGAGCTGCTGCTTTGTGAGTTGTTGTTCCGCGCTCACAGACGGGACAGAGCTGCAAAAGAAATTTCCCTCGTACCGTCCCGGTACAAACAACAAACAAACAAATGAACAGAAGATTTTCTCCTTCATTTCTGTCAAACAAAGCTGTATGACACGTTTCCAGCTGTTAGTATCATGGTTGCTAGGCAACCTGGGCAGCGCAACGGAGGCTAGACCGTCCCATTTCACAAGCCTCGCACTTCCGGCCTTAGCGGTCTTTAAGTACGCGGCCCTTGAGGATCGTCGAGGCTGCGTACTTTAAGGCTGCAGTACCTGAATTGGGATACAGCCATTATTTTCACGGACCGGCCTTTAAGGTGTCGCGGATAAATACAACAAAATAAAACTAGTACCGGTACCGAAAAAAAGAAGATTTATTCATAACACACGTGAAAAGACCCAGGAAAACCGAGTTAACGATAAAAACGATAACAAAATAACGCTGAAAACCGATAAAAACCCTGAAAACCAGACATTTCACACCTGAGCCTCAACTCTCGCGGCCCGGTACCGGTCCGAGGCCCGGGGGTTGGGGACCGCTGTTCTACATTATTAATCTGGCAGCTCTCAGTCTCCATACAGACAGGACACGTTGCAGCGTAATTGCAGACAGGTGCGTGGGCCTGAGCTCCGCCCAGGCAGAATGACGAGTGGAAGAAAGCAGCAACACAATAAACATATGTAGCCTTGCGGAGCCGGCCGGGCAGACACCGAGACCATGACAGAGTGCAAACATTTTATACTTGACAACACACACACAAAAAAAACACACAACAAAAATCAGAATGTGTTTGTGATTTGGATTTTTATTTAAAGGTGAAACCTTTTTTCTTTTCTTTTTTTGCCAGATTAGACATTTTTGATTAATTTCATTGAAGTATACTTTAGTTTTTTGTTTTACTTTGATGCTATAATAGATGTTTTTCAAATTTAGTAATATTTAATACTATATTGCATCATGGCAAAACAACAGTCTCCTCAAGCTGCTTTATACTGTAAGGTGAAAACACTACAGTAAAAGCCAGAAAACCCCAACAATCCAATGATCCCCTTTGAGCAAGCACTGGGCGACAGTGGGGAGGAAAAACTCCCTTTAGGAAGAAACCTCCAGCAGAACCAGGCTCAAGAAGGGGCGGCCATCTGCTGCGACCGGTTGGGGGTGGGTGGGCAATCTCAGTCCACGAGGGCCGGTGTCCCTGCAGGTTTTAGATGTGTCCTCGAACCAACACAGCTGATTTAAATGGCTAAATTAGCTCCTGAAGTTCTCCAGAGGCCTGGTAACCAACTAATCATGTGATTCAGGTGTGTTGACCCAAGGTGAGATCTAAAACCTGCAGGGACACCGGCCCTCGTGGACTGAGAATGCCCACCCACGATATAGGGAGACAAGATGAAGTATACTTCTGAAATTATTAAATGCGTCAATACCCGTTTGAATTTTTAACAATCAACTGGTGGTAATCCATCATCAGAATTGAGGAAAGGTGGTGTTGATGGAGACTCTACAGGAGGATTCACTGGGGAAGCCATACCTGCACTTCTGCCAGAGTGTTTTGGACATACCTGAATAAATGTAGTTTTCCCTGGAAGTGGACGAGGATTAATCTGAGACGGAGTCGGAGTCTCCTCATAACATCTCCCCATCATGCTTCTATGGACCAACGATGCCAGCTTTTGTCCTTTCTGTTTTTCTAATTTAAGCTGGAGTTGAACGTCTTTCACTCTAGATTTTAGATGACCTATCTCTTTTTCTTCATTGCCAGCCTTTTGGATAATCTGGTTCACTGGTCCAATGAGCTCCTCTCTTTGTCTGAATAAAGCGTTTTCGGAAGACTTTACCATATCATTGTACTGCTTTTTAAATGATTCCAGCTCCCGTGTTTTATCCAGTAAAGCTGCATCTAGATCCTTGCATCTGATACGTAGACAGTTCAGCTGTTTTTCAAGAAACTCCTTCGTTGTTCCAACAAAGGGGATGCCTTCCACTCCGTCTACGTATTTCTTTTTCAAGTTGTGGAACATATCCCTAAATCCCACCTTTTCTTTTTCTCTGAAGTGACCTGCATGTGGAAATGCCTTTTCAAAGGACAAAACGCACTGGTACAATTCCTCTTGGAAGTAGCGCTCTTTCTTCTCCAGACAATTCACTTTGGATATAAATCTTTCCCGTTGCTTTATTGTGGAGCGCAGTTTGTCTTCGAGCGCCACCTTTTCAGCCAGTGCCTGCTTGTGTGCCGTTTTTACTTTATACCTGTCCACTGCTGTCTTTCTGTGGTTTTCCTGCTCTGTGCTTAGGGCCCTTTTTAGTTCTTCATTTTTCTTTTTCAAAGAATCAACTTCATTTTCGACCATAGCCTTCATTTTCTTTTCCAAGGCCAGAGCCCTAATATTCCTCTGACATTTCCGTTTGATCTCCATATTCTGGCTCTTTTGGGCGTCTATTTCTTTGCCCATTTGATCTTTTTCGCCCGTTAATTCTTTCACGGTTTTGTCCATTGAGTCGTTTTCGTCCTGTAACTTTGTATTACGTGTCACAAGACCCTCAATCCAATGCTGCGAGGATCGACGTTCCTCCTCGCGTTCTTTAACG
The DNA here is from genome assembly GCF_051167445.1 of Perissodus microlepis. Taxonomy (NCBI): domain Eukaryota; kingdom Metazoa; phylum Chordata; class Actinopteri; order Cichliformes; family Cichlidae; genus Perissodus; species Perissodus microlepis. The sequence continues at coordinate 34,576 of NW_028182071.1, read as the reverse complement.
GCATTGACGGTCACACTTGTACTAGTTTCTAGTCGTCTCTCAAGATCTTCTATTTTATTGTCATACATTTGTATGACCTCTTCCAACTTTGCTTCTGCAGCATTTGCTTTATCTTGGAGATTTTTTGTATTTTCGATGTAAAATTGCTGCATATTATTTGTTTCCTGTTTGTGGCGCTTCAATAATATTTCAACAACTTGGCTGTTGTGAAATTCCTGACGCGCCACCTTTTCTCCTTGTGTTTCCAGAAGTCCCTGTAGGACTTCGACTTCTCCCTCGTGTTTTTCTTTAAGTTCAGCCAGAGTTTTCTCCGTCTCTGCGCGGAACTTTAGGAGAGCTTCGTGGTCATCGTTTATGGAGTTTAACCTGTCTGTGATATTTGTCCTGTCATCCAAGACCGAACCCAGCATCTTATTATTCTGCAAAAGTTCATGGTTTTCTTTGGTTAGATCCTCGATCCGTTTCTTATTGACCGCATCCCGTTTTTTGAAGTATTCAAGCTCTGTTTTAAGCTTTTCAACCTCGTCGATCATTGGACGCAGTCTTTGGTCGAACTGTCTGGCATATGTTTCTTTTTCTTTTTCACTTTTCTTAACCATCGTTTTCAAGAAACCATCTCTGTCTTTGTTAGGTTTCGAACTCATTTCTGCTTTTTATGTGCTGTGTCACTCCAACAAAACGATAGCTTAATGAATTCCCTTTGACAGGTTTCCTCTATTTAAGGACTTGAACATCAAAGGATGAAAGGACTGTCACTATGACATCACCACGTTCTGTGACAACGTCACGTTCTGTGGTAATTCGTTTCTTGCCTTGTTGTTTTTTAAACAACACATTGAACAACAACTCTGCCTGCTTCCTCAAGGTTGGTTGATAAACAATGTTCCCTCTAACCTGCGCGCACTGTTGGCACGGTCTCCGCACACAGAAAATCTGCGTTGTGCACAAAAAAAATCTAACCTGAATTGAAATTAAAATAAATACGTTAATTTATTCTGTTTTGCAGTGTGAGTCAGTAGTGACCGGTGACTAGCTGCTCCAGCCAGTGATGCACAACTAATCAACGTCGTTCACAGGCTATGACAGCGTCCTTATGTGCCGACACCGGTGTTTTAGCTAGCAAAGCGGCATAGCTGATGTGGCGTGAAACCACGTTAATGACACCGTGTAAAACCATTGGAGATGTGAGCAGGACAGACGGAACGTGTGGACTTTATACCAGTTTTTAAATTGTGTTAAAACCAGAGTTGTGATTAAAAAATATATGCAATGTTTGTTGTTTTCTGAATACTGTTTATTTATATATCTATAGATATCGTGTAGAAACGGTAAAAGCTGCATTTTAGAAGGAAAGCGCTCGAAAGCACTCTCTGCCTGTGAGCAAAAACAAACAAAAAACCCCCCCACCCTTTCCTATTGGTGGAAAAATGCGCAATGTCGACTAATCGATATGGCAACATGGCATTTAGTTGTTTAGGAAGTTAGTTAATGAGTCAGTTAATAAGAGGGGAAAAACAAAACAGATTTTCGGTCTTTTTATGTTGTCATTTGTGCATTTTCTCTGCTTTACTGCATATAGCTCCATACAAACAATAAAAATGTGCGATAGTCTCAATAAATTGTCCTCCGTCCTGCATTTTTTTAAAAACGCTTATTATTTCCACTTTGATCTTAAATGTAACAAATATGTGATTTAACCCTCCTCTGTTAGTGAACGGGACTTGAAAATGGCAGGGCTTGTGGTGTCTTACATAAACTCAAGCTTTCTGGCTTTAGATGATAAATTGGTACTCCATGCTCTTGTCTAATTATGATCACTTCTGGATCCAAAAAAATCAACATGGTGGTGTCCATCACACTACACACAACACAGAGTGCAATAACCGGGGGTGAGGTCACGGTGGCTGTGTCCAATTTGATATCACATGTCAGCGTGTTTGCTTCAGTTCCTCAAGCTCCTGAAGCCAAAGCCGGCCAGCCTGAGGCGAAAGAAGAAACAACACCCCCAGCCGATGCACCAGTCAAGGAAGAGCCACCCGCTGCCACTGCGGCTGCTGTCTCGGCACCCTCGGAGCCTGAGCCCACGCCTTCCTCATTTCCTGATGACACTTAGCTGAAGAACCACGAGCCTCATCTGGGACCCAAGCCTCGCACCCACAACAGGGTCCTCAACGCTCCTGGAGGAAAGTCTAGTGTGGTATTCTACTGGTCAGCTGAGCGTGCCACCTCTCCCAGTTTGTGTCCATAAAGCTCTTTGTGAGCTCCCCTACACTGCTCTTTTGATGGTCATGTGATCTGTACACCTAAATGCAGCCCAGTTATTGTTGTTGTTCACACCTGACGCCTGGGCTTATAAGTTGTCCTCAACATCTTGCATTTCCATCCCCCGTTTCTGACTCCCTGCCGTCTGTCTTCTCCTTGAAATTCTTCTATAATGAAACCTGCAATCACCAATGAGTCAGCTGAATGGCTGGCTTATCATTTTAACTGTAACACTGTTCAGTCTCAACTTTGCAGCTACCGTTTTCATCATTTATGTCACAAGCATTTGTAAGTGCAATTTGTTTGGAGGCACAATCGTCTGATTTTTGTGTGTGTGACAACATTTCTGCATCTCAAGAACGGTTTAGTTTGGACTACTTGCACAATTTTGCGCTTTAAACTGACCTGCAATTTGGTTTGACTAAAAACTTGACAGCAGACATTTGCCCAAATTTCTGGGAGCTTTCTGGGGTGAACACAGCCTCTCATCAGTTTAATATATGAAGTGCCAGATCTTTATTGCATGTCCACATCTCCACTCATGTGACCGAGGCCTGGTATCAGCTTGGCGTCCTTTCATCTCTCTAGCCTTTTAGTTAATTATGCCTTACGAGCACAATCTGTGATTAGGTATTGAAACAGCTGTTTACTCCCCAGATGTTTGTGTCCTCAAAGAAATTCCATTTTGATTTATGTGAATGTATTGTGCAGGTACTTTCTCTGCTTCGCCCTCATTGCTTGCTTTATCTGAGAACATAATCTGCCTTCTTTTAGCTTGGGGTAGGCCTCAGTTTATGTTTTAAATTAAAACGCTTGAAGACAAAGTGAACTCTGGACAAGCGTGCGGCCTACCTGAAGCCCAGGTGGGCTTGTTGATAATCACATTTTCACACTCATCTCGGGGCACATCCGTGGTGTTCTGGTGCCAGCCTGTCCCCTCTGTTTTTGTGGGGGTTTTCCCCACATACAAAAATGGCCGCTTCTGCCTGGAGGGAGTTTTTTATTTTTGCTTTGCAGCTGCACAGGATCTGTATAGAAGTTTTAAACATTTCTCTTTTAGGCAATTTTATAATATTTTAGACGACAGCACATAAAACACTGTTTGCTTGGATATATTAAAAACTGACAAGCCGTTTGAACACATGATGTGAAATCACTTAATTGACCTGCTGGATTTGCCAAAAGTTAAAATATTTATACTACTTTGGCACATTACTCTTAACTTATTAAGTGGCTATTAGTGAGGGTCATGATAATCAATTCAATTGAGCAGAAGTGACATTCTTACTTCGATTCGTCCAAATTCATGTGAGTTTCAGTCTGTTCAGCCTGTTTCTGTGTAGCACCAAGCAGTAGACCTAAACCTGGATGTGCTTCTGGGTTCTGCCTCTAATGAAAACCATTGTTTGTAGTTTGCTGCCACCTACTGAGTGAAAAAAGAACTGAAGCTGTAAAAAGCAAACAGACGTTACAACAAAGTCAGTATTCCTAATGATAGGCTTCGTTTTGTTTCAGTTTCAGTTCACTATACAGCTCATCAAACTGTTTTCCCTTTACGTTTTGATATAATAGCTTTTTAGTACTACTGAGACACATATTGTTAATTAATTGCTGCCTTTTTCTTCCGTTAGAGTAATATTTTCTTGAGCTGTGTAACTGGATTCGTTCAAACATAGAGGTAGTTTGGATTCACTGGCACAGGAGCCATACGCCCTTTCTGCAGTTTCTATGCTTCCTTAGCTCGTTTATGTCGCCATTGTTAATCCTGTCCTGTGCAAACAAAAGCCCAAGCTACACTTGTCTGACTGACAGAAGGTTCAAGAGAAGGACATTTGCTCTCAACTCTTTCCCTGTTGAAATGTTATTCCAAGGAAGTGAGTTTCCTACAGGGTATGGAGGGTTAGCATGTGTTAATGATTTCAGTGTCATGCAGGGGAAAGTAGCATTCAGTGGAAGCTTCTCGGTGATTGTTTTAAATCCAAATATGACCCTTATTTGTGGCGCATGTTAACATACAGTCAGCTCAGGAGTTAGTATCAGTGATGTGGTTGTAAAATGAGTAAATCCAACCTCAGATTATCACATATTGCACTACATCTAAGTTTATTTAGCAAAAGTTGAGTCACAATGCAGAAGCAGTATGTGAAAATCTATACTCTTACTGTTTCCATAGGAATTAAAAGGGTAAGAAGCAGTCATTTGCTGCTAATAGTTTAATGCAAACTTGCAAATGTTAATGCAAGATTTTTTAGGTTAATTAGAAAAATCTAAATTGCCCATAGGTGTGAGTGCGAATGGTTGTCTGTCTCTATGTGTTAGCCCTGCAACAGACTGGCGACCTGTCCAGGGTGTACCCCTCGCCCTATGACAGCTGGGATAGGCTCCAGCACCCGCCGCGACCCTGAAAAGGATAAGCAGAAGTGAATGGATGAACACGATGTTGGGTGAGACTGGGTGGATTTCTGTTTGCTGTTTTGAGAATATGAGGCATAGTTTGAAGAAATGTGTTTAAGTGTCACGGGGTGGAAAGGGACAAGTTATCTCGGGTTTTTTACTATGCATGTTTTGCTGTGTTTTACTTTTTTAATATTTTAATATTGTACACTGGTTTATTTTTATGAGTTTTACTGCATGTTTTTATGGTATTTATTTGGTGACTTGTCCTGGAAAGACTCCGCCCCTACCTGATTATAAACCTGATCACACCTGGGAGGTCCCAGAGGCCAATAAGAGGGCCTGGCAGACCACAGAGAAGAGGCTTGAGGACGGGCAGGAGTGAGTGGTGTCAGGCGGCGGCGCCTGCAAGCCCGGGGCACTGGTGGAGCTTGGTGTCAAGCAGGGCAGGAGGATACAGCGTCAGCGACCAGGGACGCGGAGCGAGCGGTCCGACTGCTGCAGCAACAGGAGGCCAGATTACGCACTGCGGGAGATTAGAGGCGGCAGGGCGGGCCGGTGCCGATTGGCGGTTACAAAGAAGCGGCGGGCGGAGTTGAGAGCTCTGCCCACCCGGGGTAAGTCTTTTGACTTGTCCCCTTTTAATGAATGAAAGCTGCCTAAAGGAGTAGTGACTGCCGCTGCCTCCCTTTCTTTAGCGCACCGGGGCGCAGAACGCGGAGAGGAAGGCGAGGACGCCGCCGGGTTTCCCTCCTGTACCGCTTCACTGGATTTTTAATTCTTAGTGACTCTCATACGCCACTGGACTTTTAATGTTGTGTTTTATTGATTTTTATTGTGTTGTCCCCTGGCCAGGGTTGTTTTAATTCATTTTATATTTTTAACTATTTAAATATAATAAATTCTATTTTAACTATACAGTTTTTATTCGTGTGCTTTCCCTTGGCGGCTCCACTGCTCTGTCCGTTTGGAGGAAGGTTTCCCTCCTTTAAAAAAACACTGTGGAAATAAAATCGCCTTCGCTCCGTTACATAAGCAATCGAGAAAAACTGTAAAACACTAAAATCTCATTTGTGTTATGATGAAAGTCTTTAATCAAACAGAATTCAAACATCAGAAACATTTCATATGTGGAGTTAAAAATGAATCATTGTTTCAACAATATATTTGTTTTCATAAACAGACAAGAAGACGACAACAATCTGCTCCTCCCATTCAACACATGTCAGTCCATATCCCAGCAAACTAAATCATCTCCATTTACACACATCAAATAGAAACATGAACCACTTGTAATGATTAGAAACTTGATGAATTTCAAATCTGGTTTGGGGAGTCATTCAGTGAGAAACAGTGAAATGATTTTCAATGTGAAAAGGTGGAGAGCAGGAACAATGAGAACTAAAAAAGAAACAAAGGGCTTTGGAACCAAGAGGCAGCAGGAGGACAGCTGCAGTTTAACAGCTTCAACTCACTGACAGGAAACGACATGAGAAATATAATCATCCTCAACTCATCTGCTCCACTGACACCTTCAACGGCAACACCTTCACATCATCCCCAGTTTGGATAAATGGAAACATCCTGTGAGCGAAAGTGTGTGTGAAGGTGTGTATGTGTGTGTTAGAGAACGACAGCTTTCCTCTGTTCCAGTCCAGATTCACTCTGATCCTCTGGAGCTTCTTCTGAACTGAGAGAGCAGTGAATCCAGCTGATGGTTGAGTATTTACCTAAACAGCCCACTACTCCCCAAAGCCCAGACTCTATGTTTCCCTTCCTGTTGATAGACTCTTCTACCACACCAAGCATCCAGCTTGTACTGTCTCCAACCTCGACATCCCAGCTGTGAGTCCCTGAGTTAAAGCCCTCAGAGCTCATGACAGAATAGAACCAATCAAACCTCTCTGGATTATCAGGAAGCCGCTGCCTCGCTCCTTCTCTCACTGTTCAGATCTTCAGACAGGATAAGGTCTGGATGAGCAGTGTTTGGGTCCAGAATGAGAGGAGTGTAGGAGACCGTGTCCTTCATGTTGTTCCAGATGTTGAAGGTCAGGTTGCCCAGGTGTTTGGCTCAGTCTATCAGAGCTCCTGAGGGCAGCTGTGGATCATCCAGCAGGGGGCAGCGCTGGACTTTTTCCACTGCAGCCTTGTAGTTGTGCAGAAATGAGCCGCCTTCAGCTCTCAGCTCCTCTTCTGTGGCTCTGTGTCTGAAAGAGCTGCTATCTCTCTGCCCAGAGCCTCCATCTCCTCCTTCATCACCCCTCTCTTCTGCTCCTCTTCCTCCCTCAGTGCGGCCAGCCTGGCCTCCTCTTCCTCTGCTAGAAACTGGTGAAGCTTCTTAAACTGCTCCTTAATCTGCTTCTCTGTGTGCCGGGCCTGGACCTTAATGTGTTCTGCTGTTTGATCAAACTTCACTTGAACTTCTTCACAAACCTTTAACTTCTTCTTTAAGGCCTCCAGAGTTTCCTTAAATTCCTTCTTGTGTTGTTGTGCAGCTTCATCGACGGGTCTGAATCTGTGCTTGGTGTGTTTTTCTGAGTCTCTGCAGACGAGACACGCTGGCTGCTGATGGTCCAGACAGAACAGTTTGAGTTTCTCCGACTGCAGACAGCAGAGAGCCTCTGAAGCTCTCTGATCTTTCTCCTGTAAGAACAACTCACACAGGTTTTCTTAAAGCCAGGTTTAAAAGAGCGTCCTCTTTTCGAGATTTTCGAGATAGATGATAGATGTCCGGGTTTTCCTACCCATATGTGTGACGTCATCCCTGAGCTGCTGCTTTGTGAGTTGTTGTTCCGCGCTCACAGACGGGACAGAGCTGCAAAAGAAATTTCCCTCGTACCGTCCCGGTACAAACAAACAAATGAACAGAAGACTTTCTCCTTCATTTCTGTCAAACAAAGCTGTATGACACGTTTCCAGCTGTTAGTATCATGGTTGCTAGGCAACCTGGGCAGCGCAACGGAGGCTAGACCGTCCCATTTCACAAGCCTCGCACTTCCGGCCTTAGCGGTCTTTAAGTACGCAGCCCTTGAGGATCGTCGAGGCTGCGTACTTTAAGGCTGCAGTACCTGAATTGGGATACAGCCATTATTTTCACGGACCGGCCTTTAAGGTGTCGCGGATAAATACAACAAAATAAAACTAGTACCGGTACCGAAAAAAAGAAGATTTATTCATAACACACGTGAAAAGACCCAGGAAAACCGAGTTAACGATAAAAACGATAACAAAATAACGCTGAAAACCGATAAAAACCCTGAAAACCAGACATTTCACACCTGAGCCTCAACTCTCGCGGCCCGGTACCGGTCCGAGGCCCGGGGGTTGGGGACCGCTGTTCTACATTATTAATCTGGCAGCTCTCAGTCTCCATACAGACAGGACACGTTGCAGCGTAATTGCAGACAGGTGCGTGGGCCTGAGCTCCGCCCAGGCAGAATGACGAGTGGAAGAAAGCAGCAACACAATAAACATATGTAGCCTTGCGGAGCCGGCCGGGCAGACACCGAGACCATGACAGAGTGCAAACATTTTATACTTGACAACACACACACAAAAAAAACACACAACAAAAATCAGAATGTGTTTGTGATTTGGATTTTTATTTAAAGGTGAAACCTTTTTTCTTTTCTTTTTTTGCCAGATTAGACATTTTTGATTAATTTCATTGAAGTATACTTTAGTTTTTTGTTTTACTTTGATGCTATAATAGATGTTTTTCAAATTTAGTAATATTTAATACTATATTGCATCATGGCAAAACAACAGTCTCCTCAAGCTGCTTTATACTGTAAGGTGAAAACACTACAGTAAAAGCCAGAAAACCCCAACAATCCAATGATCCCCTTTGAGCAAGCACTGGGCGACAGTGGGGAGGAAAAACTCCCTTTAGGAAGAAACCTCCAGCAGAACCAGGCTCAAGAAGGGGCGGCCATCTGCTGCGACCGGTTGGGGGTGGGTGGGCAATCTCAGTCCACGAGGGCCGGTGTCCCTGCAGGTTTTAGATGTGTCCTCGAACCAACACAGCTGATTTAAATGGCTAAATTAGCTCCTGAAGTTCTCCAGAGGCCTGGTAACCAACTAATCATGTGATTCAGGTGTGTTGACCCAAGGTGAGATCTAAAACCTGCAGGGACACCGGCCCTCGTGGACTGAGAATGCCCACCCACGATATAGGGAGACAAGATGAAGTATACTTCTGAAATTATTAAATGCGTCAATACCCGTTTGAATTTTTAACAATCAACTGGTGGTAATCCATCATCAGAATTGAGGAAAGGTGGTGTTGATGGAGACTCTACAGGAGGATTCACTGGGGAAGCCATACCTGCACTTCTGCCAGAGTGTTTTGGACATACCTGAATAAATGTAGTTTTCCCTAGAAGTGGACGAGGATTAATCTGAGACGGAGTCGGAGTCTCCTCATAACATCTCCCCATCATGCTTCTATGGACCAACGATGCCAGCTTTTGTCCTTTCTGTTTTTCTAATTTAAGCTGGAGTTGAACGTCTTTCACTCTAGATTTTAGATGACCTATCTCTTTTTCTTCATTGCCAGCCTTTTGGATAATCTGGTTCACTGGTCCAATGAGCTCCTCTCTTTGTCTGAATAAAGCGTTTTCGGAAGACTTTACCATATCATTGTACTGCTTTTTAAATGATTCCAGCTCCCGTGTTTTATCCAGTAAAGCTGCATCTAGATCCTTGCATCTGATACGTAGACAGTTCAGCTGTTTTTCAAGAAACTCCTTCGTTGTTCCAACAAAGGGGATGCCTTCCACTCCGTCTACGTATTTCTTTTTCAAGTTGTGGAACATATCCCTAAATCCCACCTTTTCTTTTTCTCTGAAGTGACCTGCATGTGGAAATGCCTTTTCAAAGGACAAAACGCACTGGTACAATTCCTCTTGGAAGTAGCGCTCTTTCTTCTCCAGACAATTCACTTTGGATATAAATCTTTCCCGTTGCTTTATTGTGGAGCGCAGTTTGTCTTCGAGCGCCACCTTTTCAGCCAGTGCCTGCTTGTGTGCCGTTTTTACTTTATACCTGTCCACTGCTGTCTTTCTGTGGTTTTCCTGCTCTGTGCTTAGGGCCCTTTTTAGTTCTTCATTTTTCTTTTTCAAAGAATCAACTTCATTTTCGACCATAGCCTTCATTTTCTTTTCCAAGGCCAGAGCCCTAATATTCCTCTGACATTTCCGTTTGATCTCCATATTCTGGCTCTTTTGGGCGTCTATTTCTTTGCCCATTTGATCTTTTTCGCCCGTTAATTCTTTCACGGTTTTGTCCATTGAGTCGTTTTCGTCCTGTAACTTTGTATTACGTGTCACAAGACCCTCAATCCAATGCTGCGAGGATCGACGATCCTCCTCGCGTTCTTTAACGGCATTGACGGTCACACTTGTACTAGTTTCTAGTCGTCTCTCAAGATCTTCTATTTTATTGTCATACATTTGTATGACCTCTTCCAACTTTGCTTCTGCAGCATTTGCTTTGTCTTGCAGTTTTTTTGTATTTTCGATGTAAAATTGCTGCATATTATTTGTTTCCTGTTTGTGGCGCTTCAATAATATTTCAACAACTTGGCTGTTGTGAAATTCCTGACGCGCCACCTTTTCTCCTTGTGTTTCCAGAAGTCCCTGTAGGACTTCGACTTCTCCCTCGTGTTTTTCTTTAAGTTCAGCCAGAGTTTTCTCCGTCTCTGCGCGGAACTTTAGGAGAGCTTCGTGGTCATCGTTTATGGAGTTTAACCTGTCTGTGATATTTGTCCTGTCATCCAAGACCGAACCCAGCATCTTATTATTCTGCAAAAGTTCATGGTTTTCTTTGGTTAGATCCTCGATCCGTTTCTTATTGACCGCATCCCGTTTTTTGAAGTATTCAAGCTCTGTTTTAAGCTTTTCAACCTCGTCGATCATTGGACGCAGTCTTTGGTCGAACTGTCTGGCATATGTTTCTTTTTCTTTTTCACTTTTCTTAACCATTGTTTTCAAGAAACCATCTCTGTCTTTGTTAGGTTTCGAACTCATTTCTGCTTTTTATGTGCTGTGTCACTCCAACAAAACGATAGCTTAATGAATTCCCTTTGACAGGTTTCCTCTATTTAAGGACTTGAACATCAAAGGATGAAAGGACTGTCACTATGACATCACCACGTTCTGTGACAACGTCACGTTCTGTGGTAATTCGTTTCTTGCCTTGTTGTTTTTTAAACAACACATTCGAACAACAACTCTGCCTGCTTCCTCAAGGTTGGTTGATAAACAATGTTCCCTCTAACCTGCGCGCACTGTTGGCACGGTCTCCGCACACAGAAAATCTGCGTTGTGCACAAAAAAAATCTAACCTGAATTGAAATTAAAATAAATACGTTAATTTATTCTGTTTTGCAGTGTGAGTCAGTAGTGACCGGTGACTAGCTGCTCCAGCCAGTGATGCACAACTAATCAACGTCGTTCACAGGCTATGACAGCGTCCTTATGTGCCGACACCGGTGTTTTAGCTAGCAAAGCGGCATAGCTGATGTGGCGTGAAACCACGTTAATGACACCGTGTAAAACCATTGGAGATGTGAGCAGGACAGACGGAACGTGTGGACTTTATACCAGTTTTTAAATTGTGTTAAAACCAGAGTTGTGATTAAAAAATATATGCAATGTTTGTTGTTTTCTGAATACTGTTTATTTATATATCTATAGATATCGTGTAGAAACGGTAAAAGCTGCATTTTAGAAGGAAAGCGCTCGAAAGCACTCTCTGCCTGTGAGCAAAAACAAACAAAAAACCCCCCCACCCTTTCCTATTGGTGGAAAAATGCGCAATGTCGACTAATCGATATGGCAACATGGCATTTAGTTGTTTAGGAAGTTAGTTAATGAGTCAGTTAATAAGAGGGGAAAAACAAAACAGATTTTCGGTCTTTTTATGTTGTCATTTGTGCATTTTCTCTGCTTTACTGCATATAGCTCCATACAAACAATAAAAATGTGCGATAGTCTCAATAAATTGTCCTCCGTCCTGCATTTTTTTAAAAACGCTTATTATTTCCACTTTGATCTTAAATGTAACAAATATGTGATTTAACCCTCCTCTGTTAGTGAACGGGACTTGAAAATGGCAGGGCTTGTGGTGTCTTACATAAACTCAAGCTTTCTGGCTTTAGATGATAAATTGGTACTCCATGCTCTTGTCTAATTATGATCACTTCTGGATCCAAAAAAATCAACATGGTGGTGTCCATCACACTACACACAACACAGAGTGCAATAACCGGGGGTGAGGTCACGGTGGCTGTGTCCAATTTGATATCACATGTCAGCGTGTTTGCTTCAGTTCCTCAAGCTCCTGAAGCCAAAGCCGGCCAGCCTGAGGCGAAAGAAGAAACAACACCCCCAGCCGATGCACCAGTCAAGGAAGAGCCACCCGCTGCCACTGCGGCTGCTGTCTCGGCACCCTCGGAGCCTGAGCCCACGCCTTCCTCATTTCCTGATGACACTTAGCTGAAGAACCACGAGCCTCATCTGGGACCCAAGCCTCGCACCCACAACAGGGTCCTCAACGCTCCTGGAGGAAAGTCTAGTGTGGTATTCTACTGGTCAGCTGAGCGTGCCACCTCTCCCAGTTTGTGTCCATAAAGCTCTTTGTGAGCTCCCCTACACTGCTCTTTTGATGGTCATGTGATCTGTACACCTAAATGCAGCCCAGTTATTGTTGTTGTTCACACCTGACGCCTGGGCTTATAAGTTGTCCTCAACATCTTGCATTTCCATCCCCCGTTTCTGACTCCCTGCCGTCTGTCTTCTCCTTGAAATTCTTCTATAATGAAACCTGCAATCACCAATGAGTCAGCTGAATGGCTGGCTTATCATTTTAACTGTAACACTGTTCAGTCTCAACTTTGCAGCTACCGTTTTCATCATTTATGTCACAAGCATTTGTAAGTGCAATTTGTTTGGAGGCACAATCGTCTGATTTTTGTGTGTGTGACAACATTTCTGCATCTCAAGAACGGTTTAGTTTGGACTACTTGCACAATTTTGCGCTTTAAACTGACCTGCAATTTGGTTTGACTAAAAACTTGACAGCAGACATTTGCCCAAATTTCTGGGAGCTTTCTGGGGTGAACACAGCCTCTCATCAGTTTAATATATGAAGTGCCAGATCTTTATTGCATGTCCACATCTCCACTCATGTGACCGAGGCCTGGTATCAGCTTGGCGTCCTTTCATCTCTCTAGCCTTTTAGTTAATTATGCCTTACGAGCACAATCTGTGATTAGGTATTGAAACAGCTGTTTACTCCCCAGATGTTTGTGTCCTCAAAGAAATTCCATTTTGATTTATGTGAATGTATTGTGCAGGTACTTTCTCTGCTTCGCCCTCATTGCTTGCTTTATCTGAGAACATAATCTGCCTTCTTTTAGCTTGGGGTAGGCCTCAGTTTATGTTTTAAATTAAAACGCTTGAAGACAAAGTGAACTCTGGACAAGCGTGCGGCCTACCTGAAGCCCAGGTGGGCTTGTTGATAATCACATTTTCACACTCATCTCGGGGCACATCCGTGGTGTTCTGGTGCCAGCCTGTCCCCTCTGTTTTTGTGGGGGTTTTCCCCACATACAAAAATGGCCGCTTCTGCCTGGAGGGAGTTTTTTATTTTTGCTTTGCAGCTGCACAGGATCTGTATAGAAGTTTTAAACATTTCTCTTTTAGGCAATTTTATAATATTTTAGACGACAGCACATAAAACACTGTTTGCTTGGATGTGTGTGTGTGTGTGTGTGTGTTTGTGTGTAAAAACTGAGATGTTCAGAGGTCTTGCTTCATGGTATCGAGCAGCCCACACAAAACAGGTTCTTTATGTTTTAATTTAAGTGCTGATGTAAACCACAATGTTCAGCAAACATCTATCAGGTCATTGGACTGTATTTTTTTAAAGCTTAAGTATGCGCACATGGGATATATTAAAAACTGACAAGCCGTTTGAACACATGATGTGAAATCACTTAATTGACCTGCTGGATTTGCCAAAAGTTAAAATATTTATACTACTTTGGCACATTACTCTTAACTTATTAAGTGGCTATTAGTGAGGGTCATGATAATCAATTCAATTGAGCAGAAGTGACATTCTTACTTCGATTCGTCCAAATTCATGTGAGTTTCAGTCTGTTCAGCCTGTTTCTGTGTAGCACCAAGCAGTAGACCTAAACCTGGATGTGCTTCTGGGTTCTGCCTCTAATGAAAACCATTGTTTGTAGTTTGCTGCCACCTACTGAGTGAAAAAAGAACTGAAGCTGTAAAAAGCAAACAGACGTTACAACAAAGTCAGTATTCCTAATGATAGGCTTCGTTTTGTTTCAGTTTCAGTTCACTATACAGCTCATCAAACTGTTTTCCCTTTACGTTTTGATATAATAGCTTTTTAGTACTACTGAGACACATATTGTTAATTAATTGCTGCCTTTTTCTTCCGTTAGAGTAATATTTTCTTGAGCTGTGTAACTGGATTCGTTCAAACATAGAGGTAGTTTGGATTCACTGGCACAGGAGCCATACGCCCTTTCTGCAGTTTCTATGCTTCCTTAGCTCGTTTATGTCGCCATTGTTAATCCTGTCCTGTGCAAACAAAAGCCCAAGCTACACTTGTCTGACTGACAGAAGGTTCAAGAGAAGGACATTTGCTCTCAACTCTTTCCCTGTTGAAATGTTATTCCAAGGAAGTGAGTTTCCTACAGGGTATGGAGGGTTAGCATGTGTTAATGATTTCAGTGTCATGCAGGGGAAAGTAGCATTCAGTGGAAGCTTCTCGGTGATTGTTTTAAATCCAAATATGACCCTTATTTGTGGCGCATGTTAACATACAGTCAGCTCAGGAGTTAGTATCAGTGATGTGGTTGTAAAATGAGTAAATCCAACCTCAGATTATCACATATTGCACTACATCTAAGTTTATTTAGCAAAAGTTGAGTCACAATGCAGAAGCAGTATGTGAAAATCTATACTCTTACTGTTTCCATAGGAATTAAAAGGGTAAGAAGCAGTCATTTGCTGCTAATAGTTTAATGCAAACTTGCAAATGTTAATGCAAGATTTTTTAGGTTAATTAGAAAAATCTAAATTGCCCATAGGTGTGAGTGCGAATGGTTGTCTGTCTCTATGTGTTAGCCCTGCAACAGACTGGCGACCTGTCCAGGGTGTACCCCTCGCCCTATGACAGCTGGGATAGGCTCCAGCACCCGCCGCGACCCTGAAAAGGATAAGCAGAAGTGAATGGATGAACACGATGTTGGGTGAGACTGGGTGGATTTCTGTTTGCTGTTTTGAGAATATGAGGCATAGTTTGAAGAAATGTGTTTAAGTGTCACGGGGTGGAAAGGGACAAGTTATCTCGGGTTTTTTACTATGCATGTTTTGCTGTGTTTTACTTTTTTAAT
The DNA here is from genome assembly GCF_051167445.1 of Perissodus microlepis. Taxonomy (NCBI): domain Eukaryota; kingdom Metazoa; phylum Chordata; class Actinopteri; order Cichliformes; family Cichlidae; genus Perissodus; species Perissodus microlepis. Next base: position 19,488 of record NW_028182071.1, on the reverse strand, counting down.
ATTTTAATATTGTACACTGGTTTATTTTTATGAGTTTTACTGCATGTTTTTATGGTATTTATTTGGTGACTTGTCCTGGAAAGACTCCGCCCCTACCTGATTATAAACCTGATCACACCTGGGAGGTCCCAGAGGCCAATAAGAGGGCCTGGCAGACCACAGAGAAGAGGCTTGAGGACGGGCAGGAGTGAGTGGTGTCAGGCGGCGGCGCCTGCAAGCCCGGGGCACTGGTGGAGCTTGGTGTCAAGCAGGGCAGGAGGATACAGCGTCAGCGACCAGGGACGCGGAGCGAGCGGTCCGACTGCTGCAGCAACAGGAGGCCAGATTACGCACTGCGGGAGATTAGAGGCGGCAGGGCGGGCCGGTGCCGATTGGCGGTTACAAAGAAGCGGCGGGCGGAGTTGAGAGCTCTGCCCACCCGGGGTAAGTCTTTTGACTTGTCCCCTTTTAATGAATGAAAGCTGCCTAAAGGAGTAGTGACTGCCGCTGCCTCCCTTTCTTTAGCGCACCGGGGCGCAGAACGCGGAGAGGAAGGCGAGGACGCCGCCGGGTTTCCCTCCTGTACCGCTTCACTGGATTTTTAATTCTTAGTGACTCTCATACGCCACTGGACTTTTAATGTTGTGTTTTATTGATTTTTATTGTGTTGTCCCCTGGCCAGGGTTGTTTTAATTCATTTTATATTTTTAACTATTTAAATATAATAAATTCTATTTTAACTATACAGTTTTTATTCGTGTGCTTTCCCTTGGCGGCTCCACTGCTCTGTCCGTTTGGAGGAAGGTTTCCCTCCTTTAAAAAAACACTGTGGAAATAAAATCGCCTTCGCTCCGTTACATAAGCAATCGAGAAAAACTGTAAAACACTAAAATCTCATTTGTGTTATGATGAAAGTCTTTAATCAAACAGAATTCAAACATCAGAAACATTTCATATGTGGAGTTAAAAATGAATCATTGTTTCAACAATATATTTGTTTTCATAAACAGACAAGAAGACGACAACAATCTGCTCCTCCCATTCAACACATGTCAGTCCATATCCCAGCAAACTAAATCATCTCCATTTACACACATCAAATAGAAACATGAACCACTTGTAATGATTAGAAACTTGATGAATTTCAAATCTGGTTTGGGGAGTCATTCAGTGAGAAACAGTGAAATGATTTTCAATGTGAAAAGGTGGAGAGCAGGAACAATGAGAACTAAAAAAGAAACAAAGGGCTTTGGAACCAAGAGGCAGCAGGAGGACAGCTGCAGTTTAACAGCTTCAACTCACTGACAGGAAACGACATGAGAAATATAATCATCCTCAACTCATCTGCTCCACTGACACCTTCAACGGCAACACCTTCACATCATCCCCAGTTTGGATAAATGGAAACATCCTGTGAGCGAAAGTGTGTGTGAAGGTGTGTATGTGTGTGTTAGAGAACGACAGCTTTCCTCTGTTCCAGTCCAGATTCACTCTGATCCTCTGGAGCTTCTTCTGAACTGAGAGAGCAGTGAATCCAGCTGATGGTTGAGTATTTACCTAAACAGCCCACTACTCCCCAAAGCCCAGACTCTATGTTTCCCTTCCTGTTGATAGACTCTTCTACCACACCAAGCATCCAGCTTGTACTGTCTCCAACCTCGACATCCCAGCTGTGAGTCCCTGAGTTAAAGCCCTCAGAGCTCATGACAGAATAGAACCAATCAAACCTCTCTGGATTATCAGGAAGCCGCTGCCTCGCTCCTTCTCTCACTGTTCAGATCTTCAGACAGGATAAGGTCTGGATGAGCAGTGTTTGGGTCCAGAATGAGAGGAGTGTAGGAGACCGTGTCCTTCATGTTGTTCCAGATGTTGAAGGTCAGGTTGCCCAGGTGTTTGGCTCAGTCTATCAGAGCTCCTGAGGGCAGCTGTGGATCATCCAGCAGGGGGCAGCGCTGGACTTTTTCCACTGCAGCCTTGTAGTTGTGCAGAAATGAGCCGCCTTCAGCTCTCAGCTCCTCTTCTGTGGCTCTGTGTCTGAAAGAGCTGCTATCTCTCTGCCCAGAGCCTCCATCTCCTCCTTCATCACCCCTCTCTTCTGCTCCTCTTCCTCCCTCAGTGCGGCCAGCCTGGCCTCCTCTTCCTCTGCTAGAAACTGGTGAAGCTTCTTAAACTGCTCCTTAATCTGCTTCTCTGTGTGCCGGGCCTGGACCTTAATGTGTTCTGCTGTTTGATCAAACTTCACTTGAACTTCTTCACAAACCTTTAACTTCTTCTTTAAGGCCTCCAGAGTTTCCTTAAATTCCTTCTTGTGTTGTTGTGCAGCTTCATCGACGGGTCTGAATCTGTGCTTGGTGTGTTTTTCTGAGTCTCTGCAGACGAGACACGCTGGCTGCTGATGGTCCAGACAGAACAGTTTGAGTTTCTCCGACTGCAGACAGCAGAGAGCCTCTGAAGCTCTCTGATCTTTCTCCTGTAAGAACAACTCACACAGGTTTTCTTAAAGCCAGGTTTAAAAGAGCGTCCTCTTTTCGAGATTTTCGAGATAGATGATAGATGTCCGGGTTTTCCTACCCATATGTGTGACGTCATCCCTGAGCTGCTGCTTTGTGAGTTGTTGTTCCGCGCTCACAGACGGGACAGAGCTGCAAAAGAAATTTCCCTCGTACCGTCCCGGTACAAACAACAAACAAACAAATGAACAGAAGACTTTCTCCTTCATTTCTGTCAAACAAAGCTGTATGACACGTTTCCAGCTGTTAGTATCATGGTTGCTAGGCAACCTGGGCAGCGCAACGGAGGCTAGACCGTCCCATTTCACAAGCCTCGCACTTCCGGCCTTAGCGGTCTTTAAGTACGCGGCCCTTGAGGATCGTCGAGGCTGCGTACTTTAAGGCTGCAGTACCTGAATTGGGATACAGCCATTATTTTCACGGACCGGCCTTTAAGGTGTCGCGGATAAATACAACAAAATAAAACTAGTACCGGTACCGAAAAAAAGAAGATTTATTCATAACACACGTGAAAAGACCCAGGAAAACCGAGTTAACGATAAAAACGATAACAAAATAACGCTGAAAACCGATAAAAACCCTGAAAACCAGACATTTCACACCTGAGCCTCAACTCTCGCGGCCCGGTACCGGTCCGAGGCCCGGGGGTTGGGGACCGCTGTTCTACATTATTAATCTGGCAGCTCTCAGTCTCCATACAGACAGGACACGTTGCAGCGTAATTGCAGACAGGTGCGTGGGCCTGAGCTCCGCCCAGGCAGAATGACGAGTGGAAGAAAGCAGCAACACAATAAACATATGTAGCCTTGCGGAGCCGGCCGGGCAGACACCGAGACCATGACAGAGTGCAAACATTTTATACTTGACAACACACAACAAAAATCAGAATGTGTTTGTGATTTGGATTTTTATTTAAAGGTGAAACCTTTTTTCTTTTCTTTTTTTGCCAGATTAGACATTTTTGATTAATTTCATTGAAGTATACTTTAGTTTTTTGTTTTACTTTGATGCTATAATAGATGTTTTTCAAATTTAGTAATATTTAATACTATATTGCATCATGGCAAAACAACAGTCTCCTCAAGCTGCTTTATACTGTAAGGTGAAAACACTACAGTAAAAGCCAGAAAACCCCAACAATCCAATGATCCCCTTTGAGCAAGCACTGGGCGACAGTGGGGAGGAAAAACTCCCTTTAGGAAGAAACCTCCAGCAGAACCAGGCTCAAGAAGGGGCGGCCATCTGCTGCGACCGGTTGGGGGTGGGTGGGCAATCTCAGTCCACGAGGGCCGGTGTCCCTGCAGGTTTTAGATGTGTCCTCGAACCAACACAGCTGATTTAAATGGCTAAATTAGCTCCTGAAGTTCTCCAGAGGCCTGGTAACCAACTAATCATGTGATTCAGGTGTGTTGACCCAAGGTGAGATCTAAAACCTGCAGGGACACCGGCCCTCGTGGACTGAGAATGCCCACCCACGATATAGGGAGACAAGATGAAGTATACTTCTGAAATTATTAAATGCGTCAATACCCGTTTGAATTTTTAACAATCAACTGGTGGTAATCCATCATCAGAATTGAGGAAAGGTGGTGTTGATGGAGACTCTACAGGAGGATTCACTGGGGAAGCCATACCTGCACTTCTGCCAGAGTGTTTTGGACATACCTGAATAAATGTAGTTTTCCCTGGAAGTGGACGAGGATTAATCTGAGACGGAGTCGGAGTCTCCTCATAACATCTCCCCATCATGCTTCTATGGACCAACGATGCCAGCTTTTGTCCTTTCTGTTTTTCTAATTTAAGCTGGAGTTGAACGTCTTTCACTCTAGATTTTAGATGACCTATCTCTTTTTCTTCATTGCCAGCCTTTTGGATAATCTGGTTCACTGGTCCAATGAGCTCCTCTCTTTGTCTGAATAAAGCGTTTTCGGAAGACTTTACCATATCATTGTACTGCTTTTTAAATGATTCCAGCTCCCGTGTTTTATCCAGTAAAGCTGCATCTAGATCCTTGCATCTGATACGTAGACAGTTCAGCTGTTTTTCAAGAAACTCCTTCGTTGTTCCAACAAAGGGGATGCCTTCCACTCCGTCTACGTATTTCTTTTTCAAGTTGTGGAACATATCCCTAAATCCCACCTTTTCTTTTTCTCTGAAGTGACCTGCATGTGGAAATGCCTTTTCAAAGGACAAAACGCACTGGTACAATTCCTCTTGGAAGTAGCGCTCTTTCTTCTCCAGACAATTCACTTTGGATATAAATCTTTCCCGTTGCTTTATTGTGGAGCGCAGTTTGTCTTCGAGCGCCACCTTTTCAGCCAGTGCCTGCTTGTGTGCCGTTTTTACTTTATACCTGTCCACTGCTGTCTTTCTGTGGTTTTCCTGCTCTGTGCTTAGGGCCCTTTTTAGTTCTTCATTTTTCTTTTTCAAAGAATCAACTTCATTTTCGACCATAGCCTTCATTTTCTTTTCCAAGGCCAGAGCCCTAATATTCCTCTGACATTTCCGTTTGATCTCCATATTCTGGCTCTTTTGGGCGTCTATTTCTTTGCCCATTTGATCTTTTTCGCCCGTTAATTCTTTCACGGTTTTGTCCATTGAGTCGTTTTCGTCCTGTAACTTTGTATTACGTGTCACAAGACCCTCAATCCAATGCTGCGAGGATCGACGTTCCTCCTCGCGTTCTTTAACGGCATTGACGGTCACACTTGTACTAGTTTCTAGTCGTCTCTCAAGATCTTCTATTTTATTGTCATACATTTGTATGACCTCTTCCAACTTTGCTTCTGCAGCATTTGCTTTATCTTGGAGATTTTTTGTATTTTCGATGTAAAATTGCTGCATATTATTTGTTTCCTGTTTGTGGCGCTTCAATAATATTTCAACAACTTGGCTGTTGTGAAATTCCTGACGCGCCACCTTTTCTCCTTGTGTTTCCAGAAGTCCCTGTAGGACTTCGACTTCTCCCTCGTGTTTTTCTTTAAGTTCAGCCAGAGTTTTCTCCGTCTCTGCGCGGAACTTTAGGAGAGCTTCGTGGTCATCGTTTATGGAGTTTAACCTGTCTGTGATATTTGTCCTGTCATCCAAGACCGAACCCAGCATCTTATTATTCTGCAAAAGTTCATGGTTTTCTTTGGTTAGATCCTCGATCCGTTTCTTATTGACCGCATCCCGTTTTTTGAAGTATTCAAGCTCTGTTTTAAGCTTTTCAACCTCGTCGATCATTGGACGCAGTCTTTGGTCGAACTGTCTGGCATATGTTTCTTTTTCTTTTTCACTTTTCTTAACCATTGTTTTCAAGAAACCATCTCTGTCTTTGTTAGGTTTCGAACTCATTTCTGCTTTTTATGTGCTGTGTCACTCCAACAAAACGATAGCTTAATGAATTCCCTTTGACAGGTTTCCTCTATTTAAGGACTTGAACATCAAAGGATGAAAGGACTGTCACTATGACATCACCACGTTCTGTGACAACGTCACGTTCTGTGGTAATTCGTTTCTTGCCTTGTTGTTTTTTAAACAACACATTCGAACAACAACTCTGCCTGCTTCCTCAAGGTTGGTTGATAAACAATGTTCCCTCTAACCTGCGCGCACTGTTGGCACGGTCTCCGCACACAGAAAATCTGCGTTGTGCACAAAAAAAATCTAACCTGAATTGAAATTAAAATAAATACGTTAATTTATTCTGTTTTGCAGTGTGAGTCAGTAGTGACCGGTGACTAGCTGCTCCAGCCAGTGATGCACAACTAATCAACGTCGTTCACAGGCTATGACAGCGTCCTTATGTGCCGACACCGGTGTTTTAGCTAGCAAAGCGGCATAGCTGATGTGGCGTGAAACCACGTTAATGACACCGTGTAAAACCATTGGAGATGTGAGCAGGACAGACGGAACGTGTGGACTTTATACCAGTTTTTAAATTGTGTTAAAACCAGAGTTGTGATTAAAAAATATATGCAATGTTTGTTGTTTTCTGAATACTGTTTATTTATATATCTATAGATATCGTGTAGAAACGGTAAAAGCTGCATTTTAGAAGGAAAGCGCTCGAAAGCACTCTCTGCCTGTGAGCAAAAACAAACAAAAAACCCCCCCACCCTTTCCTATTGGTGGAAAAATGCGCAATGTCGACTAATCGATATGGCAACATGGCATTTAGTTGTTTAGGAAGTTAGTTAATGAGTCAGTTAATAAGAGGGGAAAAACAAAACAGATTTTCGGTCTTTTTATGTTGTCATTTGTGCATTTTCTCTGCTTTACTGCATATAGCTCCATACAAACAATAAAAATGTGCGATAGTCTCAATAAATTGTCCTCCGTCCTGCATTTTTTTAAAAACGCTTATTATTTCCACTTTGATCTTAAATGTAACAAATATGTGATTTAACCCTCCTCTGTTAGTGAACGGGACTTGAAAATGGCAGGGCTTGTGGTGTCTTACATAAACTCAAGCTTTCTGGCTTTAGATGATAAATTGGTACTCCATGCTCTTGTCTAATTATGATCACTTCTGGATCCAAAAAAATCAACATGGTGGTGTCCATCACACTACACACAACACAGAGTGCAATAACCGGGGGTGAGGTCACGGTGGCTGTGTCCAATTTGATATCACATGTCAGCGTGTTTGCTTCAGTTCCTCAAGCTCCTGAAGCCAAAGCCGGCCAGCCTGAGGCGAAAGAAGAAACAACACCCCCAGCCGATGCACCAGTCAAGGAAGAGCCACCCGCTGCCACTGCGGCTGCTGTCTCGGCACCCTCGGAGCCTGAGCCCACGCCTTCCTCATTTCCTGATGACACTTAGCTGAAGAACCACGAGCCTCATCTGGGACCCAAGCCTCGCACCCACAACAGGGTCCTCAACGCTCCTGGAGGAAAGTCTAGTGTGGTATTCTACTGGTCAGCTGAGCGTGCCACCTCTCCCAGTTTGTGTCCATAAAGCTCTTTGTGAGCTCCCCTACACTGCTCTTTTGATGGTCATGTGATCTGTACACCTAAATGCAGCCCAGTTATTGTTGTTGTTCACACCTGACGCCTGGGCTTATAAGTTGTCCTCAACATCTTGCATTTCCATCCCCCGTTTCTGACTCCCTGCCGTCTGTCTTCTCCTTGAAATTCTTCTATAATGAAACCTGCAATCACCAATGAGTCAGCTGAATGGCTGGCTTATCATTTTAACTGTAACACTGTTCAGTCTCAACTTTGCAGCTACCGTTTTCATCATTTATGTCACAAGCATTTGTAAGTGCAATTTGTTTGGAGGCACAATCGTCTGATTTTTGTGTGTGTGACAACATTTCTGCATCTCAAGAACGGTTTAGTTTGGACTACTTGCACAATTTTGCGCTTTAAACTGACCTGCAATTTGGTTTGACTAAAAACTTGACAGCAGACATTTGCCCAAATTTCTGGGAGCTTTCTGGGGTGAACACAGCCTCTCATCAGTTTAATATATGAAGTGCCAGATCTTTATTGCATGTCCACATCTCCACTCATGTGACCGAGGCCTGGTATCAGCTTGGCGTCCTTTCATCTCTCTAGCCTTTTAGTTAATTATGCCTTACGAGCACAATCTGTGATTAGGTATTGAAACAGCTGTTTACTCCCCAGATGTTTGTGTCCTCAAAGAAATTCCATTTTGATTTATGTGAATGTATTGTGCAGGTACTTTCTCTGCTTCGCCCTCATTGCTTGCTTTATCTGAGAACATAATCTGCCTTCTTTTAGCTTGGGGTAGGCCTCAGTTTCTGTTTTAAATTAAAACGCTTGAAGACAAAGTGAACTCTGGACAAGCGTGCGGCCTACCTGAAGCCCAGGTGGGCTTGTTGATAATCACATTTTCACACTCATCTCGGGGCACATCCGTGGTGTTCTGGTGCCAGCCTGTCCCCTCTGTTTTTGTGGGGGTTTTCCCCACATACAAAAATGGCCGCTTCTGCCTGGAGGGAGTTTTTTATTTTTGCTTTGCAGCTGCACAGGATCTGTATAGAAGTTTTAAACATTTCTCTTTTAGGCAATTTTATAATATTTTAGACGACAGCACATAAAACACTGTTTGCTTGGATATATTAAAAACTGACAAGCCGTTTGAACACATGATGTGAAATCACTTAATTGACCTGCTGGATTTGCCAAAAGTTAAAATATTTATACTACTTTGGCACATTACTCTTAACTTATTAAGTGGCTATTAGTGAGGGTCATGATAATCAATTCAATTGAGCAGAAGTGACATTCTTACTTCGATTCGTCCAAATTCATGTGAGTTTCAGTCTGTTCAGCCTGTTTCTGTGTAGCACCAAGCAGTAGACCTAAACCTGGATGTGCTTCTGGGTTCTGCCTCTAATGAAAACCATTGTTTGTAGTTTGCTGCCACCTACTGAGTGAAAAAAGAACTGAAGCTGTAAAAAGCAAACAGACGTTACAACAAAGTCAGTATTCCTAATGATAGGCTTCGTTTTGTTTCAGTTTCAGTTCACTATACAGCTCATCAAACTGTTTTCCCTTTACGTTTTGATATAATAGCTTTTTAGTACTACTGAGACACATATTGTTAATTAATTGCTGCCTTTTTCTTCCGTTAGAGTAATATTTTCTTGAGCTGTGTAACTGGATTCGTTCAAACATAGAGGTAGTTTGGATTCACTGGCACAGGAGCCATACGCCCTTTCTGCAGTTTCTATGCTTCCTTAGCTCGTTTATGTCGCCATTGTTAATCCTGTCCTGTGCAAACAAAAGCCCAAGCTACACTTGTCTGACTGACAGAAGGTTCAAGAGAAGGACATTTGCTCTCAACTCTTTCCCTGTTGAAATGTTATTCCAAGGAAGTGAGTTTCCTACAGGGTATGGAGGGTTAGCATGTGTTAATGATTTCAGTGTCATGCAGGGGAAAGTAGCATTCAGTGGAAGCTTCTCGGTGATTGTTTTAAATCCAAATATGACCCTTATTTGTGGCGCATGTTAACATACAGTCAGCTCAGGAGTTAGTATCAGTGATGTGGTTGTAAAATGAGTAAATCCAACCTCAGATTATCACATATTGCACTACATCTAAGTTTATTTAGCAAAAGTTGAGTCACAATGCAGAAGCAGTATGTGAAAATCTATACTCTTACTGTTTCCATAGGAATTAAAAGGGTAAGAAGCAGTCATTTGCTGCTAATAGTTTAATGCAAACTTGCAAATGTTAATGCAAGATTTTTTAGGTTAATTAGAAAAATCTAAATTGCCCATAGGTGTGAGTGCGAATGGTTGTCTGTCTCTATGTGTTAGCCCTGCAACAGACTGGCGACCTGTCCAGGGTGTACCCCTCGCCCTATGACAGCTGGGATAGGCTCCAGCACCCGCCGCGACCCTGAAAAGGATAAGCAGAAGTGAATGGATGAACACGATGTTGGGTGAGACTGGGTGGATTTCTGTTTGCTGTTTTGAGAATATGAGGCATAGTTTGAAGAAATGTGTTTAAGTGTCACGGGGTGGAAAGGGACAAGTTATCTCGGGTTTTTTACTATGCATGTTTTGCTGTGTTTTACTTTTTTAATATTTTAATATTGTACACTGGTTTATTTTTATGAGTTTTACTGCATGTTTTTATGGTATTTATTTGGTGACTTGTCCTGGAAAGACTCCGCCCCTACCTGATTATAAACCTGATCACACCTGGGAGGTCCCAGAGGCCAATAAGAGGGCCTGGCAGACCACAGAGAAGAGGCTTGAGGACGGGCAGGAGTGAGTGGTGTCAGGCGGCGGCGCCTGCAAGCCCGGGGCACTGGTGGAGCTTGGTGTCAAGCAGGGCAGGAGGATACAGCGTCAGCGACCAGGGACGCGGAGCGAGCGGTCCGACTGCTGCAGCAACAGGAGGCCAGATTACGCACTGCGGGAGATTAGAGGCGGCAGGGCGGGCCGGTGCCGATTGGCGGTTACAAAGAAGCGGCGGGCGGAGTTGAGAGCTCTGCCCACCCGGGGTAAGTCTTTTGACTTGTCCCCTTTTAATGAATGAAAGCTGCCTAAAGGAGTAGTGACTGCCGCTGCCTCCCTTTCTTTAGCGCACCGGGGCGCAGAACGCGGAGAGGAAGGCGAGGACGCCGCCGGGTTTCCCTCCTGTACCGCTTCACTGGATTTTTAATTCTTAGTGACTCTCATACGCCACTGGACTTTTAATGTTGTGTTTTATTGATTTTTATTGTGTTGTCCCCTGGCCAGGGTTGTTTTAATTCATTTTATATTTTTAACTATTTAAATATAATAAATTCTATTTTAACTATACAGTTTTTATTCGTGTGCTTTCCCTTGGCGGCTCCACTGCTCTGTCCGTTTGGAGGAAGGTTTCCCTCCTTTAAAAAAACACTGTGGAAATAAAATCGCCTTCGCTCCGTTACATAAGCAATCGAGAAAAACTGTAAAACACTAAAATCTCATTTGTGTTATGATGAAAGTCTTTAATCAAACAGAATTCAAACATCAGAAACATTTCATATGTGGAGTTAAAAATGAATCATTGTTTCAACAATATATTTGTTTTCATAAACAGACAAGAAGACGACAACAATCTGCTCCTCCCATTCAACACATGTCAGTCCATATCCCAGCAAACTAAATCATCTCCATTTACACACATCAAATAGAAACATGAACCACTTGTAATGATTAGAAACTTGATGAATTTCAAATCTGGTTTGGGGAGTCATTCAGTGAGAAACAGTGAAATGATTTTCAATGTGAAAAGGTGGAGAGCAGGAACAATGAGAACTAAAAAAGAAACAAAGGGCTTTGGAACCAAGAGGCAGCAGGAGGACAGCTGCAGTTTAACAGCTTCAACTCACTGACAGGAAACGACATGAGAAATATAATCATCCTCAACTCATCTGCTCCACTGACACCTTCAACGGCAACACCTTCACATCATCCCCAGTTTGGATAAATGGAAACATCCTGTGAGCGAAAGTGTGTGTGAAGGTGTGTATGTGTGTGTTAGAGAACGACAGCTTTCCTCTGTTCCAGTCCAGATTCACTCTGATCCTCTGGAGCTTCTTCTGAACTGAGAGAGCAGTGAATCCAGCTGATGGTTGAGTATTTACCTAAACAGCCCACTACTCCCCAAAGCCCAGACTCTATGTTTCCCTTCCTGTTGATAGACTCTTCTACCACACCAAGCATCCAGCTTGTACTGTCTCCAACCTCGACATCCCAGCTGTGAGTCCCTGAGTTAAAGCCCTCAGAGCTCATGACAGAATAGAACCAATCAAACCTCTCTGGATTATCAGGAAGCCGCTGCCTCGCTCCTTCTCTCACTGTTCAGATCTTCAGACAGGATAAGGTCTGGATGAGCAGTGTTTGGGTCCAGAATGAGAGGAGTGTAGGAGACCGTGTCCTTCATGTTGTTCCAGATGTTGAAGGTCAGGTTGCCCAGGTGTTTGGCTCAGTCTATCAGAGCTCCTGAGGGCAGCTGTGGATCATCCAGCAGGGGGCAGCGCTGGACTTTTTCCACTGCAGCCTTGTAGTTGTGCAGAAATGAGCCGCCTTCAGCTCTCAGCTCCTCTTCTGTGGCTCTGTGTCTGAAAGAGCTGCTATCTCTCTGCCCAGAGCCTCCATCTCCTCCTTCATCACCCCTCTCTTCTGCTCCTCTTCCTCCCTCAGTGCGGCCAGCCTGGCCTCCTCTTCCTCTGCTAGAAACTGGTGAAGCTTCTTAAACTGCTCCTTAATCTGCTTCTCTGTGTGCCGGGCCTGGACCTTAATGTGTTCTGCTGTTTGATCAAACTTCACTTGAACTTCTTCACAAACCTTTAACTTCTTCTTTAAGGCCTCCAGAGTTTCCTTAAATTCCTTCTTGTGTTGTTGTGCAGCTTCATCGACGGGTCTGAATCTGTGCTTGGTGTGTTTTTCTGAGTCTCTGCAGACGAGACACGCTGGCTGCTGATGGTCCAGACAGAACAGTTTGAGTTTCTCCGACTGCAGACAGCAGAGAGCCTCTGAAGCTCTCTGATCTTTCTCCTGTAAGAACAACTCACACAGGTTTTCTTAAAGCCAGGTTTAAAAGAGCGTCCTCTTTTCGAGATTTTCGAGATAGATGATAGATGTCCGGGTTTTCCTACCCATATGTGTGACGTCATCCCTGAGCTGCTGCTTTGTGAGTTGTTGTTCCGCGCTCACAGACGGGACAGAGCTGCAAAAGAAATTTCCCTCGTACCGTCCCGGTACAAACAACAAACAAACAAATGAACAGAAGACTTTCTCCTTCATTTCTGTCAAACAAAGCTGTATGACACGTTTCCAGCTGTTAGTATCATGGTTGCTAGGCAACCTGGGCAGCGCAACGGAGGCTAGACCGTCCCATTTCACAAGCCTCGCACTTCCGGCCTTAGCGGTCTTTAAGTACGCGGCCCTTGAGGATCGTCGAGGCTGCGTACTTTAAGGCTGCAGTACCTGAATTGGGATACAGCCATTATTTTCACGGACCGGCCTTTAAGGTGTCGCGGATAAATACAACAAAATAAAACTAGTACCGGTACCGAAAAAAAGAAGATTTATTCATAACACACGTGAAAAGACCCAGGAAAACCGAGTTAACGATAAAAACGATAACAAAATAACGCTGAAAACCGATAAAAACCCTGAAAACCAGACATTTCACACCTGAGCCTCAACTCTCGCGGCCCGGTACCGGTCCGAGGCCCGGGGGTTGGGGACCGCTGTTCTACATTATTAATCTGGCAGCTCTCAGTCTCCATACAGACAGGACACGTTGCAGCGTAATTGCAGACAGGTGCGTGGGCCTGAGCTCCGCCCAGGCAGAATGACGAGTGGAAGAAAGCAGCAACACAATAAACATATGTAGCCTTGCGGAGCCGGCCGGGCAGACACCGAGACCATGACAGAGTGCAAACATTTTATACTTGACAACACACAACAAAAATCAGAATGTGTTTGTGATTTGGATTTTTATTTAAAGGTGAAACCTTTTTTCTTTTCTTTTTTTGCCAGATTAGACATTTTTGATTAATTTCATTGAAGTATACTTTAGTTTTTTGTTTTACTTTGATGCTATAATAGATGTTTTTCAAATTTAGTAATATTTAATACTATATTGCATCATGGCAAAACAACAGTCTCCTCAAGCTGCTTTATACTGTAAGGTGAAAACACTACAGTAAAAGCCAGAAAACCCCAACAATCCAATGATCCCCTTTGAGCAAGCACTGGGCGACAGTGGGGAGGAAAAACTCCCTTTAGGAAGAAACCTCCAGCAGAACCAGGCTCAAGAAGGGGCGGCCATCTGCTGCGACCGGTTGGGGGTGGGTGGGCAATCTCAGTCCACGAGGGCCGGTGTCCCTGCAGGTTTTAGATGTGTCCTCGAACCAACACAGCTGATTTAAATGGCTAAATTAGCTCCTGAAGTTCTCCAGAGGCCTGGTAACCAACTAATCATGTGATTCAGGTGTGTTGACCCAAGGTGAGATCTAAAACCTGCAGGGACACCGGCCCTCGTGGACTGAGAATGCCCACTCACGATATAGGGAGACAAGATGAAGTATACTTCTGAAATTATTAAATGCGTCAATACCCGTTTGAATTTTTAACAATCAACTGGTGGTAATCCATCATCAGAATTGAGGAAAGGTGGTGTTGATGGAGACTCTACAGGAGGATTCACTGGGGAAGCCATACCTGCACTTCTGCCAGAGTGTTTTGGACATACCTGAATAAATGTAGTTTTCCCTGGAAGTGGACGAGGATTAATCTGAGACGGAGTCGGAGTCTCCTCATAACATCTCCCCATCATGCTTCTATGGACCAACGATGCCAGCTTTTGTCCTTTCTGTTTTTCTAATTTAAGCTGGAGTTGAACGTCTTTCACTCTAGATTTTAGATGACCTATCTCTTTTTCTTCATTGCCAGCCTTTTGGATAATCTGGTTCACTGGTCCAATGAGCTCCTCTCTTTGTCTGAATAAAGCGTTTTCGGAAGACTTTACCATATCATTGTACTGCTTTTTAAATGATTCCAGCTCCCGTGTTTTATCCAGTAAAGCTGCATCTAGATCCTTGCATCTGATACGTAGACAGTTCAGCTGTTTTTCAAGAAACTCCTTCGTTGTTCCAACAAAGGGGATGCCTTCCACTCCGTCTACGTATTTCTTTTTCAAGTTGTGGAACATATCCCTAAATCCCACCTTTTCTTTTTCTCTGAAGTGACCTGCATGTGGAAATGCCTTTTCAAAGGACAAAACGCACTGGTACAATTCCTCTTGGAAGTAGCGCTCTTTCTTCTCCAGACAATTCACTTTGGATATAAATCTTTCCCGTTGCTTTATTGTGGAGCGCAGTTTGTCTTCGAGCGCCACCTTTTCAGCCAGTGCCTGCTTGTGTGCCGTTTTTACTTTATACCTGTCCACTGCTGTCTTTCTGTGGTTTTCCTGCTCTGTGCTTAGGGCCCTTTTTAGTTCTTCATTTTTCTTTTTCAAAGAATCAACTTCATTTTCGACCATAGCCTTCATTTTCTTTTCCAAGGCCAGAGCCCTAATATTCCTCTGACATTTCCGTTTGATCTCCATATTCTGGCTCTTTTGGGCGTCTATTTCTTTGCCCATTTGATCTTTTTCGCCCGTTAATTCTTTCACGGTTTTGTCCATTGAGTCGTTTTCGTCCTGTAACTTTGTATTACGTGTCACAAGACCCTCAATCCAATGCTGCGAGGATCGACGATCCTCCTCGCGTTCTTTAACGGCATTGACGGTCACACTTGTACTAGTTTCTAGTCGTCTCTCAAGATCTTCTATTTTATTGTCATACATTTGTATGACCTCTTCCAACTTTGCTTCTGCAGCATTTGCTTTGTCTTGCAGTTTTTTTGTATTTTCGATGTAAAATTGCTGCATATTATTTGTTTCCTGTTTGTGGCGCTTCAATAATATTTCAACAACTTGGCTGTTGTGAAATTCCTGACGCGCCACCTTTTCTCCTTGTGTTTCCAGAAGTCCCTGTAGGACTTCGACTTCTCCCTCGTGTTTTTCTTTAAGTTCAGCCAGAGTTTTCTCCGTCTCTGCGCGGAACTTTAGGAGAGCTTCGTGGTCATCGTTTATGGAGTTTAACCTGTCTGTGATATTTGTCCTGTCATCCAAGACCGAACCCAGCATCTTATTATTCTGCAAAAGTTCATGGTTTTCTTTGGTTAGATCCTCGATCCGTTTCTTATTGACCGCATCCCGTTTTTTGAAGTATTCAAGCTCTGTTTTAAGCTTTTCAACCTCGTCGATCATTGGACGCAGTCTTTGGTCGAACTGTCTGGCATATGTTTCTTTTTCTTTTTCACTTTTCTTAACCATTGTTTTCAAGAAACCATCTCTGTCTTTGTTAGGTTTCGAACTCATTTCTGCTTTTTATGTGCTGTGTCACTCCAACAAAACGATAGCTTAATGAATTCCCTTTGACAGGTTTCCTCTATTTAAGGACTTGAACATCAAAGGATGAAAGGACTGTCACTATGACATCACCACGTTCTGTGACAACGTCACGTTCTGTGGTAATTCGTTTCTTGCCTTGTTGTTTTTTAAACAACACATTCGAACAACAACTCTGCCTGCTTCCTCAAGGTTGGTTGATAAACAATGTTCCCTCTAACCTGCGCGCACTGTTGGCACGGTCTCCGCACACAGAAAATCTGCGTTGTGCACAAAAAAAATCTAACCTGAATTGAAATTAAAATAAATACGTTAATTTATTCTGTTTTGCAGTGTGAGTCAGTAGTGACCGGTGACTAGCTGCTCCAGCCAGTGATGCACAACTAATCAACGTCGTTCACAGGCTATGACAGCGTCCTTATGTGCCGACACCGGTGTTTTAGCTAGCAAAGCGGCATAGCTGATGTGGCGTGAAACCACGTTAATGACACCGTGTAAAACCATTGGAGATGTGAGCAGGACAGACGGAACGTGTGGACTTTATACCAGTTTTTAAATTGTGTTAAAACCAGAGTTGTGATTAAAAAATATATGCAATGTTTGTTGTTTTCTGAATACTGTTTATTTATATATCTATAGATATCGTGTAGAAACGGTAAAAGCTGCATTTTAGAAGGAAAGCGCTCGAAAGCACTCTCTGCCTGTGAGCAAAAACAAACAAAAAACCCCCCCACCCTTTCCTATTGGTGGAAAAATGCGCAATGTCGACTAATCGATATGGCAACATGGCATTTAGTTGTTTAGGAAGTTAGTTAATGAGTCAGTTAATAAGAGGGGAAAAACAAAACAGATTTTCGGTCTTTTTATGTTGTCATTTGTGCATTTTCTCTGCTTTACTGCATATAGCTCCATACAAACAATAAAAATGTGCGATAGTCTCAATAAATTGTCCTCCGTCCTGCATTTTTTTAAAAACGCTTATTATTTCCACTTTGATCTTAAATGTAACAAATATGTGATTTAACCCTCCTCTGTTAGTGAACGGGACTTGAAAATGGCAGGGCTTGTGGTGTCTTACATAAACTCAAGCTTTCTGGCTTTAGATGATAAATTGGTACTCCATGCTCTTGTCTAATTATGATCACTTCTGGATCCAAAAAAATCAACATGGTGGTGTCCATCACACTACACACAACACAGAGTGCAATAACCGGGGGTGAGGTCACGGTGGCTGTGTCCAATTTGATATCACATGTCAGCGTGTTTGCTTCAGTTCCTCAAGCTCCTGAAGCCAAAGCCGGCCAGCCTGAGGCGAAAGAAGAAACAACACCCCCAGCCGATGCACCAGTCAAGGAAGAGCCACCCGCTGCCACTGCGGCTGCTGTCTCGGCACCCTCGGAGCCTGAGCCCACGCCTTCCTCATTTCCTGATGACACTTAGCTGAAGAACCACGAGCCTCATCTGGGACCCAAGCCTCGCACCCACAACAGGGTCCTCAACGCTCCTGGAGGAAAGTCTAGTGTGGTATTCTACTGGTCAGCTGAGCGTGCCACCTCTCCCAGTTTGTGTCCATAAAGCTCTTTGTGAGCTCCCCTACACTGCTCTTTTGATGGTCATGTGATCTGTACACCTAAATGCAGCCCAGTTATTGTTGTTGTTCACACCTGACGCCTGGGCTTATAAGTTGTCCTCAACATCTTGCATTTCCATCCCCCGTTTCTGACTCCCTGCCGTCTGTCTTCTCCTTGAAATTCTTCTATAATGAAACCTGCAATCACCAATGAGTCAGCTGAATGGCTGGCTTATCATTTTAACTGTAACACTGTTCAGTCTCAACTTTGCAGCTACCGTTTTCATCATTTATGTCACAAGCATTTGTAAGTGCAATTTGTTTGGAGGCACAATCGTCTGATTTTTGTGTGTGTGACAACATTTCTGCATCTCAAGAACGGTTTAGTTTGGACTACTTGCACAATTTTGCGCTTTAAACTGACCTGCAATTTGGTTTGACTAAAAACTTGACAGCAGACATTTGCCCAAATTTCTGGGAGCTTTCTGGGGTGAACACAGCCTCTCATCAGTTTAATATATGAAGTGCCAGATCTTTATTGCATGTCCACATCTCCACTCATGTGACCGAGGCCTGGTATCAGCTTGGCGTCCTTTCATCTCTCTAGCCTTTTAGTTAATTATGCCTTACGAGCACAATCTGTGATTAGGTATTGAAACAGCTGTTTACTCCCCAGATGTTTGTGTCCTCAAAGAAATTCCATTTTGATTTATGTGAATGTATTGTGCAGGTACTTTCTCTGCTTCGCCCTCATTGCTTGCTTTATCTGAGAACATAATCTGCCTTCTTTTAGCTTGGGGTAGGCCTCAGTTTATGTTTTAAATTAAAACGCTTGAAGACAAAGTGAACTCTGGACAAGCGTGCGGCCTACCTGAAGCCCAGGTGGGCTTGTTGATAATCACATTTTCACACTCATCTCGGGGCACATCCGTGGTGTTCTGGTGCCAGCCTGTCCCCTCTGTTTTTGTGGGGGTTTTCCCCACATACAAAAATGGCCGCTTCTGCCTGGAGGGAGTTTTTTATTTTTGCTTTGCAGCTGCACAGGATCTGTATAGAAGTTTTAAACATTTCTCTTTTAGGCAATTTTATAATATTTTAGACGACAGCACATAAAACACTGTTTGCTTGGATGTGTGTGTGTGTGTGTGTGTGTGTGTGTGTGTGTTTGTGTGTAAAAACTGAGATGTTCAGAGGTCTTGCTTCATGGTATCGAGCAGCCCACACAAAACAGGTTCTTTATGTTTTAATTTAAGTGCTGATGTAAACCACAATGTTCAGCAAACATCTATCAGGTCATTGGACTGTATTTTTTTAAAGCTTAAGTATGCGCACATGGGATATATTAAAAACTGACAAGCCGTTTGAACACATGATGTGAAATCACTTAATTGACCTGCTGGATTTGCCAAAAGTTAAAATATTTATACTACTTTGGCACATTACTCTTAACTTATTAAGTGGCTATTAGTGAGGGTCATGATAATCAATTCAATTGAGCAGAAGTGACATTCTTACTTCGATTCGTCCAAATTCATGTGAGTTTCAGTCTGTTCAGCCTGTTTCTGTGTAGCACCAAGCAGTAGACCTAAACCTGGATGTGCTTCTGGGTTCTGCCTCTAATGAAAACCATTGTTTGTAGTTTGCTGCCACCTACTGAGTGAAAAAAGAACTGAAGCTGTAAAAAGCAAACAGACGTTACAACAAAGTCAGTATTCCTAATGATAGGCTTCGTTTTGTTTCAGTTTCAGTTCACTATACAGCTCATCAAACTGTTTTCCCTTTACGTTTTGATATAATAGCTTTTTAGTACTACTGAGACACATATTGTTAATTAATTGCTGCCTTTTTCTTCCGTTAGAGTAATATTTTCTTGAGCTGTGTAACTGGATTCGTTCAAACATAGAGGTAGTTTGGATTCACTGGCACAGGAGCCATACGCCCTTTCTGCAGTTTCTATGCTTCCTTAGCTCGTTTATGTCGCCATTGTTAATCCTGTCCTGTGCAAACAAAAGCCCAAGCTACACTTGTCTG